>NC_137659.1:15065920-15213420 GCF_963422515.1 Blennius ocellaris
CGCCAGCGCGAGACAGACGAGGAAGCGGGCCGGACCGAGGGATGAGAGTGGCCACAAGCTGAGGAGAACCAAAAGGGGGAGGTCAGCGGAGCCGCCGCGAAGAGGAGGGTGAGGACGAGTTACAGAGAGTAGGCTAAAGAAAGATGAGTGTGCCGACCAACTGCGGGTTCTGTTACTCCGTGGAGCGGAGTATCACTGTGCGGAGTGGGCACATATGGGGATCGCCGTGCGCTGTCAACAGGCCTATTGACATCGTACAGAAACGCAGGCGGTAATTAAGAGCTGTCTCATTTACTCTCGCTCACTCTGTTTGTCCTCCGTCTGTGTGCCATGTCTCCTTTCATCTCTTTCACACACACACACACACACACAGAAGATCTCTCTCTATACGTCACACGCCGTCCTGTTAGGAGCAGGTTTGGCCGGATCAAAGTTTCCTCTCGCAAAATAGCTTCAAGCTGTTGAATTAAAGAAAATAGCAAAATTTCTGGCTTTTTTTTTTTTTTTTTTTAGCTGTCGCATAAAGATAAACTTGATGTAATAAACTGAGGGGTGAGGGAGTTCTTGTATCGTGATGATCTGTGGTATGTCAGTTTATAAGGACACAATTTATAACTCTGATTATCTGAGCTCTCAAGTCGACATATGGTCTTTTATCAGCATCGGGATTTACCAAAACATTCTTTCGTCCTTATCAGTTGTTTTGGTCGATATCAGCATTTCCCCACTATGTTTTCTGAATCATATTTCCTCTGGACATCTTGTGGAGTCGCCACTTCTGACAGGCCAGGCTCCGCTCCAGGCCTGATTCTTATTTTGATTGCACGAAACACACCACTAATCTTTTTTGCTGTGAAGAGTTCTGGCTGCTGCGACTAAAAGTGACCATGAGGGAATTCTGTGAAACGTTTGGGATGATTTTGAATCTTTTCTTTTTAAATTTACTGCATCTGAAGGGGAAAAAAACAACAAAATTATGACCCTGTGCGACCATGGTTGCAACTAAACTACACAGGCTGTCAGATTCTTATTTATTTAAACCCAAGCTGTTGTGTGCACCGCGACTTTTGAGCAATATGCGACTCGAAAGTCAAATAGCTCACACGAAACATGCGAAAAAAGAAACATTAAAAGTACAACATAACCCTAAAATGGGTTTCGTAAGTAGGAAAAGTGATGACCGGTTTTCGGGAAACAATATCAATTTAGTGTGAAACATAAAAATGCAGCGTGATCCTGCTCAGTCAGTCGCAGCTTTTTGCTAAATACCACAGAAATAAAAGCGTGTGTGACTTTGACAAGGAATTCCATCTGTTTTCAGAGCCTCGTCGAGGCTCGTCTTGAGGCGCAGCCCTAATGTCATGATCTTTTACACAAATGTTCTCACAGGAAAAGCCCGACATTAAGTTTTTGTTGCTTCGCACATGATCCCAGAGTGCCAGCAGGCAGGCTGTGAGGGGAGGACTCTGAGATAAAGTCCTGTGTTTACATTATGGCCCTCGGTCCTGTTTCTCAGGCACGGTCTTTGTTTATCCCGTGTAATGCAGACCATTTGTGAACGCCAGAGATCTTCGAAGGCCCGTTGTCCTTTCCGTTTCATTGACGCAAAGACCGGTGACAAGAACAATAATTGACTTTCGGCAGAATTTCCAACATAGCTGAAATTGTTTAATTGATCGTGTGTGTGTGTGGGGGAAAAAAGTGGGGCTAAAAACACACTCCTGACAGGTTTTCCACCTTTAGCAGCACCTTCAAGAGCAGTCGGTCTTTGTGGAAGAAGGTGGGTTAACGTTCTCGCAGAGGGGAGTCTCACACTGGGAGGCGGCTTTATTTAGACTTGAGCTATTGGCCTTTGAGACGAAAAGAATGGTCCTGATTGAAGAGAGGGGAGCACAAACTGTCGGAGTCTTCCTTCGCTCACTTCGCTCGGCGGAACGGCGACAAGGAGACCGGCGAGGGGAGAGACGAGCGAGATTATCACTGCCCATTGAATCTATTAATATCCTATTCAGCAGGGAGGCAGCCTTCTGAAGCGTATCCAAGAGTAAGCCTTTATTACTCTTCACTGTTACCCCCCCCCCCCCCTCCCTTCGCTGCCTTTCCGCGCAAAGCACTGTTTTGGAAATAGTGTCTTCAGCGGGGCCCAGTGAAGGCGCTCACCCACTGTCCACCTGCTTTTGTGTGTATAAAGTGTAACTGGCGCACGAGGCGTGAGATGGAAACCTGCGCGGAGGAGAGAGGCGTAAATCTGCGGCTTTCGGAATCAGACACCACGCTCCGAGTTGACGCTTGATATAAAGCGCAAATATATATACATTTTTAATTTTTTTTAGCTTAAATAAGTTTCAACTTGTTTTTGAAACGATCATGTTCATCCAAAAGAAGACCGATTTATTTACCCTCTGATTTGAATTGAACGAGTCAGAAAGTGGATTCAGGCTATTAAACTCCTCCCGTGAAGCACATTTGTTTTCACTGTACGTCCAAACTCCAGAGCTGGCAGGCCTTTGATATGGAACCACTGGTCAGGAGCCGCTTTGATCAGTTCCCTAAGAAGTATCCTCAGTTGGAGTCCAGTTTCAGAGGACTTCCTGCTCCAGCCTCCTGATCAAACTGTGTAGAAGATGGAAGGAAGTAGTAAAAACAAACACAAGGCAGAGTTCAAATAATGTGGTAACCCCAGATCTGACGCACAACAGTCCATTTTGTCCCAAGCTCTGCCGAAGTGTCTGCGTACGACCCGCAGACGGTGAACTTTGCACAAACACTCATCAGTACGTGAGCGGATGAGCTGATTTTGACTGTGCACGCCTTCCTCTGTGTTCGGCGTGCTGGTACGCTGACTCTGATCAGCTCGGCTTTGTGAGAAAATCCCATTTTCAGCCTGTTGCGGGACATTTTGCGTTCCCCCGCTAATGTTTGCAGCAGCAGTCTGCCCAACGTCTTTCAGCAACCTCGCTGTGTAGTCCATCGGTGTCAGTTTTTACTTCTCGGTAAGTTCCCAGACAGAAAACAATGAGAAAAAAACATTGTGTGTATCACAAGACTGTTTTTAATGAATTGTGTCCAACGTAAACTTCAGTGACCTTTTCACTCAGAGCTTGCTGGCCAGACAGGCGTTTTAATATTTTACTTTAAATGTTAATTTCTTTTTTTCACTTTAATATATTTTGGCCTTCATTTGACCTCTGATTAATTCTTGAAACGGGCCCATCTACATTTATCCAGTAGGATATAAAACTTTTCTTACAGTTCAGAGCTTTACGTTGTTAAACTTTAATAAGGTTCTTATATGTGGTTTGGCTGATTTAGTCACCGTTTCCAACTTGAAGATTATAGTTATAGACATTTAACGGTCCAACTTTAATAAAAGTTATACAACTGAAACACCAGAGAAATGAGGACACTGCCATTAAAATACTGGCCACTACCAACAAGTAATCAAACTACTCTGTCAGAACCGTCGTGGTCAGTTTGGTTGATCGCGGCATTTTTTTTTACAGT
Source organism: Blennius ocellaris (assembly GCF_963422515.1). NCBI lineage: Eukaryota > Metazoa > Chordata > Actinopteri > Blenniiformes > Blenniidae > Blennius > Blennius ocellaris. Next base: position 15,069,425 of record NC_137659.1, read on the forward strand.
GTTCTTGTGGTCGGTGTCGGACTGGTGATTGTAGTCGCCGGTCTCTCCAGGTTTTGTCATCAAGCAAATCACTTTCCTACGCTGGTTTTCAGACGTAGCTTTGAAGCGAGCCTCTGCTGAAGGGATCTGTTGAGTTCGCAGCACGTCGAGGCGGCTGCGTCGAGTTGGCTCATCCGTCCACCACTTTGCTGCCAGACTAAAGACTTTCAGCTGTTGGATGCGTCGCTCCTCCAATGGGATGAATATTTGTTCAGTCGGAGATCGTTTTGATTATGTCTGTCGTGCCAGTAATGGTTTTCAGTGGGTTCATGAATTATCTCCCCCATTTACTTTTTGGGGATCTCTTTGCTTCAGAGCCGACTTATCATGTGAGTGTTGTGAGTTTGAATGTTCTGCCACAGTTTGGGCAAGTTAACCCCTCCAGCTTCCACCCCAGCTCCAAACACGACCACGTTAATCTAAACATTGCCTAAACATTGAGAGAAGGAACTCTTCATTTCACATTTAACTTCGAAACATTTAAATCGCACAAATCAAAAGCGAGCAAAGCAAATGATCTTCATCACATCCACCTCAGTAGCATACATACAAGCTATATAGTGCTATATACCAACGGCGTCACATATTCAAACTCAATCAGGCAAGAAAATAAGAGCATTATAGGCTTTAAATTAACCTCTAATGTTCCTTCGGTTCAGGTAACAATGAGAAAGACTCCAGGCCCATTCACACCAGGCATTAACATGCGTTCCGGGTGATCCAGTCACATATGGCGAGCCCTGGCGCAGGCCCTTCACACCTGTACCTATCATGTGTTTTGGGCTGGAACTGATCCCAGATCGATGAAGACCAGGTACATCCACAGAGACTGTTCACACATTCATGAGCTACGAGCAATTTAATTTGAACAATTAAGCTCAAACGCGTGTTTTTGGACTGTGGGAGAAAACTGAATTGCATATGTACAGGGAATACATAAAAAAAAAAAAAACTCCACATTTAAATGATCCCAGACTCAAACTGGGGACCTCGAGTAGCAAATATTACATATTTGTACTTTGCAGAAACTTCTGATGTCAGATTGAAAAATGAAAATGTTGGTTCATTGATTACCTGGAGCTTTTTAAAATTTCTTTCACATCTTTGAAGCCCTGCACGAAGCATTAATGCAGCTCTGACAGTGAGGAAAGAGATGGAAAGATCCTCGAGATTATTTCTAAATGAACCTCTGTCAGCAAGCGGGACTTTGTTAGGTATTTGGAAGTGAGGAGGAGTGATTTATACGAAGGTAATGTGAATTAAGAGCCTCACAAATCCACCGGTTTTGGCCGCCGTTGCATGTGAGTGAGGTAAAGTTTAGCTTCAGAGATGCATTTCAGAGAAATCCAATACTGTGCACTGTTGGTTCAATCTGGAATAGAAAGAGGGGCCAAATTTATCCTAATCTTTAAAGTGTGAACGTTGGACTCACTGAAGTGCTTTGTACTGCTTTTTAGTTTTTTTTTCCTTCCCCCTCCCGTCTTGTTACAGATAACTCTGTTAACATAAACTCTTGTCTCTGAGATAGACACGCAGCAACTTGTGCCAGCGGTTCGGTTTCTTCCTCAATGTGCCGGGTCAGTGTGGCTATGATAAACGAATTCCAGCTTTCATCCGCGGCGCTCGTTTGCTGAAAAGATTAAGCTGTCCTGTGCCCTCCACGCAGAGCATTACTCTCACTGGTCCTGGCAACGCCGCGGAAGCGTCTCGGCCAAAAGGCATTTTGTCATAATAAATGTGTCTGAAAGTGTTTCCACAGCATTTGTTAAATCATCAGTTGCTTCTAATGGTGATGTGGTCCACAGGGAGTCTGGCGGCGCTTCATTTATCTCTTGCGAGGCAGCTTCTGGACCGCCGGCCTCACGCGCACAAACTTCTGCAAAGTTGCTTTACCTGCTTTAAAAGGTGCAACGCCGTTCCTTGTTCCTCGTGTCAAAAAGCAACTACCAGCACGGAATAGGGAGTGAGAGAGACAGCGGCTCTTTTCATGTTTTCTTCTACGATAGCAACAAGTAACAAGCTGAGGAACACTTGAGTAATTGTTACCATTTTTAATTTCTTTGTCGTCCCTGCGTTAGTGATCAGTGCAAGTCACTGGAAATTAGTAGCTGATTATAGTCACCATTTGTTGTTTAGAAGGTTATTTCATGAGTTACATGAAATAAAATGTGATTTTTTATTTTTCATTTGACAAACTAACTCATTAAAATATTCACACATAAACAAGTCTGTCAAAGAGGCCAAATAGTTTTGCTCCCTGTCCTGCCTTTGTGAAGCATAAGCTGAACTTTCAGTCCTTGTGTGAGTCAGCGTGACGTCTGATTCACATGAAGTTCAGCTGAAGCGTGACTGAGCAACGTGCTCTATAATGTGAACCACGGACTTATGAACTAATGCTAATGGCAATGAGCGGCATCAGCCACCGGCAATAATTCAACACTGGATTCAGGCAGATTCGGGTTCGCGATTCAGCCGTTTACACAGTGTGAGAGACGTTTTGGACTGTTGCTCTTCTTCTCTAAACCCACAGCTTTACTGTCCAGTGACGAGCTTTCCAGACGTGACCACACAGGCATCGCTCTGTGCAGCGTGACAGAATAACCGTGCGTCGGTGAGCCTCTTGCGCAAGACTATAGTGGAAACCTACTTTCACCTGCGGCACAGGCCTTCGTTTTAGCTCCGTATCTTAGAGTTTAGCCAACGTGTTGCACTATTGGAGCCTTATAACCTCTCGGAGCGGACGAGCGTCAGATATCTTCTGTTTCTGGAGATCGCCGATGCCTCATAAGACACCAGCTGGAAGCAGTTAAAACCAACTGTTTCCTCCAAGTTTCAAGCTTTTGAGATTTTTTTCAGGATTTGCTTTGGAAGCATTCTGCCCTCAATACACGTCCCTGTTTGATAGGAAATCCTTAAAATGTTTATAATCCCTTTTCGTGTAATTGATTTAACAATATCCTGTGTCATATATGAGGAAAATAGGCCAAAATATTCTTCCTCAGTGTTTCAGTTGTGTCTCACACCTCTGAAATTTCTGTAAGTCATAAAGTGAAATACTCTCACAGCAGTAAAGCACAAGTTTTATCCAGTAAAACCTAAAACATCTTGCATCATAGTTTTGAATCGGGAACTCAATAATATAAAAAAAAAAACTAAACTAAATAATAAATTTCATATCAAACACAATATACATTTTTTTTTCCTCGTAAAATTAAACGGGAAACCTTGACGTTCAACTGATGTTGCTGCAACTTGAGCATCATCAACCATGGAGGTTTGAAGAAAGCACATGTCATGTTGTTCAAATGTATGGAATACAAAGTGAATGAAAATAAATAAATACTGTAAGTGCGGATACCTGAGAAATCTTTTGAGCGCCAGGCAACATTACTTTAAATCTAAAGTTTCAATGCAAATTTACACAGTCTTGCAACACTGGAAAGATCTGATCTAATCAGTCAAAATTACTGAAAGCCTTCGCGGTTTTTCAGTGATTGTTGGGGGAAAAAAAAACCAAGAAATGTGGTCAGTGTTGGAAAGTATTTTCTTCAAGTGACCTCTGATTTAATGCTACATCTTCACTAAACGCTCGTCCTCTGCAGTGACGATGTTTGATGTGTCAGTGTCACTCTCTCTCTCTCTCTCTCTCTCTCTCTCTCTCTCTCTCTCTCTCTCTCTCTCTCTCTCTCTCTCTCTCTCTCTCTCTCTCTCTCTCTCTCTCTCTCCCTCTCCCCACACACCGTCTGATGTTTGTCTGTGGTCTCTCCTCACTTCAGGACACTTTCCCACTAATACCTGAAAATCTGCTCGTGTTTCAGTGTTTTCATACACCCACCGCTCATTTCCTTTCCCCTCCGGTTCCTCTGCTCTCGTGTTCTCCTTTTCTACCATACGATCCGAAAGGATAACACAGGCTGGCGTGTGTTCGTACGAATGTGTATATAGATGAAGACTCTCCTGTGACTTTCTGTAAATCTCCTCTGGTCTCGCTCAAATTTATTAAAATGACCACCTCTGGGGTTCGGAAATTCACTCATTTGTCCTTTAAACAAGATTATAGTTGTACGTTGTGAGATTTCGCGTGACGAGTGTGACCCATTCACTGCCAGCTGAAACAATGGGCCACCGTTTAAAAGGAGCACAATGTCTACAATTTGTAGGATGTCCTTTGCAAAGTGTCCACACGTTATTCTGCAGTTTGTATCCCGCCCAGCAAGACTCACTTTTAAAATTCACTTAGGGAAAGGCAAACAGTTCAAAGTGGAGGAATGCGTTTTGCAGTGGGAGATTTGTTATTCAAATCCAATTTCACAAAGTGGGAACCAAAAAAATGCAAGAATTTCTCAACAGTTGGTCCATCCAGGCATCTTCTAAACCACTTTATGAAACTCAGGGGTGACGCACCGAACTCTGCTGACACTGACTCTCACGTACGGGCACTTTTAGACACACGTATACATGTTTTAATCAGAGAAAACCCACTAATGGACAGGGAAATCATGCAAACGTCACTGCATGAGTTTCTATTAGAGCGCAGAGAGCAGTCCTGTGCTGGAGAATTGCTAAACAATCAAAGCCATAAAGTCTCTTATTTAAAGCCAATCCACCCACTTCCTTTTTTTTTTATACACATTCCTTCTAAACTGATGATAAATAAATGGCATTTTTAGAATCTGTAACACTATCTATCTAATATTATTAACTGTGACTTAATATCTCACAACATTACCCAGAAAATAAGTGAGAATTGACACATTAGAGGGAGGTTTAGCATCTTTTGCTACTACGGTAGCGACTCGTAAATCCTGCGTCAACAAGCCTTTATAACATTTTAGTCAGTCGCTCTGTGGTCTTTTCTGTTTTTTTTCTATATTGACTGACTGTTGATGGACAGTGCGACTGTCCTCAGCAGCCTCCTCATGCTGTGAATTGCATCAGAGGTCAGGATCCACATGAGCAGGCGTCAAGATGGCGTCGTATTGTTTTCAAAAGGAAAGCTCTGAGGAAGACGGCTGGATTCTGGGGCGGTGATTATAGCCATCAGTGGGGGGGGGGATACAGAGGGTCTGAAAATAAAGGCCACATATAACAATAACATTGTACTGCACAACTAAACTAGATAAACATAACTAGATTTAACTACATCCATTTGAACTGAAGAAAATCATACTTACGCCTCAGTCCGTAACAAACGCTTGCCTTTATTTTTTTCACATTTTCTTTGCGGACGACAAGCAATTCCGTGAATTTGTTTTTCATAAATCGTTCTCTGGTTTACGTCTCTATGTCCCTTGAAGATGAAGCAGGTATCTATCAGTCGAAAAAGGTAAATATGATGAGGTAAAATTAAAACATTTAAACAAAACGACGTCACTCACTCGTTGATATTTGTTATGAATGTACAAAAATGTTGATGCCACTCATTTAGATCCTTTTTTTTTTTTTTTTTAATGGACAAAGGTTCACGAAATACCATTATAAATACACGATTAGTTTGGATAAACCACATTGACAATGCCGATATGGGAGAAGGTCAGGCTGTTTGTCTGGCGGCTGCAGCGCACATTTCTAAATGAGAGGAATAAAAGAAATGGGGCACACGTTGGTGTGAACCACCTCCGTCTGGTTTGTGTGCGGCCGCAAGTCATTAAATGTCACAAGAAAGGAGAGGCAGGGCCGGACAAACAAACAGGGTGGTCCCGCCTCTGTGTGACGGGCCACAGTACCAGCAGAGTGACGGCGACATTCAACCCACCACTGCAGCACTTTGTGCCATGCAGTAATTCATGCCCAGAGAATGTCACCGTGGATTTCTAATGCCAGCTGATTTACCACCTCTTGCCCCCACCCCATTGTTGTGTGTGTGAATTTTGTGGTCTCACTAAAGCCCTGTCCTAATCTCCGTTTGGTCTCATGTGTCAGTCACTGAGCCACATGGACAATGCAGGCTGTTAAATTATCTAAATCAACACTTAAAAACGCGACAGAAAACGGTCGGGACTCGTCGTCGCTCAAGCTGTTCAACATCAGCCAAGGAAAATCGAATCATTCAAAATGAGGTCCGTCTTACGTAGAATCGACGCACCCTGCATTCTTTTTCATGCGTTTTGAATAAATGCCCAAGTCGGTCGTGCAAGTCTGCCGTCGTGTAACTAATTCCCCCCCGGCTGTGTCACAGCAAAGGCCTGGGAATGATGAATGGAGGTTCAGATGACAGCTTGCCCTGGTTTACAGGCCTATCTCTCGCCGGCGCTCCCCCTCCCTCTCGCTCGCTCCTGCCCCGTAGCTCCTGTATTTTAATGCTCCCCAGATGGGATTGACGTCGCCGTGACAGGCGGTGACGCAGGCAGGGTGTCGAGTATCAGGGCCACTGACAGGGAACCATCAATCACACTTTATACCAGCCAGCCACTTAAATAACAAACACTGTAACACCTCTCCTTCTTTACACTTTTTTTTTGGGGGGGTGGGGATGAAAGTCTTTGTGATTTCTGAGGAACGTTGGGCTCTGGGGTTAATTAAAGTTTAATCTTTATACAAGAGAAGCGAGCCGTACGTTGCGCGGTATGGGCGACCATACTGTCACCAACCCCCGTTACACACTAACCCATTGGGATTGGTGTCAATGTGAGGACAAATACAGAGGTCCAGGTAGTGGAAATCAATAGATTTTTTTTTTTAGATGAAGTTGGTAGAGCAGGTTTTCTTCAAATCCCAAGGTCGACGGTTCAATATCCTTCTCGACCTGTCCATTTGCCAAAGTGTCCCTGAGCGAGCAATTTAACCACAGTCAGCAAAGGACTGTTTTTGTTTGAGGTCTAAAGAAGTTTGTAGGATGATGATGTAAGTCAATGTAATGTACCTGTAAGGCACTGAAACCTATGTGTGTGTGTGAGACTTCTGCATTTTTAATTGGAATAATTCTATTCTGTCATCCCTACTTTCATGCTAGTTTTGGGTTTTTTTTTGCCTTGAATTTACACCTTTTCACCTTTTTTTTTTCCTGCATCCACACAAACTTCTCTGTCTCTTTAATGTACTTATTATTCATTATGCTGGCGACTAAACAAGTGACGTTCTGCTGCAACTGTTGCAAACTCCAACTTAAAAATGAGACGATCTCTTACTTTCTTACTATCTGGAGTAAATATGAACAGTATACAGGAGTTCTGGTTGTGGATTGACTGTTTCATTATAATTCCTGGTATTGTGACAGTCTTTGGCAGATCAGATGGAAAACCATGTTTTGTCCTGAACGTACATAAGTTACATACATTTAATTCCCTGGCAGTTTAGTATATAAGGCTGATATCCACATTTCACAAAGATGGACTAACACCATCATGCATCTGAATGTCGATACTGGCATTTATGCATTTGAACAAATTTTGTGGATTTTAATATGGATTTTAACAAAAATAAATACGGGATTACAGATAATTCAGTTCGTCTAGATTTCATCCAGTGGTTATTTTGATTTGTTTAAATCAGAACCAAACTATTTACAAATAATGCAATACTGTGATACTATAAGCTGTCACATTGCCATGTGGATCTTTTAATTGTCATTTTGCACTCCGTGGCTGATCTTGCATTGAGCGTCTTTTCAGCTGCTGCAGTCTCACCAAAGCCCAGTAGAGGGCCTCTTGTCCTCAAAGTGACTGAATACTTTGATGACACTTCCCCCGTTCAGCACCACTTTACACACCAGCCATCTCTCACCACGCCGCGTTACTGGTGCACCATTAAACAACACCCTCCTACGCGTCGGGATTATTTTTACAAATCCTATTTGGGCCCTTTCTGTGTTTTCGTCGCCCGCCAGCGATACTAAGAAAGGCGGAGGGGAGGGGACGGCGAGGGTGTGAGTGAAGGAGGGGAAGGCTGGTGGGTGGGTGCGGCTGGCATGTGAAAGTCGCAAAGACAATGGAGCGCTTTTTTGAAGACCGGCCGTCCAAACAGTCGCAGCGCATCAATGGGTGGGGGGTGGCCTTCCTGTCCTGACGGCGTGCGCGCTGAGCCTGAACATTGACCTCTGACCTCTTAGAAACACAAAACGCCTCAGTTGACATATTTAGTGTGCGTGGTGTAAATTGTGTGCTTAAGGATCACGCAACAGCGGTCGTGTTCAGATATACGTGAGAAACACGTTGACCTCGATGTCACTGGGCTCTAAAAATGAAAAATAACTTGGAGGTTTTAGTTTTTTTTTTCAGGCTGAATTTTGAGGTGGTAAAATATCATTTTATGGTGGAAAAACACAGAAATGACTTAAAGTTAATTCTGGAGCTACAGTATTTTTCACATACGGCCAGAAAATGTTGTTTTTGTCTCCTTCAACCAACAACACAGTAGTATGGAAGATGGGTGGCTCGAAATATAATAGTAAACAATTAAACTAAGCTTATATTTACCATTTTACACTCTTGCCTCACAGAGAGAATATACCTGCTATCATACCTTCTTTAAATTAAAGAGTTTGTTGTTTATTTTTGGGGAACCCCCCCCATTGAAAAGGCATGAGAAGGCATGGCTCCAGATCCTGCGAGGCTGAACACATTGTGCCAAAAATACTCGAATATGGTGTCTGAGAGCATTACTACAACGTAAACAGCCGTCTGTCACGATGAGGTCAGGACTGCACATTCACTTCCCCGCGCTGAACTCACGGCAGCCGAGCGCAAGATAAAGAGAGAACTGGAAGTGAAATAGCAGCAAGGGAAAGACGTAGGCGATATTTTCATCTGTGATCTATTTTTAGCTCCGAGTCGGCTTCAAATAGAAACTCCCCCATGAATATTCATGAATGGAGGCGGGGGGAGAGGGAGGGGGGGGGGTCTGCTGCTATGTGATGCAGAGAGGAGCAAGAGAAGAGAGGAGGGGGGGTGTCGTCTGTATTCTACCTGAAACTCTATTTTTAGTCTCGTCGTTGCCGCTCTCAGCCCCCCCCTGCATTGTGGAGGCTAAATTTAGCTGCATAGAGACAGAAGCATGGTGCAGGAGCAAAAATAGAAACGAGTTTATGGTCACAGCACGCAGGAACAGCCATGGGTGCAGCATCATTAGGGAGGAGGACACGATGAGGTAGATGGAGCAAACAGCCGAGGAAACAAGCATGAAGCTTCTGGACAGGAGTGTTGGTGTGTGTGTGTGTCTGTCTGTGTGTGCGCTTTTGGAATAAAATACAGGTGCTTACAGGTGTGCAGTGCATTTTGAGCTTTATTCGTGCACGCCTGCAAACACTAGGATTCATTGCACGCACAGTCAAAATAGGCATGTTGAACCCATCGCCATGACTTGTTATTGTAATAAATATAGTTGTTATTTAAAGCATTTACACTATGATATCAATTATTGACGAACATGGCTCATGCTGGCATCTTAGCACTGTGTCTACTTCTGACCACACATCTCAGAACAGACTGTCCTCTCCTCGCCTGTGAAATTTTTAGCTTCTTGTACTTTCTCTATTTTACCCCAGCCTTATCCCCCCCCCCCCCCCCCCCCCCCTCCCCATCCCTCGCAGCCAGTGTGTCTGAGCCTATCACATGAATGGAGGAGTAGCTCTGCTTCTGCTCAGCTGCTGTTATGTAATAGTCAGTAACACACCAATGTCTTGTACTCATGCAGCATCCGAGGATGTTAGCGGGGTGAGCTGGGGGTGGAGGAGGGAGGTGAAGGAGAGAGGAATGAATGGGACCTTCGCACGAACACCGTCGGCCTGCGTGTTTCACTGCAGTGAGACGACATATTGTCAACATCGAGGATGCCGCGTTTAGCTTTTGGAGAAGGAATGACTGTGGTTTGAAAACATTATTATATGAGCTCCAATGTTTGAAAGGGTGAATCCTTCTGACTTTTATATATTGTGAATTCACCACTGTGATGCTCGCATTTGATTGTTTTCACTGCATTATGCCTCAGAAAGAAATCACCCTTATCAACCCTTCTGATTCTAGAAATGCCAATACAATGTTGATGGGTGTGTTTATTGTTGTTTTTGGGGGTTTTTCACAAGAGCGACGTCTCCAGCGGATTTAGTTTTGCCCTCTTAGGTGGTTCACTGCCATTTTATTTGGGTTGGCAAACATATCATATCATATCATATCATATCATAGTATTTCTGATAGTGGTATTGATTATTGAGACAAGTAATAACCTAAATATTATTACTTTTCATTCACATATCTCAAAACAATTGTGGACAAACATTTGCGTCCACGTCTTAGCCTCTCATGGAGAACGTATTAGAACACGCTTGAGTTGTTATTGTAAGCTAGAAACAAGAATATAAGACTGTAAGAATGATGTAAATGCCATCATACGATATTACTAGCCAATCAAATGTGTGCAAAAGTGATCAAAACGGGGGGGGTTTTCCACCGTTACTTGAAAATATTTCTCACGTACACGTATCACTGTGCTACAAACATACGATAATGTCTATTCTAGGTTTTACAAATTACCATAAATAACACAATGGGCTTATGCTCAGGCTATATCAGCATGTAAGCATGTATTTTTTTGGTTTAGAATTATTTGTTAGTAAGAAATATGTGAGTCGGTGACGTCATCTTGCTCAATGAAGAGTTGAACCTGGGGAGGATCCTGGTTGAAGCAGGAACACTTCCATCCGACAATAAAAGCTCTTTAAGTCAAACTATTGTGATATTCCTCTCCGTATCGACCTCTGGATGAATTGTTATCGTGCAGGCACTTTCTCGACGTTGTGTTTTGCTGCTTCGCCGAGTGTTGATATCAGCTGATCATCGGTTTATGAACAATTGTCTTCCGAGTGAATCACATTCCCGTCATCCCCTGCTGCACTCTGTGTGAGGGATTAAGCACCTGATAACGGTTTGCACATGTCTTCAACGTGCATCCGGTTGCATGGCGAGTATAAAATCCAGTTAGTGGAAGGTTGCAGTGAAAATACTTTAAACACCTGCAACACTGGTTTTTTTTATGGCTGTGTGAGTTTTGCCGTTTAAATTCAACATTGTCCGCTTTGTTTTTTGGAGGGTTTTTTCTGTGTAGATTTTTGTTTCTCTGCTGGATATATTTGAAAATGAAACGTGTTTGTCTCGGCGTCAGTCCGTCCAGAGTCGTCCTCCTTCCTCGAGGCTCCATTTCTGAGTTCCTCAGACTGTTGAGAGAAGGTGGGGGGGACATGTTGCCAAACGGAGCCGTGATCTGACTGATTCTCTCGGGCTGCTCATGTCAGCGGAGGGGCTGTGGGAAAGTAGAGATGTGGATCAAGGCACAAACGTGCTCAGACTGTGAAGAGAAATCCTGTGGTGCCTTCATTTGGTGGTTTTATTGTTTTTTTTCCCTCTCCCTCGCTCTCTCTCTCTCTCTCTCTCTCTCTCGCTCTCTCTCTCTCTCTCTCTCTCTCTCTGGGGATGGATCGTGTTTGATCAGAAGGAAGTCCTCCACACCTGAACACTGAGCTATTTTTAGACTCACACTCACATGACCCCACGTCAATAGTCTGATGCTAATTTTATACCCACAGTTCACTCACAGCCCTTCAGTGCATACACACACACGCACACACACACACACACACACACACACACACACACACACACACACACACACACACACACACACACACACACACACACACACACACACACACACACACACACACACACACATCTTGCCGACCTCCACTTGATGTTCTCGTACTCAGTATCACAATATTTACTCAGATTTCTCACCTTAAATGACGATCAGGAGGTCTGCGATGCCGCTCATGGCAGCTGTTTGCATTTACATCTGATTTCCTGAGCAGATGAAGACATTTGCGCTCTTCTCCCCCCGTTGTTGATCTTCATCGCTCTTGTTGCTCATTCTTTGGCTCCAGGGGTCATTTTTAATGATCAGTCAGCGACAGCGATAACATCGTTCACATGCAGCCACCAGACATGAAATCTATTCTCCCTCACTTGTTTTTTTTTTTGTATCCCACATTGTTGGACAAATTCAATGATGCTGCTGAGCTTTGCCTTCCTGTTCCTGGGATATATTCAGTGTATAACTTAATTCCCATGTAAAACACAATGACGAGTCCTTTTTGCCACCTTTCTAAATGTGTTACTTGTCGCTCTTATCGTGATCTTCATGGGCTTTCCTCCTATATTACACGGCTTCCTGTTGGAGACGTTAAACAGCTGGATGTTGTAACCAGTGGTGAAAGGCTGTGTTATTTTTAGCCTCTCAATCTTGTATTTCTTCATTCTTTTTATGACTCAAACAGCAGTCATGACCCCTCTTTTTTTTGGTCTGCTTTCTTTTGTAAATCAAGTTCACATACTAATCTGTGCAGCTTTCAGAGAAACCTTTTGTCTGAAGTCAGTCTCTTTAGTTTATCCTCACAGATCCCTCCATTTGTCTCTGTGGCATCACCTTCATATATATCTGCTGTTCATTTAGTCAAGTGTACACAAATATCTATTGACCTGTCACATCCGGCAGTATTTCTCTAATAACACCACCTTTCACCTGTTTCTGCTCAATGCCACAAGGATGTAAATAGTCTTTGTTTGATACGCCACACAAACCCATATTCATGAGTGGACCACGTGATTTCTGTGGCAGTTATACTGTATATAGTCAAGTGAAAATGTCTTTGGATTTATAAACTGTGTAGACTCTCCAATGGATTCATAAATGGATGGACGGACGTTCAATTCGTCAATGGATGAATGATCCATTGATGCCATTGATAGGTGGATCGATGATTCAATAGATGGACCTTTTTCTTTTCATTCTTTTCATTTCCATGTCTTGTTTTTCTTCTTGCATGTTTGTTTGTTTTTTTTTACCACTTGTTCAAATGTCTAATCGAACCATAACGGATGTCCTCTACATTTCTCTCTCTCTCTCTTTCTCTCTCTCTCTCTCTCTCTCTCTCTCTCTTTCTCTCAGTTTTGATGTGGAGAATGGATTGTCGGTGGGCCGCAGCCCCCTGGACCCCCAGGCCAGCCCCGGCTCTGGACTGGTCCTACAGGCCAACTTCCCTCACAGCCAGCGGCGGGAATCCTTCCTGTACCGCTCTGACTCCGACTTTGACCTTTCACCCAAAGGTCCCTCCAGAAACTCCTCCACCGCCAGTGACCTGTGAGTTCACCTCCAGCTCGGCAGCTTCATGAGCTTCTTCCTGTAACGATGATCAGATTAGCGAGGTTTTTCATGTATGGCTGGAGACACATTACCCCCACAGATCAATTCCAGATTGATTCCCTTTTTGTTTGACAGTGTAATTTGGTTTTACACGAAACGCAAAGAAATTGATGATAAATTTACTACATGTTTCACATGGTTTGAAACTTTTAGCCTCAATTCCTGCTTCAGCAGTTTCCTGGGCTTTGCTGTGATATACAGCTGGATCACATATATTCCTTCTGTCACTTTCTGGTGATGTTTATTTACTCTTGTTAGTCTTTCCCATACTGGGAGGTTCCCCACATTGGAGGATTAGTACCATGCTGCGGTTGGGAGGGTCATCCCTTCAAGACCATTTCATATCTATTGTGTTCTGGGTGATTACAGGAGTCCACCTTGAGAACATGTCATGTTCAGTTCAGCGACACGAGAACCTGCTGTCAAATCCGCTCCACTGGGGTTTTGCAAACCGTAATAAAGAAAAAGGCAGTTGTGTCTGTTGTTCATTGTTCATTGTGTCCAAAAGGCAACTCCTAACTCTCCCGAACCGCCTTTTAGGTTTGTAAAGTCAGCAGTCACAGGTCTCCTCATCAACTCTTACCTATCTGTTTTTAAAGGGAAGAAAGCTTGAAGCACTGGGAAGTCAACTGGTTGTCATCTCGGTGAGAAGAACATGATAAAGCAAGAAATAGACAAAAACACTGACTCTGCCCACCCACCCCCCCCTCCTCCCCTCCCCCTGCTGCATTCCCTCTCGATGGCTTCATGGTCATTTTCCATCGCTCTCCTGACAACCATGTTTGAAACACCTCACCTGTTATCCCCCTTTAGGCTCCCGACAAACACCCAGTGCTCTTATTTTTGTTCTTTTCTTTTTGCATGTGACGCTTAATCAGAGAGACAGCCAAGTATAATAACACGTTACGTGTTTTTATTTACTTGTGATTTTGATATTACAGCACCCACCCAACCACCTCTCCCAGTCTGTTTCCTCACCAGTCCTACTCTACGCAGTGCATGTAATACGTTAAAGCACACAGATCAACGAGAACTAATCAAGTCCTGTAATTCCGGTCACGTGGACCTGCTGCGCGTCACATTTCAGATGTGTTCTTACTCCAACAGACCTGATTCAAATGAACGGGTTAACAGAGGCCCGATAACATCCATTCACCTTCAGAGCCAATCCCAGCTGACTCTGGGTGAAGGCAGTATACACCAAGGAAATCAGACATTCTCAGCTTAATAATGGATTACTAATTAGCCCCAAATACATGTTTTTTTTTGTGCTCTTGAGAGGAAACTGGAGTACACTGGGAAAACCCACACTCATTTCAATGTCCACACTGAATCCAGAGTCCTCAACACTACACAGCACTCTGATAACAGACCCTTCATTTAAATCACATCTGTTGGAGCAGGGAGACATCTGAAAATATATATATATATATCAGGGAAGCATATCCCCAGGACTAGTGCTGGGAAACTCTGAGCTCCCAAAATAATACCTTAAACTGAGAGGCAGTTTAGTTTCTGTTTGTAATCTTGACAAGGCTGTTTTCTTTGGTTATTTAATACGGTTTTGTATTTTTTAATGGAGTGTTTGTGATCAGCCTCAGTGTCATTTGTATTCCCTCTTGTCTGTTCTCTTCTGACTTGCAGACATACTGAAGACATGATAGTCACGCCGTTTGCACAGGTGAGTCTTCCAAAACCTGCAACTTCCAACGCTGTTTCACTTACAATTCCCACGTGGTTGTACTGGAGGTACTAAGTCCCATTCCTTCAGGCAACAGGAATAATAAAAATGTAATGGATATGGTCCAGATGGCCAGAGCGTGGGCTCACTGCTGCACCGGAACAGCCCCTCGGCCTGGCCCGGTGACAGGATCAGGCATCCCGCTGGTGTTGCCTGGCTCTTGCGTGGAAAGTGCGTCATACTAGTGCTCACTTTACACGGTGAAAGAAGCCGTGAACCCAATACTGCTGGATCATGCTGTTTAAAATTTGCATGCTGGCCGATAAAGCCTCGACACGGGTAAGGTCTGGACATCTGATACTCTGCAGGCTTTCTCTGCTTGATGAGTCAGATGGAGTGACAGACGTTACATAGCCGAGTGTCAGTGATGCCATCGAAACAGCAGAGGGGGGGGGGGGGGGGGGGGATGCCTCCTCGGAGCACGTCAGCTCAGAAGATGGAAGCCACGGCATCAAGAGCTCATCAACAATTCCTATTACGAGACACTCGATCCATTTGAGATGCTACAAGTCCAAGCACGAATAGTTATTCAGGGTCACATATTCTTTCATTGCCTCGCAAATATTAAGTGTATTACGAATCATGAGCTTGTCGACTTAACTTCTTCTTTCATAGGTCCTCGCAAGTCTGAGGACAGTCCGAAGTAACTTTGCCATCATAACTGGCCAGCAAGATCGCACAGCCAGCAAGTAGGTTTTTGTTTTTTTTCTTCCCCTTCTTGATAACGCCTGACAAAGATCATCCTGCTGTATTCACAATATGTATTCCGCTCACTGACTTGGGATGGGCTCTCCCTACAGGACGCGATCCTCAGGCAGCAACCCGCCGTCCATGTGCAAGACCAGCCTCGCAGGTCCGTCAACTAATCAATCTATCCCATAATCAACACATTAACCAGGGAGTGCACAGGCACAGTAAGAACATTATCGTGATGAACTCTGGGTCTCCAGCAGTGCGTCATAGGAAATCAAGGAAGGAAAGCCAATCACACATATGTAAGATCCAGTGGTGGACATGCATTCAGATGATGTACTGACATGAAAACACCAGTGCACCAACGTCAAAAAGCCTCTTTGACAAGCACAACTCACTGAATTATAAATAAAGATAACGCCACTTACGTGTCTCTCACTTTACAATATGTGTTAAGTGATTGGACTTTGGAACTGTATTGTATAATACAATATTGTTATTACTGAATCATAACTTGCAGGTTTCACACTCGGCTCTACTTATCTTACTTCTAATCCCGTATGCTGAATTTAATAGTAGCATGTTTATGTATGAATAAAAGACCTTGGTTGTAGAGATCCAAACATTTTACTTTCAACCTAAAGTGTTCAAATGGGAGTACATGACCGTGTACATCAGTACAACATAGCGCTGTTTTACCACAAGTCATACATTCATGTGTGACAATATTTCGAACAACAAAATGTTTACAGCTTGTTTTGTGTTTATGTTTACTCGTCTTTTTGCACCGTGAAAATACACTGCATCCACAATTTCTAAATAAATGGCCATCAAATGTCTTGTGTTTGTGTGCTGCAGAGGAGCCTCACCAGCAGCTGGCCATAGAGACTCTGGATGAGCTGGACTGGTGTCTGGAGCAACTTGAGACGCTGAAGACTCGGCACTCTGTCAGCGAAATGGCCTCCAACAAGGTAAATGAACGTAGAAAATTAAAAAATTAAAAAAGACAGCAGGGGACGAGAACTGAAATTGGCTCGCTTTAAACACAAAAGTAAACAAACTGGAAATTACCATACTAAACATCATTTGATATCCGATTCCATTTACGTTCCATGAACGTAGTTCCAACAAAATCAGGCGTGATGGAGCAGGGACGCATTTGAATTGAAACCTGCAGGGTCAAAGATGCTCTTCGAACGAGAAAACAAAAAAAAAGAAGCCATTGTTTTTGGGTCAGGTTTACCTTTCATACAGAAAGACTTGGTGTGGTGTTGTCAGACAGCAAACTCAGTCTCGTCTGTACTGTGAGCCACTGTCACGAACAATTTCATTGGTCGTGTGCATCATTTTGTAATTTTTTTTTTTGAGTATTCAAATTCAAATTGTGTGGTAGCAGACTGAGCCAGGCTGAACTCTGACACGTAACGTACTCAGAAAATACAAAGTGCAAAGATTATTTTTTGGGGGGGAAAAAGCACTGAAAAGAAAAAGTGAGCTGGATTTATCTTCCACTTTCTGCAACTGGTCACTCATATCACTATAACGTCAAACAAAAAACGGCAACCAAATCAGTTCAACAGCATTTTGCTTTTCATTTGAGATTCATTCCAAAGGCTCTTGGAATGGAAAAAATGAGATGTGTTGATATTTTTCCACCATTTCTTTTGATTAATAGATGCTATATTTGGATCTTTATCTGTCCACCAAGAGTCCACCGTGGAAATGCGAACAGGCTCTCACGGCCGTCAGTGTGCAGTAGAAGCTCATTCCATGAATGAGTGAGATGGTTTCATGCATGCAAAGAGAAGCGAGACACACCCTTCCCCCCCACTCGTGTAGAAAAATGTGAATGAGTAGTGGGAGCTGAGGATGAAACGGCATCCCCCTATGCAGCCTCGCTGTATGCATCCCTCCGCTCTTCCTCTCCTCCTCCTCCTCCTCCCTCTCTGAGACTGCAGCTCGACTCGCGTGTGATTCCACGATTGGACCGCCCACACATAGTACACGTGCTCCTCATACAAACACACACACACTTCTTCCTATCGCTTACATTGTACTGTGATTCCCATCACAAACATAGGATGCATATAGCATTACACATGTTCACACAGCTGAAGTTTGGAGAGTGGTTCCCCCCCTCCCCGACCCTCTTCCAACCCCCCCCCCATCTCCCCCGTTACTGCAGATCGGTCAATGACAGCTCCGGCCGTTGCAAGAACAAATATTCAATCTGGCAGTCAAGAACTGCATTTCTGCAATAATGACAAAGTTACTCAATATTTCTCATCAAATATGAGTAAGGAAGCCTTAAAATGTCACTATATCACACAAGCACATTCTCTTTTAATGGTTCTTCTCTTTTAATATTTCAAATTCACTTCAAATCCGCTCCAATTCATTTCTGCGATTTTCTTCCTGCTGAAACGGTCTGCTTTGAAAATACTTCTGCACAGACATAGTTTGCTGTCCCTTTTTTTTTTTTTTTCATCTTCATTGCCATGATGGTTGATGTAACCACATCTTTGTGGTGCACTGTGTACTGGTTTTATTTTTGGATACATGAAAGAACCAGCCCCCTCCCCATCCATTCAAAGGTTTTCCTTCATATCTTCTTCAAACTTGATGCACATGGTGTGTCTCACAACCTCAGCCGCTGAAACCCTGCCCTGCCCACTTTGTGCCTGCCCTGGCCCAATCGCCGTCCTCGGTTTTCCCTATCTTACTGCAGCAGGCACCCGGTTGGCTGCTATTCTTAGGTATTTTTGGAAGGAGGCGGAGAGTGGAGTACCTCGTTCTGCCTCTGTTTACACACATAGTGAGCAGTCAGTAACTGAGTGAATGAGGGAGAGTCTGCGGGAGCGAGGGAGTGTGGCGTGTCTGCCTTGCATCCTCGCATCCCACAGCATTCCCGCAGCTATGCTTCCACGCTCCCATTTTTCCCTGGACCTTTTCTTCGCCGTCTGTTCTGCACCTACTGATCAAAGCTTTCGCTGCAATAACCAGTGGACTGTCTGCTTGCAGTGGATTATGCTCAGGCAAGCAGTATAGGAGCACAAAGTGTCCCTGCTCTCTGTTTCCCTGACAAACTGGCAGCTTTCGAGGAGAACTAGAAAACCCAGCTCTGTCACCCTGTTTTACTCGTGCTCTCATGCCTGACTGTGCGCTGAAATGCCAGAAGTGAATTATCTCATCTCCGTGTCGTGGATGTTCTTTCAGGTAAGGAGAGGCGGGGAGGCAGACGCTTCCTCGGGCTCACATGTTGCTTGTTTTGTGAATGTAAAGTGCAGCTGGTGGTCTTCGTGTCGGCTCATTCTGTCACTTCTGCTAACTTGCACCTGTGCATATCCACATAGATGGAACAAATCTGCCGTTAACCGTGCAGCAATTCACGTTTGAAAATGCATGCATGAAGTGAACCTCGCAGGCTTTTATTTGCACGACACAAGCTACTGGTGTCAGGATGCAATGCATCCAGCATGGGGAAAGTTTTAGCGTTCCTGCGTAGTTGTCATTGTTGCAGTTGGTTCAAATTGCGTCCTTGTCTGGGTGTTTGTGTTTGTTTTGTCTGTAGTTCAAGAGGATGCTGAACCGAGAGCTGAGCCAGCTGTCAGAAACCAGCCGGTCAGGAAACCAGGTGTCTGAATTCATCTCCAGCACCTTTCTAGGTAACTATCTCCTCCTCGTACATTGTACTACCGCACGTAGACGATTGTATTTCGTTTGAGTATTAACTGTTTGTCCGACTTACTCTGACAGAGAAGCAACATGACATGGATATCATGTCTCCACCCGCTAAGGAGAAGGACAAGAAGAAGCGACCCATGTCCCAGATCAGCGGAGTCAAGAAGGCCACCCACAGCCCCAGTCTTGCCCCCTCCACCATCCCTCGCTTTGGGGTCAACGCAAGCCAGGAAGGACTCCTATCTAAGGTACACGTTTCTTCCCTGCAGCTCAAGCTCTATGTTCTCCAATCAACTGTGTATTTTAATACTTGATTATATCTACTCACTGGCAGGAGCTTGAAGATGTAAACAGATGGGGTATTGACATCTTTAAGATCTCAGAGTATTCTGGAAATCGCCCACTGACGGTCACCATGTACACAATCTTCCAGGTGAGATCTCAACGTTTGGTGCGAGGCAGGAGTTAATGAATATTAACAGTTTGGAACATTGTGAAAAAAAACAAAACTATAATGATCTCCTTGACTCACTCGGTATCTGGTATTTTCTATCACTGCAGGAGCGTGAACTGCTCAAGTCCTTCAAGATTCCTGTGGACACTTTCATTACATTCATGATGACTTTGGAGGATCACTACCATGCTGACGTGGCGTACCACAACAACATCCACGCGGCGGACGTGGTCCAGTCCACACATGTGCTGCTGTCCACCCCTGCTCTGGAGGTATTCACTGTCGATGAGGCAAACAAAAATCTCACCAAACCACCACTATTAATGTTCTGATGTGTTGAGCACCCACACACTGATATTGACCGTCTTCTTGTGTATGTCGTCCAAGGCTGTGTTTACCGACCTGGAGATCCTTGCCGCCCTGTTTGCCAGCGCCATCCATGATGTAGACCATCCCGGAGTTTCCAATCAGTTCCTCATCAACACCAGTGAGTTTGCGTATCTCCTCTTGGATCATTTTTCAATTTGTCTGGGCGCTGAGTCTGTTTAAATAGCGTGGACGGGGTACCTGTAAACACACGCAAACTTTTCTCGGTCTGTTTGTGTTCAGACTCAGAGCTGGCCCTGATGTACAACGACTCCTCTGTGCTGGAGAATCACCACCTGGCTGTTGGTTTTAAGCTTCTTCAGGAAGACAACTGTGACATATTTGAGAACCTCAGCAAAAAGCAGAGACAGTCACTGCGCAAAATGGTCATTGACATGGTAAGACAGCTTTGTTTCCGGCACCGCCTTTCTACCTTTAAGCTTTGTATTCCAATCAATGCGACTTGATCGTCGTTCTTGCAGGTGCTGGCTACTGATATGTCTAAACATATGAATCTGTTGGCGGACCTGAAAACCATGGTGGAGACTAAAAAGGTCACCAGCCTCGGAGTCCTACTCCTGGACAACTATTCGGACCGCATACAGGTGAGAACAGTTTTCATCCCCCCCCCAAAAAAACCTGTATTTGAAACAAAGAAGTGGAATAAAGACTGTCATTCCGCTATAAAAAATATCTGCGCATTTAATGTGTCTCTGGTCGTATGTTGGTCACTGCAGGTTCTCCAGAACATGGTTCACTGTGCGGACCTCAGTAACCCAACCAAACCTCTTGAGTTGTACCGCAAATGGACGGACCGCATCATGGTGGAGTTTTTCACCCAGGGGGACAGGGAGAGGGACAAAGGCATGGAGATCAGCCCAATGTGTGACAAACACAACGCTTCAATTGAGAAGAACCAGGTACACGTTCATTTACTTTAAGTCTTTGGAGTGTTTAGGATGTGCAGCGGAGTCACTAACATTTATATCTGCCTTCTAGGTGGGTTTCATCGACTACATTGTTCATCCGCTGTGGGAGACCTGGGCCGACCTGGTGCATCCCGACGCTCAGGAGATCCTGGACACGCTGGAAGATAACAGAGAGTGGTACCAGAGCATGATCCCCCACAGTCCCTCGCCCCACCCAGAGGGCCCAGAGGAGGAGGCCCTCACTGAGGAGGCGTCGGGGCTCGGAGGCGGCGGCGGCGGCAGCGGCTCCACCTCAGTTGACAAGTTCCAGTTTGAGCTGACCCTGGAAGAGGAAGGCGAGTCTGACACAGAGAGTCCCACTGAAGAAGAGGAGGGCTACACCGGCAGCCGGCGGCTGGAGCTCCGCAGAACTGAGTCCAGCGGGTTCAACCCAGCGTCCAGGCGGCTTCCCAAAAGGCTCACGGGTGACTCGGGCAGGACGTTTTCTTTAGACTCTGAAAAGGATATGGCAGAAGACAGAGAAACAGACCAAGAGGGTGTGTCTGGGGTACCACGCTTCAGACTTGGCACATAGCACCTGTCAAAAGAGTTTATCTTTTGGCCTTTTTGTTTAACGTTTCTTCATTTCTGTCCCTCGTCCTCTGCCACTCCCGTTGTCCCACTCCAAGTAGACACCACCTCTTGTTTCCCTGTGGCGAAGGGGGGACAAGCGAGACTTGGGGTGGGGTGAACAGGAGCGCAGGTGAGTGCGGAGGGTTTTAGGAAGGTCCGCAGTTTGAGGCAGCAGTCACTTGCACTGGAGAGAGACGGCTGGACGGAGTCACTGTTCCAGGACTGACGGGTAACCAAGTTTCTAGCTGGTCCCTAGTTTTCTGTGTCTTTCGTTCAGACTTCAAGTGGATACAATTCTACAGAGACAACGAGAAGTTAGAGAAAACGTTCTTTTCCACCAGCCTGCCTAAGGTCTCCTATAGCTAAAGACAAATCTGTCTTCCTCTTTTGAAGTATTTTGTGAGGAACGTGAGGAAGTGATGAGTGATCTTCAAAACACAACAGTCTTTTAAGACCTCTTGCCAAACTTTACAGGGACATTGCTGTTTTGCCTGCCTTTTAAGTTGTTCTTTCGTTGTTTGTTTGTTCATTCTTTCATTCAGATCCATTCACACTAAAGGAAGATGCAGTCTGAGAGCAATTTAAGCTAAGTGGTGGCGGAAAAGAAGCTATCCACACTTTTATGCAGGAAAGTTTAAATGTAGCACATTTTCTATGGGACTCCATCACTGGTGTACATGGACGCTCCTCCCAGCCGGTGTTGCACAGCTCTTTGTCTCTGCAGTTGTTCTGGAGGAAGACTTCCATGTGACCGAGCAGGCACTAAATGCTAACCTCATGTCTGCAACAAAACTGGTCAGTACAGATGATTGTAGGTGGAGGTGGAGGAATGAATATGCAGTGCAATGTGAATGTGGCGCCCCCTGGTGTCCACAAGTGCAACGGACGACCTGGCGCTGAAGGTACTGAGGCGAATGAGCTGCAAGTGACTAGAAAAATACATTCACGATTTAACTGACAGTAGAACCCCACAAAATGTCAGTTCCGTTGTGGTTTTGTTGCACATGTTTTCTTTTTAGTTTCTGTGTCATTATTATTATTATTTTTTTAATTTGTAGTCACACTTACTTTGCATTCTTGATATTTGGCACCTCGTTGATCAGTTTTGCCTTTTGAGTTTAGCACTTTGTGGTTTCGTTCACAGCTGGCCCTCACCGTGGGTATTTAAGGGCTTGAGCCAAAACGTGAACACAGCGGAGGCTGTTGACTGAGACACAGCAACTATTGTAGACATAATGCAAAAACTAAACGCTAGAGCACAGCCACCAATGCATTAAACTGTCCTGTCAGATCCATTATCTTCAACACATAATTACCCGCTTATGTCCACCTGCATCAAATACCAGAAGCACATGGTTTGTGAGAGACGGGCGTTCGCACCGTTGTAACTGTAAAAACCCAGGAGGTTACCAGGAGACAGATCCGTGTGCCAGAAATGTTCCTCTTTTTTCCTCTCATTGATCAATATATCGCTCTTCACAGGGACAAAGTCAATGACAAAACAAGTGCCAAGCAAGCATGACACAACCCGTACTGTAATTTCCATTTTGCCACTGGCTACTTTCCATCAGTGACTGATAAAGTTGGTTGATTGTAGCACCCCGTGTGCCAATCTGACCTCAATGTCTCTTTTCCTTTTTTTTTTCTCTTGTTCACACAGTAACAGCAACTGATATTGTCTTAAAACAGTAGTCTGTGTGTGTGTGTCTGTGTGTGTGTGTGTGTGTGTGGGGGGGGGGGGGGGGGGGTGAATGAGAAGGTAGATTCTAAGTGTTTGCTTAGGGGAAGAAAAAAAACAAAACAAAAAAAACCAAAGCACTTTGTAAGGTACTTTTACAACAGTTCTGCGCTTCCAGTTCAGTCGAAGACGTAAAACATGACTGTTTAGTAGCAGTTTCTCTTTTTTTCTGTTGACAGAGAGTCTGGTAGATGGACGGAATTGCTTAAAGGTAAAAACGTTCGGCTCGTCAGAGAGATTGACATGTTTTCTGTTATTCTTTTATAACCATCTGTACAAACAACGTTGAAATGCGTGACGTCGGCTGCAGGATTCAAACAATAGCATAAGAAGTACTAACAAATATTTGCCTCTGGAGAAAGGTTTCATTCTATTACCATAAACCTTTTAAAAAGTGTGTTTTAATGTGCGAATGAATTGAAAGATCTTTTTTTTTTTGGATGCCTTATTTTTAAAGTTGAGATTTGTTTCCAGGTCACAGTTGTGTTCACTGGCATGCTGGAGTCAAATATGTGCAATCCTTTCTGTAGCCATGAACAGCATCGAATAGAACAACCCTTGAGGATGCCTTCAACACTAAGGACTATTTAACATCTTAACCAGCTCAACATGCAAGGTCTGTCGTTCTGCATGTCACTTATTGTTTGAGTTTGTACATTTTCCTCACCGAACTTTGCGTACAACTTATTTATTATTTCTATATTATCTGTCAACAGCAACTGAGACAAACGGCGAGACTTCTTGGTTTTTTTTTTTTAGTCTGACATTTAGTACTTGTAGGTTAATCTGTGAGAAAGTCAAATGGGGAAAGAGTTCAACTATTATGCCGCTTTGTTTCCTTCTATATGTCTGATAATAACATTTTATATAGGCAAAATACTGACTTTCGTTGTTTTCCATGGTATAAAACTGATTGAGTGACACATTTCTGCTTGGGTTTTCAGAAGCATCTCTTCTCTCTTCTGTTTCCTCCTGTGCAGATCACACTCTCTTATGGGATCTCACTGATTGTGTGCTGATCCCTCACCTGTTTTTTTTTCTTCTTGATTCATAGCGATGGTAATATAGTCACACAGCCTCAAATGTCATCCTGCACCAGTATTTCTGTTCTTAGAGACTTTATACCTATGGGGGATGAACTGAGACGCTACAGCTTTGACAATCCAAACTCTGCTGTTTAACTGTGGGTGTGTTAGCCCTCTCTCCAACTAGAACTGTATGCCTTGCCAATAAAGGAAAAAGCTCCTCACTCTTTTACGTGTTGTCGACTCTGTTTGTGTGAGATGTGCTGTTCAAGTAGTCACATATTGTCATTGTTGACATATAATGGGAAACGTGCTATCCAGTAGGAACATACTAAGGGGAAAAATATCACTTTTTCAGGTTGGATTCCTGCATTAAATCCTGAAAGAGCACTTTTATTTCATGTATCAGCTTCTAATCTTAGTGAAGCTGCAGAAAACAATGCATGTCGAATGCACCGTGGAGAGATTTATACGTGTGTGAAATGTGCAGATGGTGCCGACACAAGTGCATAGAACTGTATTGTATAAAAGATCAGTGAAAAGAAGACATAGTATGGTTGTGTTTGCACCTGCTATGTGTTGTTGCGCAATCAATGCATCTTCTTCAATAGGAACACTCAGAACATGCAAACTCCAAAAAGAAATCCCTCTATAAATCCATAGATGATATGGGGATAATCTGCAGGAATCATTTAAAGATCACCATATACTGTAGTTAATAAGAGGTTGGATATGACTGTGTTAAATGGCTTGTTGATGCCTTCTTCTGCTAAATTTCAGTAAATGTTTCAAATAATGAAAGGAAGTTGTCTTGCGTTTAAATAGGAGCCAAGCATAAAGAGAAACGAGGTTAAAAAAAAGGTGTAGTGGGGGAAGAAAATGACTCGTTTGAAATGATGCAGTGATTCTATAGTAGTGAGATAATAGTGATAATAATGATTCACTTTTTTTTTTCTTCAAAGCACCTGCTGGATTATAAAATTAAATATATTTTCGGGGGGGGGCGAGCGACCGTCTTCAATGAGCGTTACATCGTAATCTACTTCTATAAATAATTATGAATTAAAACGGCATGATTCAAGGCTGGGTGGGCGGGGCTTGTGGGAGCGCTCTCTCCTCCGATTGGTCGAGCGCCTCGTCAATCATCCTTACGCTCAGCGAGACGGAGGAGCTGCTGCTGCAGGTGTAAAGCTGGGCTCGGAGCTAGCCGAGGGGGACACCGAAAACTCACATTTCAGGGTAAAGCCTGCGTTTTCTCCTCTTCGCGGGGGCCGTTTTACCCATTGCGGTGTTGGCGGACGGCATGCGGACTATAAATATGCGGCGAGGGTGGCGATTTGGAGTGAAATTTTGGTCGCAAATGGGCAAAAGAGTAACCTTCATTTGACATAGCTGGGGATGCTTAAGCTAACGGCCGCTGCTGTAACGGGAGCTGCGCCAGCCGCCGTACCAAGAGATTTGTTTACAGCCGAGTCGTATTCATTTCCCTTCGCTTCAAAACGGAGCTAAAAGACGTTTTGCTTTGTTGTTTTTTTTTGTTTTGTTTTTTCTCTCTCAACTCTCCTGGTGGTCCAGACGGACCTATGTACTGTGGACAGGTGATGCGGGGTCCAGGCCGTGTCCTGATGGAGTAACGGGAGGGGGGGGTTGGGTATTTGTATTCTGCCATTGATGCACCGAGGCCGACCAGATAAATGTTGGCCAGCCAGATGGTGCGGGGTAATTGGCTGTGCGCCGCGGCTCCTCGGAGCCTCCCGCCCTCCTGGACGGGACGGATAGTGAGTTTAGCCGATGCTTAGCCTGCTAAGCCCTGCCACTTCCGTCCTTTTATCTGAGAGGAGGTGTGCGCTCCTTATCCCACCACCAGCATCCACAAGGGGGGTGAGGAGGGGGGGCTTCAAGTCTGGGACCCATATGTCCTCGGATGTTAACCCCGTCGCAGTTATCCTCTGATCGCATGATTGAATTAACCCTGACCGCTCAGGTGAATGGCACCGATCATAGCTGTTGAGATCAACCGGTGGAGTAACTTTATAGGTCACGATGACCTTTTTTTTTTTATAAATCTTATCCTGACTTGGATCACGTATGGGTTTACATGCAGCACTGAAAAGTCTGTTTATTCATAATTCTTTGTGTTTTGAGGCGTATTGTGCAATTTTCTTACTTGATAGTTGTGTTTTAAGTTTGAGCAGCAACAGCACTTTGGAAACCGTGAATAATTCTATAATCAAGTGGGACTTTGGTTGTATCTATTCCCCGAGGTACTGAACCCCCAACACGGCTCCCATTGGAGTGACCGCGACTTGCATGGCTGCAGCTTCCAAGGGTGTGTGAATGTGTGCGTGAATGGGTGAATGTGATGAACCACGTAAAGCCACTGTTGGATTCATAACATTCAGTGTTGATCCATCACTCCTCAAAAGATGTTGCAGCCTCCAGATAATGTTTGTAGTAACTTTCAGGGTTCGATTTGGTTTTTTTTGTGTGGAAAATGCTTAAAATGTGATATGATATGTGATATGAATTTTAAAAAAGCACTTTTGGTAACACTAAATTTGGCAAAGGATTTTTTTTTTTCTTTTCCAACAGTATTTAACGTTGTCAGGTATGTTTTGTGAGTCAGAACGTGCTTGATGGCTGTGAACTCCCCTCCCGTACAGATGGCGTCTGCAAATGCCACGTACGGACAGAAGGAGTCCTCGGACCAGAACTTCGACTACATGTTTAAAATCCTCATCATCGGCAACAGCAGCGTCGGAAAGACCTCCTTCCTCTTCCGCTACGCAGACGACTCTTTCACCCCGGCCTTCGTCAGCACGGTGGGCATCGACTTCAAAGTGAAGACCATCTACAGGAACGACAAGAGGATAAAGCTGCAGATCTGGGTGAGGGAGGGAACACATGAAGTGTCCAGACGACCGACTCTCCCAGTCGGAACCACGTCTGTAATTATAAAGGCTTCACGCGCTCCACAAGGCCTGACCCTGAGGTCAGCTGATTAGCGGCCACACCAGAAGAATACGTTAACGCTCATGGGGAGTTTTTCCTCTCTTTGTCTTCAGGAGTTAAATGGAATAAGTGTCAAATTCTTAGCAGGAGTTTGGCGTATGTATGTTTTTGTTTCTGTGTCCATGTCGGTGTCGACACTCCAGCCTGAGTTCGCTATGTTACTCAAACCCTTTTGTGTGTGTGTGTGTGTGTGTGTGTGTGTGTGTGTGTGTGTGTGTGTGTGTGTGTGTGTGTGTGTGTGTGTGTGTGTGTGTGTGTGTGTGTGTGTGTGTGTGTGTGTGTGTGTGTGTGTGTGTGTGTGTGTGTGTGTGTGTGTGTGTGTGTGTGTGTGTGTGTGTTGACGTTAGGACACCGCCGGGCAGGAGCGCTACAGGACAATCACTACAGCCTACTACAGGGGAGCCATGGGCTTCATTCTCATGTACGACATCACCAACGAGGAGTCCTTCAATGCTGTGCAGGACTGGTGAGGGGCAGCTCGGCTCGTCTCCGTGCAAACAAATAGCGCTCCGATGAGCCACGTGCACATTCTGCTAAAGAGTCGTTCAGTGCTCTCTGTACCAGTTTAGCTTCGCCTTCATCTGGCACCGTGTCAAACCCCGAGAGTCGGGTCATTAATTTTTTTCCCCCCCTATTTACATGTGGAAAGAGATTTGAAGGCTCATGGCCTTGTGTTCCTCACGCAGGTCGACCCAGATCAAAACGTACTCCTGGGACAACGCTCAGGTCCTCTTGGTGGGGAACAAGTGCGACATGGAGGATGAGCGCGTGGTGGCTGCGGAGAGGGGCCGGCAGCTGTCGGAACAGCTGGGTGAGTACGGCCCCGTTCTGGATCCAACCTGGATCCCACCTGTCTGTTTGTTTGGAACCTCTGAGCGATTATCTCCCGTTAACATTTCCGTGATGGTCAGACGTCCTATTGTTTTTTTTTTTTAAATCTCTTGGGGTTTGTAGGAAAGTAGGAAATGGTTGATTTCTTAAGCTTGTGGTACTATGTCAGGTTTATATAAGATATATTATCGCAATTCGAAACTGAGTTTTTGAAGTTACACCATATCAAAGGCATGCCAACAAGCCATACGAGCACAAGACTTAACTAGCAGCATGTGTGTGGTTTTAACCCTTAGCGACCCGGAGCAACCCTCTTGTTCCTCTCTCCTTACAGCCAAATGTAACATGAGCGTATTTAGGGTAGTGATACAGCCTCATAATCCCACATGAACCTCAGTGGACGAGTTGTTTCTTTACTAAAATGAGACAACCAGTATGAAACAATGAGGTCTCCCCTTGCTGAACTCCAAAACGTGAAGCAGCTCCGTGTGCTGGACTGAGATTGTTGAGGAAAACACAATAACTCGACAATCTACAAGGGCGAATGTCGCTCTTCTATACTGGCTGTGGATGTTGGATTTAAGATCCTTGCTGGTTACGTCGTCGCTCGCCGCTATCCAAAGCATTTAAAATTCTTTTAAACAGATTGTTAAAAACCCCCAAAACAAAACAAGATTCCAGCACCTGCAGCTCCTGTCTACCTCAGTAAAAACAAGTATAAGCATACCAACGTTTCCATTGTCGGAACACTTTGCGTCCAGAGGAAAGCGTCCTCATGCACGCTCCGCCTGCGTGCCCAGCGGCCTCGATGTGGCCCTGACATCACGGCATAAATGGATTAAGCGGCTAAGCCTCGCATCGAAACGGTAAGTGTAACTGCATCTGTCCCCCGGCAGGCTTCGAGCACTTCGAGACGAGCGCCAAAGACAACATCAACGTGAAGCAGACCTTCGAGCGCCTGGTGGACATCATCTGCGAGAGGATGGCGGAGAGCCTGGACAACAACGACCCCACCGTCACCGGGGCCAAGCAGGGGCCGCAGCTCAGCGAGCAGCCGCAGAGGTCCCATCAGGATTGTGCTTGCTGAACGCACACACACACACACACACACACACACACACACACACACACACCAATTCTTACATCGCTGCCCTGAACGCCTCACACCTTATTTTCATTTTTCAGTTTGTAACTCGCGTCTTATTTTCTTAAACGCAGGGCGATAAATAGGCTGCTTTCCACTCTCCACCCCTCTGTCTCCACCGTCCACATGAGCTGCCTCTCTCCAAAGATGTGCTGTTGTCTTTCCAGATATACTGTCAGAAGAGTTTTGGGTTTTTTTTGTTTTGTTTTTTTCTTTCAAGAACACAAGAGATTTATGTGATGGTGCGGATTGAGTCAGAGGGGTGCAGAGCATTGAACAGCGTTCCAGGTGTCCCTTCTTTTTTTCTTTTTTTTTTACCTCTAGGTAGACACACGGACACATTATACTGTATCCTATGAGTTTGTTTTTTTTTTTTTATCATCATGAGAATATTTAATGACCAGAAGGCAGGCTGAGATCAGGCCGCTCCTTATCGACGTGTGTGTGTGTGTGTTTGTTTGGAATCAGGTTGAATTCCAGCAGGTTGTGATGGAGCGGCGTGCCCCCCCCCCCCCCCCCCCCCTCCACTCTGCAGTAACGCCTCCAACCTGAATGGGGACCGAGTATTTGCAATCATTCTGCTTTTAATCCCGCTGGAAATCTCTTGGTTGCTGTGGATAGTTGAGGTCTTTATTTATTTATTTATTTTTTATTTCATGAGTCGGTCAGATGTGGGTTTTAAGCCTGTGAAATCATCTTTCCAGGGTGTTTCTCTTCTTGAATACAGGCAGGTGGTGCATATCAGACTACTAGGACAGTGACGTTGTCATATATTACATTTTGGGCCCTTGTTTAGAAGTTTTTTTTGTTATTTTTTAAGTCGTCCCGACAAAATGTGGATAGCGGAGTGAGCTCCTTTGTTCAGCTCTTCTTCCAGGCCACCAGATTTTAGACAATGTCTTGTTGGGTTGTTTTTTTTAAGGAACACCAGCAAAATCTAAGATTATTGGATCTCTTTAACCAGATGAAAGTTTATAAAAAAAATTTTTTTAAGTGAATATATGTGCATTTTAAAATGTATTTATAAATATAGAGTATGAAATGAAAGCAGGGATTTGGGATGTTGGGTTCCCGTGCTTATATTGGGAGGCGTCTTCAAAGATCTCGTCGTCTGGTTTGATTTCTTTTGTTTGTTTAGTTTTTTTAAGGCAAGAAATCGATGGTTTTAAGCGCGTTTAAATGTGGACATGTGAGTCTTGTTTCTCGGCCGGTGTTTTCAGTACCAACCTTTTGTGAGTCCCGCGTTCACAAGCGCTTTGCCGCCTCACTTATTTATTTTGTATTATTTATAACTTAATTTATATTTTAAGGTGCGGTTCTTCCTAGATTTCTGCGCTTGACTTTTTAAAGAGATGTTCAGTAGTATTTATTTGCTTCCACTGTCCAGGTTTTTAAATAATAACAATAATAATGAAATTGTGTGTGTTTACATTTTGAGATGCTTCCTCTCGAGGAAGAAAAAAAAAACATTCCAAGTATGAAACTCTTAATCGAGTCTTTAGTGGGGGAAAAAAAGAAAAAAGATTCTTGTACTTTGACATCAGTTGTTTAACTTTCTAAGACCTCCGAGTGTAAACGCAGACTCCGCCCTCATAAATCAGCAGCCTCTCATCCTGCTGGAGGTTACCAACGCAGGTGAATGTACAGTTTGTATTTAGAGTCTTTATAGAAGTTTTTTTTTTCTTTTTTCTAAAGTTAAAGCCAAAAAATATCGCTTGTTAGATTTGTGCTGTCAAGCTTAGCTGTTGTTTTTTTTTTGGGGGGGGGGTGGGCATTTAAAATAGGGATAGTTTTGTAAAGTAAACTGAATACACTGAACACTTCATTAAAAAGTGATTCTTACACACATTGGTTTTGTTTGTTTGTTTGTTTTTTCTTTTCTTTTGTTACTGTATTTATTGTGTTTTGCTACTGGAAACTTGCTGATGACGTAGGAACACATACAGAGCGTCTCCTCCTCCTCCTCCTCTCTTCCTGTCAGTCATAATAACCCCTGTAAATGAACTTTCTGCCCATCAGGCATTCGTTGTGTGAATTGTGCTGTACTTCTGTAAAAACCAGGTTTACGAAACACTGAGGAGTCAATAAATGAATTGTTAAAAGCTGGAATGAATTTGTTGTCTGAAAGCGACTTGTGCAGCTCTTTGTTATGCCCAGAAGAGGGCACAATACTGTAATAATGTCTCGTTTTCTACCTTTTGAGTTGTTTGACCATCTATGGCTTGGTTCGGCTTCTCTAACTTGCTCTTAACACAACAGCCGGTGTGTGATGGAGACGATCCTGCAACGATGCACTGCAGCTTTAGTAATGTAGTGAATTTAATAAATGTCTGGCAGAGACCTGTCCATTACAAGGATACATAAGGTTATTGTTTTTTTTTTGTTTTGTTTTTTTCTCAGCACGTACACATACATTCATCAAAGTTTGGCGACTGAACAAACTACACAGCAGCCACCGATACAAAAATACAATGGTTAAAAGCGACAACACATGCAGTGTTCAATTAGGAGGGAAATAAGACCATATGTAAAATAAGAAATGTTTCAGTAAATAAAATAGATACAATTTTGTCATTGCGAAGTGCTTGTAAACAAGTAAGGCATTATATTACACGGTGGATGGCAGCACTTGGTGACACCCAGGTGTTCGGTTGCACCCTTGTCGAGATTGTCCAGCTTACACACACAGATAAACGCTATCTCACAGCAGTCCAGTGGATAGCACTTTGCTACATGGCTTTATACCCCTGCTTCACACCCAGGGCAGGCTTCCAGGACTCCAAACAGGCTGCAGCTCCTTAATAAAAAAAAACACTGCATGTCATGAAAACATTTGACTTTCCAGTTAATCCTGCAGCTCTTCTTCGTCCAGGGCCTGTTTTGTTTCTGCAGTTCCAATGTCTTACTGAACGAGGCCTTTCAATGTGCAGGATTGCACGAAGTCTCTGGCAAGGATCTTTAAAAAAAAAAAAAAAAAGTTCTTTTTTGTTTTTGTTTTTTATTTTTATCAAATTGGATAGGGAAGAGAAAACGCCCCCTCCGTCGCAGGCCTGTTATCCCCAGAGCACATCTGGCCTCAGTAAGCTTGGACCTGGTTCGGTAGGAGCTGACAGCCGCTGCTCACATGGTTCATCACCTTCTGCTTGAGCTGGGCCACTTGCTCCCGGAGGACGCTGGCCGTGGAGGCCAGCTCGGTGTTCTGCGTCTTCAGCGACTTCACCTTGTCCTCCAGCCGCGAGATCCGCTCCAGTTTCCTCTTGCGGCACTTGGACGCGGCTATCCGGTTCCGCAGCTTCTTCCTCTCCGCCTTGATGCGCTCCTGGTTGTCCATGTCGATGGGCGACAGAGGGGGACTCTCCCCGAAGCTCTGCATGTCCGGCACGGTCTGCGGCTCGTCTTTCACCCCGCCGACCGACTGGAGTCGTGACAGCGCCGCCGCGGCCGCCGCCGCCGCCGCCTGCTGCTGCTGCGCGCTGCTCAGATGAGCCGGGGGCGGTGGGAAGGGGATGGTGTCCGTGGAGTAGTTGATGGTGGTGGCTCCCAGTGGGCTGGCCGCGTAGCCGTTCAGGGTCGTGTACACCGGGAGGTCCGACGCCTGCAGTCCGACGGAGCCGGCCGCGTTGGCCGATCCGAGCAGCTCCAGGCGGTCGACGGAGACGCAGCCGGCCTCGCTCAGCTGGTTCTGCTTGTGCAGGTCCTCCAGCGCCTTCACGAAGCCCTCCGCGAACTCCTGCTCGTCGCTGGCGGACTTCGGGTAGAGGAACTGGGAGGCGGTGTTGGCGGAGGTGACCAGACCGTTGGACTGGATGATGAGGCGCTCCAGGTCCGGGGAGGTGAGCTTCAGCAGCCCCAGGTCCGGGGAGTTGAGGAGTCCGTCTGTGTCCCGGAGCGGGTTGGATTTTAGCTCGGCGTTCTGCTCTTCCAGGTTCAGATTAATGTCCTTCTTCATCATCGTGCTGTGGGAGTAGGTGCCGGAGAACCTCGGAGTATTCACCACGGTGCCTGGGTAGAGGCTCGTTTCCATTCTACACCCTCATGAGAGGGAGAGTGGATCGTTACGCATTAAGGATCGATGAACCGTCACTTCCCGGGCATGAGGAAACCATCTGATCCTTGTTGTTCAAGCGATCCGACTTCCTTATTCCACGTTTATTCGGCGTTTGTCAGTCTGTCAACGTGTCGTCCACCGGAGCTCTCGTGCCGGAGGGTCTCTGGTGCGTCTCGCTCGCGCGCCTCCGATATTGTCTTTTCCCGATGGCACGACTGCTATGCGCAGCGCCAGACCTCGCTCGCTTTCTAGCCCTAAAAATTCCATTATGTCACTCCAGAGCGCGGAGATTGGCCCAAAATGACGTTGGTTTCCGGTTGGATTTGAATAAGGGGCCGAGCCGGTCTTTATTGCCATGGAGACTTTAGGTAAACTACAAACAGTGCAATGCATTGTGGTTTGATGTCATAGCATAAAAAAGCTCAGGGTCGCCAAAAGTGAGCAGAGACTGGGCGGGGAAGGTGTAAGAGGCGAAGGCCAAGGGAAAGGAAGAACACAAGGAACAGGCTCGACAGAAAATGTTCCTTCAGTTGAGGCGTAGCGCCGCCACGAATAGAAAAGAACAAGATAGAATACAATGAGAGGCTTGCTATCTTGTTGTGGTTTGAAGTAAAACTTCAAATCAATGTTATAACACATTCACGAACGTAAAACTGATTAAAAAAAAAGTACTTTGGAAAATAAGAAAACACAATAAAGAAGATTAACAAAAAAAAAACCTGAAATCTGATGTTGTTTTCCTGAAACATATTAGGATTGTCCTTTGTTTGAGTACAGAGTACAAACTATATCTGTCTGAAATCTCCCATATAGAGTCACTGTGTTCCACATTACAACACAACCAGGGCTTCTGACAACAAGCTGTGCCCTCCGCTGACGTATAAGACGTCTCACAAATGTCTTGTTAGTGTTCTTGGTTGGCATGAGATAGAAAAGGGGAAGGAAACAGTGAGAGCAAAATGAAGAAACCGGACGATTGAAAGTAGCTTGTGGAAAGGGTTTGTGCTCCCACATCTGCATCACTGGCTGCTGAAAACAAACAGCCTGTGTTTTCATGGCTTTAATGGCCTGTGGTGGGTCTGGAGCCTCTGTACCTGTTCCACAAATAAATGCAGCTTTTTGTGTAATTGCGAGACGGGAAACAGTGATACCTCATTAAAATTTAAAACGTACAGACATTAAATTCATTTAAAAAAAATACATGAATAGTGTAGCTCGGTATTAAAATGCAAAAAGAGTTGAAATGCAGAATACGGGTATAGCAGGGAGTCTGTGTAGGAGACTACTGTATAATATTGTTATTCCACCCAGAGATGGCTCAGACGTCAGCAGACCGTCTGCATCAGCACCACACAGCAGAGGGCATCGTTAGTTTCCATAGCAACGCTGACACGGTGAGTGACGCAGGCGGGCCAGAGAAAGAAAGGTGAATGGGTTGGAGGAGGAGGAGGAGGAGGAGGAAGAGGAAGAGGAAGAGGGGGAGAAGGAGGAGGGGCTCCCAGTGACTGCAGTGCAGGTTGTGTAGGTGGTTGGCGGAGGTTTTGTTTGTCAGTGGTGTCGTTCACGGGCAGAAATCAGCGACGGTGGTGTTGGAAGCATTCTTACGATGAGGCCATATTCTCATCACTGTGTCGGTGATATAGGATGCTGCATTCAGACTATGTGAGTCATTTCACAAAGCCCCGGGGGGTGTGGACACTAAAAGAGCTGCAACGCAGCACGCTGAAGGTTTGTCCTCCAGACTCAGGTATTGAAGTGTGTCAGGAGTCGTGTGAGAGACACTTCCTCCCTCCTCCCGGACTGAGAAGTATGCTTTGATTGCAGCTGAAGAGGGAGAGGCTCGCCAGGCATGTTCAGGAACGCCCCGAGTAACACTCTCGGCACTTACAGTGCTCACATTCACACGTGGGAGCTGCCGGGCAAAAAACGCCTGATCAGCCACACTGAGGGCAGCTGGTTGGGGGGGTAAGATGTTTGTGTGAGGAGAGGTTGTTTTTCTTTTTTACACTGTTGTGACTCCATCCATAACCTATAATCTATACATCCACATGCTCCCTGATCATCCACAGTATCCTTAAAGCTTGAATTGCACTCAGATCATAAATTAAAGTGACCAAACTTGGATGTATTTCCTGCTGTGAAGCTGGGAAAAAAAAAAAAAAAACGTTTTTTGTCTCTCGTCTTTATTCCCTGATGTTTTACACTGAACCACAATGGACGGATGCATGTCCAGCCAGTAGATGGCAGTGTGATCCCCCCCCCCCACGTCTGCCGTGGCGCTTCCTTTCAGCTGCGAGGCAGAAGAAGAAGAACCCAGCCAGCGCAGACAATCCTGGGATCATTGTGCAGGAATATCTGATCCCTTTAATATTCATCCGGAACAATTCCAGCCATACCGACCGAGAACAATGGCCAATAAGAAGAAAGTAGTGGTGACAGGTGAGAGGTTTTTATTGGTCGCTTGAAAGTATTTCTGTGTTGTTGCCCCACTGCTGTTGAAATCTCATTGATGGAGCTTTGTTATTATTCACATGTCTGAGCTGCACAGCTTAAGTGATTTAAAATCGCCAGATTGCGTCAGAAATATGCTTTGAAAAGTAAACGAGCGAGGCTCGTTTC
Organism: Blennius ocellaris; assembly: GCF_963422515.1. Taxonomy (NCBI): domain Eukaryota; kingdom Metazoa; phylum Chordata; class Actinopteri; order Blenniiformes; family Blenniidae; genus Blennius; species Blennius ocellaris. The sequence continues at coordinate 15,105,545 of NC_137659.1, forward strand.
CAGACCAGAAGCCTTTGTGTCAGCAGGTCCAGGTGAGAGACACCATTCCGTGTCTCCTCTGTGTTCACAACTAATGTTTAACTTCAGGTAACCTTTAGACTCTCAATGAATCTTCAGTCCCTTTATCATCCAGTTCTGTTACTTGTATGTGGATAAAAGATAAGCTCATTTGCCTACTCTGATATTATCTTCTTGTATTGTACACTATTACTGCATGTGAATGCCACTGTTATTATTTTGGTTTTTCAGGGTTTGAGCCTTTTGGTGGTCATGCAGTAAACTCCAGCTGGGTGGCAGTCCAGGTAATCACATATCTTATATATGGATATATATATATATATATATATATATTTTTTTTTTTATATATAAAAAAGATTACTGTGTGGTCTCAGCACTCCCCTTTTAAATGGGCTTGCCGGTCGTGTGGAGCTCAGGCTGGCCCGTGAGAAGCTCTTAAGAGTGGCGATAACGTGGGTAAACGGTGTGTGTGTGTGTGTGTGTGTGTGTGTGTGTGTGTGTGTGTGTGTGTGTGTGTGTGTGTGTGTGTGTGTGTGTGTGTGTGTGTGTGTGTGTGTGCGCTCACAGGAACTGGAGCGACTGGGACTGGGTGAGGCCGTGGATCTGTACGTGTGTGAGGTGCCTGTTGAATACCAGGCCGTTCAGAGCCTCCTGCCGTCTCTGTGGAAAGAACGGCAGCCACAGGTATTCACAGAAATACACGCACAAGGCATACACACACATACAAAAAAATAAATCCTTGACCCAGTCCAAAAAGACAGAAGATGTGCCCCCCCCCTCACTTCTGAATTCTCGGCCCCGTGTGCAGCTCGTGGTCCACGTCGGTGTTTCCGGGTTGGCCACCACAGTGACTTTGGAGCAGTGCGGCCACAACAAGGGCTACCAGCGTCTGGACAACTGCAGCTTCTGCCCGGCCTCCCAGTGCTGCATGGAGAACGGTCCGGACTGCATAAAGTCCGTCCTCGACATGGACACCGTCTGCGGGAGGGTGAACGAGTCCAACGTGGGGGTCACCGTGTCTGTGTCCAAGGATGCTGGAAGGTCAGTGAACGAGGAGGATTCCCAGCAGGAGGCACTCTCTACACAGAGAAACAAACAAAAAAACGGGGGACAGGGTGTGAGTAATCACAGAAATGTGTTTAATATACACACATATATGTGCAGCTAGTAATTGGCCACTGCTCTGTGTATTTTCTCCGCAGTTTATTTTGTGATTTCTAACAAGTTTTCAGACCTCAGAGTGCAAATAGAATGAAATATATGTGAACAGGTACAGTGTGTGTAACTCCACATAGTGGTGCCACACTGGCCTGTATTAAATTCAAACATGTGTGCTTGTTGTCAACGTCAATTCAAGTAATGCATTTTGATTTAAAACACTGGCACATTTTGAGTTTAATCACAAAAATGTTTGAGGAGGGGGAAAAAATTAAGGGAAGAAAAAGGATTTTTTTTTTTTTACAGATTAAAGCCACAATACATAAACATTTAGCTTAATTGACTGTAGGTCAGAAATCTAACTGAGTACATTTAGAGCGTTTTAGAGATACCGAGCCTTCCAGGAGCTAAGATGGGTAAACAAATATAGTAGTCAAATGTCTTCCTTACATACAGTATGTTGTGGAATGGAAAAGATTTCAAATTGAGTAAATGAAAGCGCACGTTGGACACTTTGGTGGGAACGTGAGAGCGACAAGGTTGAGCTCGTCATGTATTTAGCAGATTTGTTAAGCTGCGTGGGGGAAAAGGCTGCTGAGGATGGAGCTGCAAGATAAAGAGGAGAGTTTGAAGACGAGAGAGGAAGTTCATGGATGGCCCCGAGGGAGGAACAGGACAGAAGATAGTGGAAAAAGACGATCTGTTGCTGTGACCAAACTGGAAAATGCAGAAAGAAGAAGTCAAAGAAATCTCATCCCAACTTTTAAAAGCTCGATCAAGGCGTGATGCAGAGTGTTGCCACATGCATCCTCCTCCCTTTTTGTTTCTATCTTGAGCTGCGATGGGGAATTTGACCCACGCTCTCTTTGGTTTGCGTCAGGTACCTGTGTGACTACACCTACTACACGTCGCTGTACCTGGGGCAGGGCCGCTCCGCCTTCGTCCACGTGCCTCCGCTGGGAAAGCCTTACAGCAGCCAGGAGCTGGGGAGGGGCCTCCAGGCCGTCGTACAGGAGATGCTGAAACTGCTGGAGGGGGATCACACGGAGGGTGGGGGGACACCCAACAAGCTCTGCAATCACCAGCATCATTAACACCAGCACCCCCCTCCCCCCGATCGCCGACCTCGCAGCCGCAGAGTGGACTGCAGCTCACCAGCATGGCCCAGGAGGTTTAGAGTCTCTGTTTAGCGTCACACTGAACACAACGGGAAAACCAAAAGAAAGGTGGGTTATTGTTATTGATTATTGATAAACAAACCTACTTATTTTTTTTTTTTTTTTGACTTTGCACAAATATTTCAGGTCATTTATAACCACTGGCCAAACTTTTATTGAATTCAAATTGACCGTGATGTCGTCACTTTTTTTTTAAAAGTTTAAATGATAAATGGTTTGCACATTGATTCATCCTTTTGTTTTTGTTTAGTTTTTTCTTTTAAGTGTCCTAACTTTTGTAGAATTGAGGGATCGACTTAGGTCAGGAGTCGGCAACCTTCAACACTGAAAAGAGCCATTTTGACTAATTTTCCCGCTGAAAATAAAACACTGAGGACCGCAAAGACCCCATGACATATAAGTAAAGATAATATTGCATACAGAATATACATTTTTACCCCTATGTCATGTATAAAAACACATTGTGTATTACAGTGGGACCCCTGACCTCGGTCATAACGCATAATGATCCAGTCGACAACGTCTCCTGGAAATAACTACAGTATCTATTGTAGTGTGTGTGTGTGTGTGTGTGTGTGTGTGTGTGTGTGTGTGTGTGTGTGTGTGTGTGTGTGTGTGTGTGTGTGTGTGTGTGTGTGTGTGTGAGTATCTGCCTTTGATCTTCAATGACACTGTGAGAATCAATGTAAACAATGATACTCCTACTGCGTCTATGGACTCATTATTAATGTTGATTATACTCTGATTCCCTCAGCAGACTTTCACATGAACTTTTGGACTTGCACTCTTTCTTTATCACCCGTCAGTCTGTTTTCGGACTATTTCTCTTTCTCTCTCACGCCCACTGACCCGGTGTCTTCAAAACACGCCGCCGCCATCCCTTCGTGTTGCTTAGATTTGCGTCAGGAAACGACGACGACTTCAAATGACAAGAACACGCTTGAAAATGTCGAGATTTGTTCTTCTCAGGGAAAAAAACAAACAATTGCGCATGCAATCACCGTTAACAAAATGTGAATTTGAAGTCTTTGTCCTGTGTGTGTAAAATGAGGCTTTGCCAAGCAGAGCGAGTGTATCTGTCTCAATTAAAGTCCTTCCTACGTGTACCTGTCCTCACTCGGTTGGTGCTTTTTTTTGCACACAACCGCTACAGTTATGTGTTTTCAATCACTTGTGAATGGTCTTCCTTTCAGTTGGTTGTTTTTTTGTGGACTGGATAGATTTTTAATCCGTTTTTGTTTCTGTGAATTAACGATTAAAATGTCCCATTTCTTGAAACGAGCCCCATGAAGCACTGAGCAGATTGTTTTTTTCCCCAAACATTCCAGGTGAGAAATGACTCCCTGTGTGTGTGGATGTGTGTGTGTGTGGGTGCAGCACGTTTGAGGTCCGACAGACCTGCTGAACTCGTTCTGACCTGACCCACGGGAGGAATCCTGACGTTCCAATTAACGCACAAATGAATTTGGCTCACATATATTCAAAGCAACAGACACAAAACCCCATTTCCTTCAAGGTGGAACAAATAACGATCATTTCTCTCCTTGTATATATCAGGACACGAGGCGGCATCAGCAGTGTGCAGTGGAGATGTTAATTTATCACATAACTCATTTTAAGCATTGAAACGAATGTGGATTTTTAAATTATTACATAAAATGAGTAGTAGTAGTAGTAGTTCTAACTTGGAAAAAGGAAAAAGTAGAGGTTCTCAAGACATAAATACAGAACACATAAAGCATTCGTTTTGAAAATAATCAAATTTTTCACCTTCGGGTTTACAACACATGCTGACATAGACAAGGGAAAAAACAGTGTTTCTAGTTTTGTTTTTATAGTGTAAAGTATTTTGTCCTGTAGAAACAGACTCACACAGAAGGGCCCAACCAGACGTGAACAGGGTGATTTATGAGGTGAACTACCAGTACACCACTGTTTGTGTGTGTGTCTCCAGTCATGAATAAAGTAGTTTACATGGCGTGAATTCTATTTGAATATAAATAAAATGGCGTACTTGGAATAATACTCATGGATATGTATATAAATGTAAAGGTATATCCATAACATGATCTCAATCGCCCTAAAAAAAAATTATCCTGTCAGCAGATCAGCCTGTTCAATTTGAATTTAAAAATGCATTAATAAAAGTCCATGTTTTATCAAATGTTTTCTTCTTGTTCCGGGACACGGAATTTGATCCGGATCTCACCTAAAACTAAAACAACGTCTTCCTTTACATATAATCCGTTAGTATGTCAGATTATATGCTGAATACTTGTTTTGATTAATCCTGTCCAAAAACAACCCCAAAAAACCCAACAGATTACAGTGATGTGAGGTATTTGTATTTCGTCCCCGCACGATTAAAGATTTAAAAAAAAAAAAAACCCCAGTGATCTTCTCCTCTGTGTTGCATAATAAACTAGTGAGTTTTTATTAGAGAGGACTTCTGTGCCCATATAAGCCCTCCCTTGTTCCGGTCCTGCTCCTGCGTGTCTCCTTGCCTCCTTCCCTTCTCTTGCGCCCTCTGCAGGACTCGCGCGTCACCGAGGAGAGGAGAGGAGACGAGAGCGCGGCCGCAGCGAAACGGGACGCGGCCCCCCTCACTGTCTGTCCTCGGTGCTACCATCACTGTGGTCATTCTTCTCATCCCTAACCCGTCTCCGCCGGCCCGGTCCTCCACCGGAATAGCAACAGGTTCGGTGGTTCACACCGTCGCAGCGCTCATTAATAAAAAGAGGCCAGGTGTGTGGAGGGGGGGTGGGAGGAAAACATGAGTGTCGAGGCGTACGGGCCGAGCTCGCAGACGCTGACGTTCCTGGACACGGAGGAAGCGGAGCTGCTGGGAGCGGACACCCAGGGCTCCGAGTACGACTTCACCGACTTCACCCTGCCGAGCCAGACGCAGACCCAAGGCCAGACCCAGAGCCAGCTGGACGGACAGGTCAGTGGTCGGCTTTGACGGGCGACGCGGCGCGGTGCTCGTCGTCGTCCACTCGGACGCAGAATTGGCAGAACGTTCCGCCGACAAGCGGACGGCGAAACATTGATGACGCCTGACGTCTGTTGCCATGCTTTTTTAACCCCCCCCCCCGCTAACGGGCTAGCGCGCTAAGGCTAAGCAACCGTTAGCAATGGTCGCGTGTGAGGAGGACCGTGTGAACCGGAGCGGAGTGACCCTTGACGGAGCTGGAAGAATTAACGGTCATCGCCGCTGTCGCTCATCCGTGCCGGAGGTGGACGGAGGCAGCGGCGACACTGCGATGTTGAACACAGGGGGGACACGACGCATGTCCATGTCCATCAAGCCATTGTTTATCAAAACAAAAAGCCACACTGCCTCTGATTGTGACAGCTTCTAACATATTGGACTATGTGGATTTATAGAGTTAATAACAGACTTGTTTTTTTTTTGTGTGTGGGGGGGGGGGGGGGGGTGCTTCTGACATTCAGCTTCATCCAGGGAATAAATAAACTATACATTCTTACAAGTCGCCCCAAAAAGCATCGCCATCACAAGGTGGAGACTTCAACACCTGTTATGCTCCAGTGTGCTCATGTTGTAATGGGTTGTCATTCTGGTCTAGATGTTGTTGGTTCAAACCCCAGGTCTCATCCCCTCTGTGTGCTAAACGACATCCTCCTGCTCGTTCCCCGTCCGTGTCCACAGGTGAACGGGCCTGACAGCGTGCTGCAGAACGGAGACGACCCCGTGGTGAAAGCCAGTCAGCTGCTGGCGGAGTTGAACTTTGAGGAAGATGAGGAGGACACCTACTACACCAAGGACCTGCCGGTGCACGCCTGCAGGTAAACAACCAAACTCGCCAATGTCTGTCTGTCGTCTTCACCTGTTTTGCCAACCCTGCGGTCTGATCGGACCCTTCTCTACCGAATAAAGTTCCCCCGGTTGAACAGATGACGCTACTTTACACACTGTGTTGATGGCTGTAGTTTATTGTCTCGTTTTACTTCCTCCAGCTATGATCACATTGTTCTCTGTGAGCGAGACGTTTTATGTGGGGGAGATTCTCAAACTGTGTCTCGAATTCTCTTGTATTAGATCTTAACAGAATTTTAACAGGATGTTTTGTTCTTTTTAAATGAATGTTGATCTTCTTCTTAGTTACTGTGGCATCCATGATCCAGCCTGCGTGGTCTACTGCAACACCAGCAAGAAGTGGTTCTGCAATGGTCGCGGAAACACGTCGGGCAGGTACGATGTCGCCTGTTGGACTCTTCATTTACTTCATTTAAACGATGTCTCATTTTTGCGTGGTCGTTCAGTTTGGGTACATTTCAAAGTGCTCTGGTCTAAAACAACCTGCCACATATCATTTAAATTCAACACCGCACTGCATTAGTGGTCAGTGACGGTGGCTTGCATTTTACTAGTTTTATTAAATCTCCATCGCCGCATGAATGCCATTTTCCTCTGCCCGGCTATTTTGGAGTCTAATTGCAATAAAATATTCAGGACATGCCGAGTCTGAGACGTGAGGGCATATCGGCGGTGCACAGGTCGCCCTCACCGCTCTCGCAGGACGAAAGGCAGACGCCTTCACTGTCATTCTGTTTGCTTGTAGCCACATTGTTAACCACCTGGTGAGGGCGAAGTCCAAGGAGGTGACCCTGCATAAAGACGGTCCCCTGGGAGAGACGGTCCTGGAGTGCTACAACTGTGGCTGTCGCAACGTCTTCCTGCTCGGCTTCATCCCCGCCAAAGCTGACTCGGTCGTGGTGCTGCTGTGCAGGTAAATCTAGTTTTGCCAATTCGGGGGGGGAATTGTTGAATTTCACAAACCGCGTATGACCTTTCTGCTGGGGCGTGTGCACACAGGCAGCCGTGTGCCAGTCAGAGCAGCCTGAAGGACATCAACTGGGACAGCTCGCAGTGGCAGCCGCTCATCCAGGACCGCTGCTTCCTCTCCTGGCTGGTTAAGATCCCGTCGGAGCAGGAGCAGCTGCGAGCACGACAGATCACCGCTCAGCAGATCAACAAGCTGGAGGAGCTCTGGAAGGTAAAATGACACCAGCATCCACCCAAGTGCTGATTGCAGGCTCCGGCAGCCTACCTCCCCGGAGAGACCGGTGTCCGTATTCACAAAGCGTCCCGAGGCTAAAAGTAGCTCTTGGCGATGTCGCTGTTAAGGAAAACCTCCCTGGATTTTACGATTTTTCTTAGAATTTTCCCTTACGAAGATCAAAGTAATTCACAAAGCCCTAAGAGAGAACATCAGGTGGCTTTCAAGTCCATTTTTTGTTATTATTTGTTGTTTTCATCATTCTGCCAAATCAAATCTCTTTTTATAAGAGTTCCACCAAACACAGGAATTGGTGACGGCTGCATCCACGTCCACCATTAATATAAAATACAGTGCGTGGTAAAAAAAAAAAAACTACTTATTTGCTCTTCAGAACTTCCTGAATCACTTTTAGTTTTAATCCTTGCTGGGGTTTTTTAGCCTAAGTTAGGAGCTCTTGAGAAGAAAAAAGTTAGGAGCTCTTGAGATGCTTTATGAATACGGGCAGGGAAGTTTAAACCTCAAATGCATTTAAAAAATAAAATAAATCCATTCATACATTTTTTCCATCTGGGTGAGATGTACACATCATGATCCATTCATGTTTTGTTTATTTACTTTTATAGTTGGTTTTTTTTTAACTTATTTACCTGTTTTATCCTGTTTTTTTTTTTTACTTTCTATATGCTCTTAGTGTTGCTTTTTTGCAGACATTTTTACTTGCCATCTATAGGAAAAGTTCCGGTCGCCAATAATTCTGGCTCTTTTTGCTTTCTCACATGACTCAACATTAAGCCCACATGACGCCACCATCCTGAAAACTGAAATCTTTAATTTTGCTTCATATGCTTTCTCCCTGCATTCGTGAAATGTCTTTCCAGCTGCGACATTTCATTTCACACAAAATAGCACACACTTTGCTCAAAGCCGTCTTGAGCCGCAAGGTGGTTATATAGGATTTACAGGATTTTTTTTTTTTTTTACATTTCACTGTATTTTGTAGCAGAATGTTTCAGCAAAATTGACTTTATGTTGAGATTGTAGTCATTTTTAATACCACTTGTGTGATTTGTGCAAAAATTGATCAGAGAAACACTTTCAAGTGTAAATTCAAAGGTTATTATAACGTAATTTTATCAGTCCAGCCCAACGAGAGGAAACTGGACTATGTGGCTTCTGAAGTAAAATTGTATTCAGTATTTATTTTGTATACCTCTTCGTAGATATTCTATTCATATATATTGTTTATATGTGTAATTTATCACATCACAATGTAGTATTTAGTTGTCCACAATGCATTAGAATTCACCATTTAAGGCTCATATTAGTCGGCTACTATTACTGTCTGTGTTTCTTTGCCGTCTTCTTGTAATCTCACCCGTGTGTTTGTTCTTTCTTCCTTTCGCCACCCCTGACAGGAGAATCCCACGGCCACCTTGGAGGACCTGGAGAAGCCCGGAGTGGACGAGGAGCCTCAACACGTGCTGCTTCGCTACGAGGACGCGTACCAGTACCAGAACATCTTTGGTCCCCTCGTGAAGCTCGAGGCCGATTATGACAAGAAGCTCAAAGAGTCACAGGTGCCATAAAAGATCTAACAGTAATCACTCGTCCGGCTTCTGTTCATGAATAGTCCACCTGTTGGTTAAAGTAAATACAGTGAGTTAAAATAAGCATTGAAGCTTCAGTCTGTTGTCGTCAACAGACACAAGACAACATCACGGTCCGGTGGGATTTAGGCCTGAATAAGAAGAGGATTGCTTATTTCACTCTTCCCAAGACGGACTCTGGTAAGTATTTCACTCTGACTTCAGACGAACCATTTATCATGGTTATCTATTGTCAAAATTGGTGTTTATAATATATTGGTCCAAGTATGAGGTGATTCTAAGACACCAGGAGATGAATGTTAGATGGCTTCACTTTTTTTTTTTTTTACAATGTATTTTCTGTGTAAAACGGCTTCTGTTTTATTTGGATTAATACAATAATGATGCGTATTTGTGGCTCCAATTTTTGCGTTGTCTCTTGTAGATATGCGGCTGATGCAGGGAGATGAGATCTGCCTGAGATACAAAGGAGACCTGGCTCCTCCATGGAAAGGAATCGGACATGTCATCAAAGTCCCCGACAGTATCCTGACGAGGCCACAGCAATCTTCTGTTTTTCATTTGAATTCTGAGTTGTTGTTTCTTTACTGATATCTAGTGGTCACTCTGAGGAACGACAACAATATGAGCAGAACCACCATGATTAAAAAGTGAATTCTTGGGAGTTTAACACCGATTTCAATGAGACCTAAAAAGTAAAAGTCATAAAAGTAAAACCTCTTACCAGGAGGCTTTTGATAATGATTTTGTTCGTTTATGAGCTTGGGAACTTGGGAGTTTCACTTCCTGTGTGTGAAAGATAGCAGCTCTGCTTTATTCAGTTCACAACCATTAAGCCACTACCTAAAACCATCCACACTCATTTGAAAAGAAAATGTGAAATCTTCCAACCTGTCAAGTTTCCTTGACCGGCCGTCTCAGATTACGGTGACGAGATCGCCATCGAGCTGAGGAGCAGTGCCGGGGCTCCGGTGGAGATCCCCCACAACTTCCAGGTCGACTTCGTCTGGAAGTCCACCTCCTTTGACAGGTAATCCAAACAAAGGCCAACAAAAAGTCGTTTGTGTGTGTGAAAGGAAACAACTTTTCCAAAAGTCTTGTCATTTGCCTTTCCGTTGTCCAGGATGCAAAGCGCCCTGAAGACGTTTGCCGTGGACGAGACGTCGGTGTCTGGTTACATCTACCACAAGCTGCTGGGACACGAGGTGGAGGACGTGGTCATCAAGTGTCAGCTGCCCAAACGCTTCACTGCTCAAGGCTTACCGGACCTCAACCACTCCCAGGTGACGTGGAGAGGTTTTTTTTGCTTTGCGTTAGTTTTGTAGTTGTTTTTTCTTGTTAATGCTCTTTTTATATGCAGGTTTATGCAGTGAAGACGGTGCTGCAGCGCCCCCTCAGCCTGATCCAAGGGCCTCCCGGCACGGGGAAGACAGTCACCTCCGCCACTATTGTGTACCACCTGGCTCGACAAGGAAATGGGTAAAACAAAAAAAACCCAACTCTGCTGCACAAGTTCTAATAAAAAGTAAAACTACCGTACTGTATAGTTCCAGATGTAACCGAATTTTTTAGCTCTTAAGCTGTTCCTTATATGAATCTAGACGGAAATAACACTGTTCTTGTGGAGTGAGTTTCTTCTAATATCCCTTGCGTCTTCCCCCCCGTGCAGGCCGGTGCTGGTTTGCGCTCCCAGCAACATTGCCGTGGATCAGCTCACGGAGAAGATCCACCAGACGGGCCTCAAGGTCGTGCGACTGTGCGCCAAGAGTCGCGAGGCCATCGACTCGCCCGTCTCCTTCCTGGCTCTGCACAATCAGACCCGGAACATGGACAGGTAACGCAGAAAATGAGAATAGAAGTCTAAAAACATTTTGCAAATGCTAATTTTAATTGCATCATTTGCAGCATGCCGGAGCTCCAGAAGCTCCAACAGCTGAAGGATGAGACCGGAGAGCTGTCCTCCTCGGACGAGAAGCGCTACAGGGCTCTGAGACGCACGGCGGAGAGGGAGCTGCTGATGGTACGAGCCATTCGCGCAAATACGTGAATATTACTTGCGGACTAAATTAAACGTGCAGCTCTGCACCGTGGGGGATTTGGGAGCGAGCTCTGGGTGTGTGGCGAGTCCTTCATGTCTCCGGTCGTTTCCAGAACGCCGACGTGATCTGCTGCACCTGCGTGGGCGCGGGAGACCCTCGTCTGGCCAAGATGCAGTTCAGGTCCATCCTGATCGACGAGAGCACCCAGGCCACGGAGCCAGAGTGCATGGTGCCGGTGGTGCTGGGAGCCAAACAGGTGGGAGTTTAAAAGAGTCCCAAGCCGCGTGTGTCGGTGGTTTGCAGTGAGGGGACGTTGGGACGATCTGGTCTTTTTTTTTGTTCTCGCAGTTGATTCTGGTGGGCGACCACTGCCAGCTGGGACCCGTGGTGATGTGCAAGAAGGCTGCGAAGGCCGGTCTGTCCCAGTCGCTGTTTGAGCGCCTCGTGGTCCTGGGGATCCGGCCGATCCGCCTGCAGGTCCAGTACCGCATGCACCCGGCTCTCAGCGCCTTCCCTTCCAACATCTTCTACGAGGGCTCGCTGCAGAACGGCGTCACCGCCGGTGAGACACTCTTTCCGTCCGCCTGTCGGTCGACCGCAGGTCAAGGTGGCGTTCGCGAGCGAGCGCCGTGTAAATGAGAGGCCCCCCCCCACCTCCAGTTGAGCACGGGAGACACTTTAATTTACTCCCAAAACCATTTACATTCAGGTTTCAGCGTCTTATCAGATGACTTTAAGCCACATCATGCTGCCTTTTTAAGTTTACGGATGAAATTATGACGTAAAGAAGCACATAGAAAGAAAATCTGAATTAAACATGATCACCTGCAGTTCAGACGCGTGTAATTATCCATAGACTCACATACATGCAGCTGCGACTGTATGTATTTTCCATATCGGACTGTTGGGCAGTGGTCCTGAGTGGTTCTCCTGTAATTCCCTCTCCAGCGGACCGGGTGAAGAAAGGCTTCGACTTCCAGTGGCCGCAGCCCGACAAGCCCATGTTCTTCTACGTCACCCAAGGCCAAGAGGAAATTGCGAGCTCCGGGACATCATATCTCAACAGGTTTCTGCTTTTTTTTTTTCAGACAATTTGTTGACTCGGCATGTTTTTGTTGAATAGATCTGACAACGGCAAACATTCACTGTGCCGCAGCCAGTGTTGGACTTCTCTCGCTCTCTAAAGCCAGGATCTATAAATAACACATGCAGTCACCGTGGGCACAGGATATCATTTCGATTTCCATTTTAGGGAAGGTTTTCTCAGTTTGCCGCTTGCGGACAGACCTCGGGAGTTAATCCAGGTGCCGAGTGAGACTTTTTGGGTCATTTGAAAACTCAACTATAATCTAAAATAATGATCCTTCAAGCGAGCCGCCGGCCGCTGCAATGAAAGGAAGCAGCTTTACGTCAAGTGACCCTTTTCATCATGTTGTATTTCTACCAAACATTTGTCTTGTACTGTTAAAATATTCATTTTAAAAAAAGGCAAAATCATGGCACGGTAGTCCTAAAATAAGAAAGTAAAGTAAGCAATCCATCCTTTCCCTTTAATAACCTGCTACAGTTCTCTCCAGTCAGTGTGGCAGAGATGCTCGCTCATGATTTGGCCCTCTAGTCTTGCACCATATGATGAAATATTTTTGAAAGTCATCATACTGACTGCAATCGCATTTATTTTTACAATTTTTCAGATGTAAATAGTCTCTCAATTTAATTTTTTTCATAAGGTTTTTGGTGCTTACGTAATGCAGTATTTACAAAGACAGAACCCAAAGTAGGACTTACTGAAAGTATTTACTGAGTTTGGTATCCAATGTTCTGCTCAGGCATGTTTTTTCGTTTTCTTTTCTTAAATACTTTAAAGGGAAACTCAATCAGACCTGTGAAGTGACTCAAAGGAAAAGATGCAAAATAGTCGTGTCTTATAATGTTGTCATCAATGTACCGTCAACATAAACAACTCTTTTATTTAAGTCTTTATACCCCCAAAAGAAAGATTTGTTTCACTGGTCAAATGAAAAGTGATCCATTACCAGAAAAGCTTCTGAATTGTGGGTTTAAGTGATTTATTTTTGTGCAGCGATTCAGTGAAATATGATTAGACTTTTAATTTCGTAAACTCTTCCGTGTAAAAATGAGTCCTTTGCACTCGCCGTGACGCAGGACCGAGGCCGCCAATGTGGAGAAGATCACCACGCGTCTGTTGAAGGCCGGCGCTAAACCCGATCAGATCGGCATCATCACGCCGTACGAGGGTCAGAGGTCGTACCTGGTGCAGTACATGCAGTTCAGTGGCTCCCTCCATACCAAGCTGTACCAGGTGAAGGGACGCACGTCGCACTGCTCATTTCTTTATTCTAAACTTTGAGAAAGTCAATTTAAAAAAAAAACGGCGACAGACAAAATGTCTCCTTCCTGCTGGTGTTCTAAATCTTTTATTTGATGTCCTTTATTATCCTGTGCAGGAGGTGGAAATCGCCAGTGTGGATGCCTTCCAGGGCAGGGAGAAAGACTTCATCATCCTGTCCTGTGTGAGAGCCAACGAGCACCAGGGCATCGGCTTCCTCAACGACCCCAGACGCCTCAACGTGGCGCTCACCAGGGCCAGGTTCAGTCTTGCGTTTGAATTTAAGCAAAACGGCTTTGCCGCCGCGAGCGATCTGGCGCGTAACAAGCCCCCACGGGGTCGGTTGTAATGACTGTGGTTTCGGTGTGGTAGGTACGGCGTGATCATCGTGGGGAATCCCAAAGCCCTGTCCAAGCAGCCTCTGTGGAACCATCTGCTCAACTACTACAAGGAGCAAAAGGTCCTGGTCGAAGGCCCATTGAACAACCTGAGGGAGAGCCTCATGCAGTTCAGCAAGCCCCGCAAGCTGGTCAACACCATCAATCCTGTGAGTTCAGTGTGTGTGTGTACCGTGTTTATGAAGGAATTGTTTTACATGATAGTCAAATTTCTCCTATCAATGTTCTGAGATGTGGGATACAAATTTGCAGGTGCATCTCCACTGAAGAATTAAATCAAATCTTTTTAATGCATCGGTACATAAATAAAAGATCTCCGTCATGACTACGGCTTTAAAGCGAAGGGGGGCCTAATAAATCGATTGAAGTCTGAGATCTCTCCTCCTTCCTACTCGTCAAAGGTGTCGGGGACAAATCTATCAGTTGATGTCCGAGTTGTGTGGCGCGGCAGCTGGCGTCGCATGTAAACGGCGACGAGGGTGGATGGCGCTGTGATGGAGAGACACTGTGAATCTCCTGTTTCCATGGCGATGGCTGACTGGCTCCCCGTGGCTTCAGCGGTTGCCGTTAGTCACAGGAAAAAAGGTTTAAAATGTGTGGAAAAACAATTTGTAGTCTTTCCAAATGCCGTTTGTAGCTCATCAACAAGTTTATAGTCCTTTTTGTGCAGTTTGTGTGAACGCGTCGTGGGAAGAAGTTGTTACGGCGTCGATTACACCAATAAGTAGCGAAACAGTCCACAAATGTAGTTTTTGTCTTGTTTCTGTACCTCCCTCATCCCTGTGGTTGGTGGGATTTTTTTTTTTTTTAAGTCAAAATTGCCCCATTCTAATTAAAGTAAGTCATTTTATTAAATGATATATATTCTAGATGGAGATGCGGGTCGATCATTTTGCCCGGTTCTCTTGTAAAGTCGGGGCCACTCCAGGCTTAAGAGCGCTTGTGCTTCCACAGGGGGGTCGATTCATGAGCACGGCCATGTACGACGCCCGGGAGGCACTCATTCCTGGATCGGTGTATGACCGCAGCAGCAATGGTAAACTCGCCGTCATCGTCAAGGATAAATACACATCTGCTGCTTTGTTTCAGTTTTAATGTCTGAGAGGCAAATCAATAAACGTACAAATAACCCCCCCCCTCTTCACTGCAGGACGTTCGTCCAACATGTATTTCCAGACCCACGATCAGATCGGTATGATCGGCACCAGCCCCGGTCCGATGTCGTCCATGAACCTCCCCATCCCCTTCAACCTGGTGATGCCCCCCATCCCTCCGCCTGGATACCTGGGGCAGGTCAATGGGCCCTCTGCAGGTGAGGAAGCCCTCTTACTTTGTCTCTCGCCGTCTGAAATAGTTTCCCCTTCATTTACAAAACCTTCAGCGGGAAAGTGTGTTTATATTTAGCCACAACACGAGACGTAGTTATTTTCTTTAAAAAGAAAGTGACGTGAGTTTCCCGGGTTACCCTTGCTCAGGCCGCGGCGGTGGAATGAAGGGCAAATCGGGCGGTGGAGGAGGCGGAGGGACTCGAGGCGGCCGCCAGAGGAATCGCAGCAACATGGGAAACCACGGCGGCGGTCCGGACCGCGGCCACATGAGCGGCAGCCAGGCCAGCCAGGACCAGGGCTCCCAGCCCTTCTCCCAGGGGCCGCTGACTCAGGGCTACATCAACATGAGCCAGCCGTCACAGATGAGCCAGCCCGGGCTCTCGCAGCCCGAACTCTCCCAGGTTCGTTCACTTCACCTTCACTGGAGAGCGCCGACGTTCCAAACATCTCTGGTCCCGACTCGATGTACATAATGAACAAGTCTTCAGGGCCCTAAATGTAAAGTTACATCATAATGGGTCCACCCCTGATGGCAGAAGCACATGGCTGGTCTATAAATGAACACTTGCACGTGAGTCCAGGTACCAGAAAGCAAAAGATGTTTACGACACACTCAAAAGGGTTTGAACAGGCAGATTCTTCCACCCAACTGACTGACGCCATGGTTTTTCTGGGCTGGTGAGGGGCCCAACTGTTCATTAAAAGACCACTTGTTCCATTTTCTTCTTTAAGTGGTTGTTTAGCCGTTCACTGGCTGCCCTGCTGTGCTCGTGGTCAAACCTCAGAACCTGCTTGGCGAGTCGCCGATGCTCCAGCGTGATGGAATAAGAATATGAAGTTATGAAACATTCATAGAGGGCCGTGTGTTCCGAGTGTCTGTCCAGGTTTCCTACTTTCAAAAGCGTTCCTCCTTCACTTTGGAAAATAACGGCGAACTGTTGTTTCTCACTTTTTCTTTTCCCCCCTCGTTTTGTCCCGTTATAGGACAGTTACCTTGGAGATGAGTTCAAGTCCCAGATCGATGTGGCTTTGTCGCAGGACTCCACCTACCAGGGGGAGCGGGCCTACCAACATGGCGGAGTGACGGGACTGTCCCAGTACTAGACTGTAAGAAGTTCCACCGTGGGTTCGGCTGACTCACTAATGTTCAAGGAGAAGCGTAGGAGAGGCACGTGTGGCCGGCGAGGAAGACTTCCTCCTAACCAGCGTCTAAATGTGTTTGCCTTCCAGGTTGCCGAACCGGAGCTGGGCCTGTGTGAAGCTTAGTTCGTTGTGATTTTAATCTGGGTAATGACAAAAAAGAACAAACATGGATACCCGTTTTCCACTGCTACAACCGAAGCACCACTGTGTGAAAGTAACAGGAGAGAGACCGTGAGAAAACCAACCAATCACAAGAGTGAGGGCAAAAAAATCGGAGTAGAGCTGGACAGGAAGAGAGCAAGACGGAGAGAGTGGGATGGAGGAGAGAGAGAGGGCGAGAGAGGGGGTACTGCCGCTCACACACACACGAAGGAGAAAGCTGTCGCCATCGCAGCGGCACAGTTGGAGTGGCGAGACCTTCGGCGGGTCGAGGAGGGCGAGAGGTCAGAACGATTCTGGAGGGAGGAGGGCCGGAGAGAAAGGGGGAGGCGACCGTGTCATCTTGTCCCCCCCCCTCGTTGTGCCCCGTCCCGAAGCCCTCGGGGATCTCCAGGCGGGATTGTTGGGGGGGGAATCTTGCTCCAGTAGCTGAGGACGATGGAGAAGAGGTGTCTCACACAAAAAAAGTCCTCCAAGCTAACTCAACGGGACGTCTCTGTGACTTGGAGAGAGGAAGAGGTGGGGGAGGGGGGGAAAGAAAAGAAAAAAATGGAGACACGACTCTCGAAGCAGTTGAAATGGCAACTTTTTTTTTTTTTCAACTCAAAGCTTGAATGGAGGCTCTGCATTTGATCACATCTGGACATCCAGGAGAAATATTTGGCATTTCAAGTGAACTCTTACAAAAAAAGTGCTTGTGATCCTGTGCCTCAAAGGAGTTCCACCGGGAAATTTGAGGACTGCACAGTCGCGGGTCATTTGCTTTTCTTTTTTTTTTTTTCCGGCTTTGAGTTAGAAAGTTTTCCCGAATCGTGGCACCGTTTCCATCGAGGCCTCCAGTGGCGTTAAAGCTCGCGTAGTGGGACGTCCTTCAAGGCAGGTCTTTCTCCAGGTGGTCTGCGAAGAACAAAGTGGTGGAATTGGATCTTCAAAGTAGAAAAGAAAAACATCTTTGTCTCCAGGTCTGAGCTCCAAACGTCTGCAGATGGCGAGACAATTTTGTTTTTGTTTTTTTTTGTTTTTGATGTCTTCTGTGTATGTTTTGAATTGTGCAAAAGAGTGAGCAGAGGCATGGCGGCTACGAATCGCCTCGAGCACGTTTCGCTAAAAGCATCTAAAAAACAAAACAAACAAAAAGGCCAAATCAAGAGGGCAGAACTTTGTAAAGACCTTCACTTTGAAGTCACATGTCGGTGCAGACTGAGTTCTAAGACCTTCACTTTGAAGTCACATGTTGGTGCAGACTTGAGTTCTGAGCACCTGATAAACACAGGGATGTGTTTACATGCCTGTCGAGGAATACTCGAATGCCCCCCCCCCCACTTACCGGAGCAGGGTGAAAACCTCTCGACACGAGAACAAACATGTTAAGGAGTAACTTGACTTCCACCTCACTGGACTGTGGTGAAAGGTGTTGAGGCTCAATTGTAAAGTCACGATCACTGTGTGTGAAATATGGCTTCTTCAAATTAGGTACAAGCGATAGACAAAATGCAACGTAGGTAGACTTTGATTTGGGAGCGCGCCTCATTTTTCTTTCCTCTAGTTTTTGTTGTTTGTCTTGAAGTGATAGGAATTGATTAAAAACATTAGAGCTGTAGTGCAAACATGTGCTGGTAATTTCTTCTGCAACTTTGTTCTTGGGTAGCGCATTTTTGTGTTTGTTTTTCTTTTTTTTTGTGAGTTTTTCTTTGACGCTAACGTGGCGTCCATGTGGCTCGCGTGGTTATCCACCAGACTTTGCTCGCGGCGATCATAACTGCTGAACGGGCAAAAACTTTCGTTGTTAAAGCTTCTTTACATCCTGCCTGAACCGCCCGACACAGGAGCTGCAGAGGAAGTGTCAGCAACACGGACTAAACACACCCGCTTGTTTTTTGTGATTAATTATTTGAAATTATCATGTAAAGTGCCGGTCAGATTTACTGTTACCACTGGTTACAGAATACATAATATGTCCACAACCAAATGAACAAACTTTCTATGTTGACCGAACGAATACTTCCTTTGATCATTAAAGTACCTTCTACCGTGACTTCAAGCACTTAAGGAGTGTTTTCCAGTTCCAAGTCGGCCCAATAAGTTGTTTGAGCAACTCGTAATGCTTTCCGGAGGCTTCTTGTGAAATGTGGGAGTTGGTTTTATCTGTTATTAAAAAAACAAAAAAAAAACACACGACGTCTAAAGAGCTTCAGGTGCGCCTCCAAAGACGAACTTAATGTTTCTACTGAACGTGGAGCTCTTTAGTGACGCCGTCCAATCGGCTTTATTTCACAAAGCATATTCAGGGAAGAAGAGGGTCAATGGCAGTGGAGCGTCTGGTAATGAATGGATCAGGAAAAAAATGCATTTTTTTTAAATGCACGTCAAGAAGTGAGAGTCTAAACCAAGGCGAAAACGAGAGATCAGGCTGAAATCTGCCCTTACGGAAACGAAACGCCGTGGAAACGTTGGGACCGTATTGTAGGTTGGCTTCTGCAACCAGACGTCGGTAAAAGCCGAAATTATCTGAGCGCGGGATAAGTTTTAAAACTTTATTTTAGCGTTTCAGGAGAAATAGCTATTTTAAACCTAACTATATTGTCCTGAATACCTTGGTAATGGTGAGTCTGACCGCTGTTGGTGCATTGAAGTCCCGCACGAGGCGTTAAATTACTGTGTGAAAGTAAACTTGACGTGTGTACATTTAAAGTCAAACTTTAAAGATAATTTCAAATTGGATATAGATAACTTGCACCTTTAGTTTTTGCATGTCTTTGTCGTAGTTGGGTTTTTTTCTCCGTTTCTGCTGTGATATTTTGGTTTGTTCTGAAACGCAACTGAAAAAGAAAAAAAAAAAAGTTTGCTCTTTGTCTCTTGGATGCAGCGTTTTTAGTTTCTGTCCACTAAAGTTAGTTAGGAACTGCTCACTAAATCCTCCTGTTGATGATAATCACTTTGGGAAAAATAAAGTTTGCTTCTTTTTGCTCATTGAGTTTGACTCTGGTGTCGTTTCTCAAATGATCCTTTGTTATTTACAGTTGACGTTAAAAACTGGCAGGAGAAATGGATAAAGCAATTGCGCTCTGGCACGACTGACGGACTCTACCACAAGATGGTGCTGTGTCTTCATTGAACATCTGTGCACGTTCAAAAAAAAAAAAAAAAACGTACAAAAAATAATAATGCAGTCGCAATTTGAACGGAAAATAAAAGACAATAAAAAATGGCATGCCGCAATAGAAAAATAGAAAACTTGTAGCATGTCACATGTCTATGCACGCATTGAGTAAATTGCTCCAGTTTAATTGTAAACCTGAAATTTCCATTAATAGAAATAAAGAACTAAGGCAAAGTGAACAATTAAGTTTGTTTATTTTTCTATTTCTTTCCCCCACTTTTCTTTAGAGGCTATTTTTTTTATTGTTCATTTGTACATCTGTACATATTGTTGCAATTTCAATTTGTATTAATTTTGTATTATTTGAATTGAAGTCATTGCTGATTAGAATAGTTTGAAACTTTTTAAGGACTTGAAGCCATTTTCCACTTCAGATCACTTGTTACAAATCATCATTTATAAACTCAAAAATCTTACTATAATGTTTTATTGTCTTATATAATACATAGGGGAATATCTTGTATTCTTGACCATGACATATTTTATTTAGGCTTGTGGTCCAGCACAGTTATTAGTAATTTGAATACTTCAAAACTGAACCGAAAAGGGAATATGGTCTGATTTAGAGTTTGTTTAATAGTCCATTTCTGGTCATGTGGGACTGGTGACGTCAAAACTGTGAAGTGAAGCGACTGAACACTGCCCCCTGCTGTACAATGGAGGCACGCCTTTTATCCTACACGGTGCCCCTTTAAGTGTTTCTAGGTCATGACTTTTCCTTCAGGGACGGTAATTCGTTAAGTCTTGAAACCGGCAGCAGCGAGCCGAGCAGACCTGTGGTTCCCCCCCACCTCCTCCTCCTCCTCCTCCCCGGCAGTCCACACACTCTCCTGCGGGCTCACTCACTCACTCGCTCGCTCCCCCCCGCCGCTCTCCGCCGGAGCGGAGCGGAGCCAGGAGGAGGAGGGACCGTACCGCCGGCCGGCTGAGGAGCTGAGTCCCCGGGAGAGGAACAAAGACTTCTCCTCCTCCTCCGCTCGGACCTTCATGGACGCGGTCACCTCGGAGGTCCAGGACCGCCGCTCCTCCTCCTCCTCCGGCGGGCAGCGCTGAGCCGCGTGGCCGGAGTCCGGAGGCTCTGGTCCGGGCAGGACGGAGCGGACCCCCACCACCACCCCCCGTGGTGAATAAAGATTTCAACTGAACATACTGACCGACTCGAGCAGGTTCTACACCGAGATGGGGTGAGCGCTCCTTTCTGAAGGGACATTATTATTACCTTTTGCATTTATGGGTCAACCTGTTGAGACTCTTTTTTTTTTTTTTCCTTCACATGTTTTCCATCTGTCCTTCACTATTTCTTCACTTTGATTAAAAGGCAGAAATCACACAGGCAGTGAACAGAGCAGTGTTCAGTATTTCAGCCTGGTACATCAGTGATTGTTCACCCCTGGACTTGTTTCTTTGCAGAAGAGACGTCTCGGTCACCTTGTAAGATGTTTCCTCACCACAGAGAAAGGTAGGAGCGCCTTTCTTGCTCGTTCTATCTCCACTCATTGAATTACTGTCATTTATTGAAGTGTTGTTTAACCGGGTGAGTCGTTAGGAACATATGGACTAGAGGCTTGGGACTGACATTAAAGCTACACCTTCATTTATTAATTTAATGGCCCGGTGCAGTTTGATATGGCAATGAGTGGTAGACTTTATTGTGCATATAATGTTTATATATACATCGTTCCTCTATAGCAGGAGCCGATGAGCCAGAGGTGAAGGCAGGGGTTCACTCTGGGTCACTAGTCCACCGCAGGGAAAACACATAACCACACACACACTTCCAGGAGGTTTACCTCAATATGTTTGGACTGTGGGAGGAAATCAAAAAACAACAACAACAAAAAAAAAAACCAGGCATGCACATCTTGCAAACTCCACACTGAGAGGCCAGACCTTGGATTTGAACCCTCAACCTCTGGCACAAAATCCGAGGCTCCATGAACACAAACTTGAACATCATCAATGAATTGTGCTTTCTTTATTTCTGATCATTCACATGCGACTCCAAACAGATTATATTTGAAGGAAAATCGTGAAAATGACCCCTGGTTTTGACGGATCATATAGGCGAGTGGCAGATTGTGGATGTTGGACCCCCATGGGGGGGGGGGGGGGGGATGAATTAGTGGGGTCCGTCTCAGACCGCCGTCCAATCGGAGACCTCTGCTAAGTCGAGGCCACAACATCCATCTGCTGGGGATGAAGGTCAAGTAAACAAGTTCAAGGAATTCACCAACAAACCGGAGCTGATGTCTCATGTGCTGTTTAAATGCTCTTTACTAGGAAATCTCACGTGTGTGAGCTTCATCTACACTGTATAATAGACGAGTGTGATAACTCATCCTGAGTGTTGCTGTTAATTCAGGGATTAAAACTGCCCCTCGACCTGATGTTATATCTTGCCGTTCCGTGGGAATTGTGATCCTTGCATGCTCGTACAGACCCACAGTCACACTGTCGTCTTCTACTTTAGACCTCACGGCAATGGAGCAACCAGGACACACACACACACACACACACACACACACACACACACACACACACACACACACACACACACACACACACACACACACACACACACACACACACACACACACACACACACACACACACACACACACACGTTTGGCCAGTTGTCATCCGTTTGTCTGTTTGATTCCAAGTCGATCGTGTTTGCAAAGCTCGTCACGATGCTCCGGTGCCAAGATTCTCCAGATCTCCTCTCTATAGAGGTCAATGCAGGGGGATGAGAAAACACCAGAAGAGACGGAGCTGAGATTCAGTATAATTTTAAGCTTGGAAACTGAGATTAAACTTAGATTTGACAGCTGCAAATTTTCTCGTGCAGCAACTTTTATGACCTAAAAAAAGTCATTCGTGCCACGACAGATTATATTGACCTATTGGAGCAGCAAAACAAACTTACAATAAGTGAAATAAAGAAGTCATACAGTTGACTTGACAGAAGACATTTCATTATTTTGCCAGTTTTAGCTAATTCACTCTATTTGTGGATTAAGCTTTTTTTTTTTAGCCAGGAAAATAAAAACCCATTGAGATGGAGATCTCTTGTACAAGCGTGACCATCCACAGATTTAAGACCTGTACAACAGCATTTTACACAATTAACAGTATAAAATAAATTACCAGAAACAAATGTTAGGATGCAGATTTTTTTTTTTTAAAGGTAAATTAAAGGGCAAGAATTTTAAGGTGCATTCATTCACTTTAAAAAAAAAAAACAAACACTGAGTTATTTGAGGAGTAAAAGAGAACGGAAAGTATTTAGTTTCTTTTGATCATTTTAGGCTATTTTAGCTGTTTTCCTTTTTTTTTTTTTTTTTTTTTTTTTATGTTTTTCTCGTGATTTTATCTATTTTAAATTCTTTAGCTTTTTTTTGAGCTGCCGACCTTTGGAAAGCATTTTTGACCTTTTTTTTTTTTAATCTGTTTTTCTTTCCTCTAGTTGTTTCCGTTTGTTTTAGCGGCTTTAGAGCTTCCGGCATAATTTGGTTGGTTGTTTCTCTTCTCGCATCGAACATTACAGATATACCAGCATCGTTGTCAGGAAAGAAAAGTTTTCTGTATCTGAAGATGATCGCAGTTCGCTTACAATTTCTAAACTCAGTTAAGGGAGACAATGTCTCCCACACACTGACAACTGTTGATAACTTTCCCTCCTTTTTTTTTTTTTTATACTTTTCACTCGCATAATTACTACATATGCTTGAGCATCATCCAAAAAAAAAAAATGAAGGCATCGATATTCACTCAAACCAAATATAGGCATTCGCACTAAGCAGATATTGAGAAATCTGTGTATCCGAATGTTCTCTCATGTGACAGTTGGAGCGATTCAGTGGAAAGCTCCCAGTAGCAGATCCACTCACACTGTGGGGGGGGGGCATCTGAGGGTCATCCTTTCTGCCTCCACCGCAGCCATAGTTACATCCATCATGTGCCCAGAGAGCTTCGTTGACTTTGTGTGTCACTCATGGGGTCGGATATAAATGCACTGTTACACGCCAAAATAATACAGTTCAGCTGAGAACAGCCACAGTATTCTGTCCTGGTTTTTTTTTAACCCTTTCATACTTTCGCCTGGCACCTGTTTGGCAGCTCTTCCAAGGGATGGAGATGTTCAATCATGAAATCTTTCCTGATTTCATTAAGAACCTTTGAAATAATGAATACATCCCGTCATACTCCATGGCGGTCTGGTGACTATGTTGTGTTGGGTGTGTTTCCCTGGTGTCCTGGCGACGGCCCTCCAGTCATTGACCAGCTCCACCTGAACTTTCTGTGGGAACCATGCACGGAAAAAGTCCCGGAGAAAGGCCAAGAGACGATTCCGCATTTCTCCCTGGACTCACGAGATGAAAATGATGACGGGTTTCCTCTTGAAGCTGAAGACGGGAGTTGATTCAGGCACAGTTTATTCCGTAGTGGTTTTATTTCTGGCGTTTCTAAGGAGTATATTAGCAGACCCCAGCTAGACTTCAGGCCTTTTGCATGTTTATTGACTGCATGTGTGAGTTTTCTCTGGTTAATTTTGGGTTCCTGATGATGGAAAACAAAAAAAGACATGTCACAATCCACTAGATTTGAATGGGTGGAGGTATTATAACGAGATGAGGTTATTTGGGGCAGATACTCATTGTGCTGCGAGTTTTTCCAGATCCCTTAATGCTATTGTTGATATATTGTATGGTTTCTCTTTACATGACTGACATTGAGTAATCCAGTCTTTATCTGTTTGAGATGTTTGAACTGTTGTCCCGGTTTCATAATGGAGTCACACTGCACTCTCAGTCTTTAGCCGGAAGCACAAGGATTAGGCATACAGATAGAATTTAAAGAGCCATTATCAGCTTGTCGTGTTGTGGAAATACATTTGATTCATTTGTCTGAGGCTTTCGAGGAGCATCGGACCGTCCCTGTTCAGCACTCGGGGACTTTCTGGGTTTAGAGGTTTTTGTTTGATCGTTAAAGCTGTTTCTTTAACCAACGACACTTCCTGTTGGTACATGATTGGAACCAATGTGCTGTCGGTTACGACTCCATCTCCACCCAGTTCAGGGCCACGAGGGGGCCGGAGCCAATCTTTTCCAAATGGCTCCAAAATGTTTAAAAAAAAAAGGTCAAACGGCGCTTTCATATGTGAAGAAGTTCCCAGCATGCTTCCGTTTGTTTCCTCCCCCCAGGGAGCAGCCGATCTTCAGCACCCGGGCTCATGTTTTCCAGATCGACCCCACCACCAAGAGGAACTGGATCCCGGCCAGCAAGCACGCCGTCACCGTGTCCTTCTTCTACGACGCCAACCGCAACGTGTATCGCATCATCAGCGTGGGCGGGACCAAGGTGGGTGGTCTGAACGTGAACGTGAACGTGATCGCATCTACCTTCAGATCTGATCCACTGGATTGGAGACGTGGCGGACTGAGGAGAACGGCGAACGCCTCGTCAACTCTCTGCTGGTCACGGAGGTTCCGCCTCCCTCGGGTGCAACAAGTAGGCTATTTGAGTTGTTGACTGTCCGCCGTCTCCAACCAGGACGAGCATTCTCCCCCCCGGCCCTTCTGGGACTCCCTGTAAAAAAAAAAACCAGATTGCTGTGTGCAGAAAATCCCAGTCAATCAACTGGTCTGAAGTAATAAGACCAGCTCACAACCTTCTTTCTCATTCCTCATGATTGGTTTGAACTTCAGCGGCTCATCTTCACCACATGCTTCATCACACTGAAGCTGCTGCCATGTGATTGGCTGAGCAGTGGTTTGGTGTGTATATATATATACATATACGTGTGTGTAGTGGTGGTTTGTGCACTCGGCGGTGGATTTAGATCCAAATGAAGAGGCCAGACTGGAGGAAGGGTGGGGCTTGGGGGGGTATCTGATCTCGTCTTAGCACCTCTTGTGTGACCCACATTTGCACCTCCCAGAAGGCACTGCGGGGGTGGCAGTTGGTCGCCAGGCGGCCTGACACTGCCAGGGACCGGTGTCTGGCTCTACGCTAATCTTTCACTGCTGTGCCCGCCGCAGTCCGCCGTGTTACGTCAAACATGTCAGCGCGGAAACGCAGCCCGCGGAGTTCGTGTAATCGTTTGTTGGAGGGTGGAAGCAGAGGGGGGGGGGGGGGGGGAAAGAAGAAAAAAAAAGCTTCTTCCTAAGTTGATGCTGCCCTGCAATTCTGGCATTTTAAATCGCTCCATTACTGTAACACTGCAGATGACGTAAAGGGGTTTATAAATAGGCCTGCGCTGATATTTCTCCTTATCCGATATGAAGGGGGAGAAACGGCAGCTTTGGCCACTTCGCTCACAAATGAGGTGTTGAACCTGGCGGCACGCTGTGGATTTACTTTAAACGACATGAGCTTTGTTATAGTCCCAATCTTCTGGACAAGACAGACGTTCACGAAACAACACATCCCTCTCAAGGGGAAAAACAAATAAAAGCTAACTGTCAAATGATAGCAATTTAAATATTGTTGCAACTCTTTTAGCGTTGATTTTTAAATGCTTTTCTTTACTTCTGTCAAGTGGAAACACTCAGTGACGAGCAAAAAAAACTTGCGACGACGAGTCATTATCCTCCCTTTTTTTTGGTCTGCGCACAGAACTTGATTGGAGAACGTATTTCCCAGCATGCACCCCTTGACCACGTCACCATGATTCCGTTTTAAATGTGGTGATGGAGCTAACACCTATGAATTAAACGTTTTAGAACTGTTCTGGTGTCGATTAAATATTCAAAATGCGATAAGGACAAATAAAAATGCGTTAGATCAGTGTGACTGCCACCTTCCAGATGAATGCATCAAGACAGTTCACGTGACGTTTTGTCACCGTCTTCTTTTAATGTGAAATGTGGGGGAGTTCAGCACTGAGCTACGAGCCGCTGCTTGGCGTGAGAGAGGAGGCTTGCTTCGCGAGAGCGTCACTTTCACGGTTAAACGTGCGAATCTTACGCTCCGTCGTCAAAGGAAATCATGCGACCGCCGTGTTTGAGTTATTTCATATTTAATGTCCTTCGCCATCTGAGTTGGGATTTGTAGCACAGTGGTGGTTCCAAAACTTATTTTACCATCTTCTAGTTCAGTGTTTTTCAACCACTGTGCCGCGGCAGACTGGTGTTTCCGCGAGATCTAGTCAGGTGTGCCGTGGGAAATTATCCAATTTTTTAAAAAATTAAAAAAAAAAAAACATTCGCTCTCACAGCCGACAGTGTGTTGCAGAGTAATCGTGTATAAATACTCTTCGCCAATAGATGGCAGCACAGTACTTTGAGACAAGACGTTAGGGTGTGCCGGTGAAATTGAAACTGACAGACGTCAGGGTCGTTAATCAGCACCACCTGCTGCTCCCATCTTATATCAAAGTACAGTGTCAGTGACAGTGATGGAGAAGTTTTTGAAAAGGAAGAATGTTAACCAGGATATCGGCTCTGTGTTCATCCATCAGGGTTCAGAGTTAAAAACACATTAAAAAAAGAAATTGGGAAATACTTTTTTTCTGTATTTACTTGATTCCTGTTGATAAAACCTTGATGAGAAAGACTTTATATTGTCAATATAGGCTACAGAGTTTTACACATTTTAACATTTTCAGGTGGTGGTGTGCCTCGAGATTTTTCCAAAGACAAAAGTGTGCCTTGGCTCAAAAAAGGTTGAAAAACACTGGTCTAGTTGAACGTAAAGACGGCCAGACCGTGGTTTTTTTTTTGTTTGTTTTTTACTAATTCATGCAAACGTTTGCCTTCATCCGCAGGCTATTATCAACTGTACCGTCACGCCCAGCATGACCTTCACCAAGACGTCCCAGAAGTTCGGTCAGTGGGCCGACAGCAGGGCCAACACCGTGTACGGGCTGGGCTTCGCCACAGAGCAGCAACTGCATCAGGTAGTGTGGGGGTGGGCGGGCGGGGGGGGGGTGATGATGGCTGACTCCGGCTGTTTCCTGAAGGTTTCATGAAACCGTTCACGAGTCGTCCCCGGTTTTTTCCCCCCCAAGTTTTCAGAAAAGTTCAAGGAGGTGAAAGATGCGGCTCGTCTGGCGCGGGAAAAGTCCCAGGACAAGGAGTTGGCGAACACGGCGCTCAACATCGCCGCTCCTCAGGTGAGTTTTCACCCGCCGAAGCTTTCACCCGACTTTAGCGGCGGTTTCTTCTCAGTCTTGAGTCGGGAGCGGGCGGTGGAGGGAGAGAAAAGAAGGGAGGGAATGTGGGCCGGGTCACTCGTCTCGGAGGGAAGCAGAAGTGAGGGGAAAAACTAGGACGGCGGTAAAATTATCCCCGTGCCGCTCGAGCTGCATGCCAAATTCTACATCTCCTAACCCCAGAAGCACTGAAGTGCTGTCGTGGTGAAAATGCAGTCAGCTTTCTGATCAGTGGAGATTATTTGCTCGTCGCTCACGTCTGCTGGGCCATGAGGAAAATCACTATTTTCCTTTGTAATTGAGAACACATCCACCGTGTCCTTATCGATTTAAGAGTTAATGAAGAAAACCGCATGTATGATGACCGATCAATGTGTAAGTGAGCTGTGTGCTTAGTGTTGATGTGTTTTTCTGTCTTTCGTTGCGCCTCTGGGATTCGCTCCAGTTCTCTCAGGTGAGTCTTTCATTGGTTTTTCCACAAATTGCAATCATCGGACTTTATTTAACCTCCTCCTGGTGTTTGCGCCTCACGATTGACCGTCAGAATATGTGACTCTACGGCTTCTGATTAACATCCATATGTGGAAACCTCAAGCTTTACACTTCTAATAGTAACACAAACGATGTGCTAGATTAGAGAAAGTTTTCCTTACACAGATTTTCTTTGTAAATACGATAAACAGGATGCCCATTCTCGAACAGATGAGTGATGGTATTATAGGTATTATATTATAGCAAATAAGTAATAGTATTGTAGGTCAAAAGAACTAAAAAGAGCGTAGGCTGCTGAGGAATAGATGTGTCCCTTAGAAATTAGATGACGTGATATTTATAGACTCGTCAACCTATAAATTATGAATAAGGTTTTATTTACGGTCTTGAAATGTGTCCCAGCTAAATCCGTGGTCGACGATCTCTTTCCAAGTGTCCTAGCTATTAGAGCTACTAATTTAACATAAAGCTTGCTGAGTTTTTTTTTAATTAAATTTGTTTCAAATTCTTAGTTTTTTAGTTTATATGCGAAATTGACTATGGTAAGAAAGAAAGACAAATAATGTGGTGTGCATAAACAATGTGTACCTCCGCTTAGCTAGACAGAGAAATCAAATAAACGGGAGTAAATATCTCATGAACTCACCGTCACGTTAAAAAGGGACACTGGGGGTTTAAGGGCTTCATTTAGAGTTCAGAGGGAAGGTGAGCAACTACTACCCCATGAATAAAACATGCTAATGGCAGGATGGAGACGACGGAGCAAAGTCAGAAAGATACATGATGATGAGAACGTGTGGAGAAACCAATTTCCAGGCTAATTTCCATGTGGATAAGAATATTCCATATTATTTTTATTTTTTTCTATCTGCCCATTTGGTCCTGTACGACCCACGTGTTCATAACTTTTTTTTTTTTTAGCTGAGATTAGTTGTAACGCTTTACTTGGCCTGCTGTCCAAATCTTGATTTGACTGCGCTCTTAAATGTGACGTCCCACAAAATGTGGTAGCAAAGACGTTCTCGCCGTTTCGCAGTTGCGGACGCGTTTGGGCCGGGGGAAGCGCATTTACTGATGTGTTCCTCAGGACCTCTCGGATGAACTCCAGTCTCCGCCGGTGATGTGCGTCAACGGGCCGGAGGACAAGCTGTTCCGCAGCCAGAGCGCCGACATCACCCTGTCTTCTGAGAAGGAGCGCATCAAAAAGATGCTTTCTGAAGGGTAACCGAGTGAAACACACACGCACACACACACACACACACACACACACACACACACACACACACACACACACACACACACACACACACACACACACACACACACACACACACACAGCAGCAGCGTATCCTCCTTCTTTTTCCTTTTTACCGAGCCACAGCTTGTCTTCTGTTTCAAGTTAAGACGCAACCGTTTGCTGAGGTGGAAAAAGCCCCCCAAAAAAACTAACTTGACGATGAAGTATTTATACTTCATTTACTGCGATCAAACAGAGGTTTTCATGTATCTCTAATTCAATTATTCGAAAACATGCAGTTTGGTGTAAATAAAAAAAAAAACAGTCATCACTATTTACTAATTACAGCAAAATAGCTGCGTATCTGAAAGTGTGACTACTAATTACGCTCTAAAATAAATGTATCATCTTCATTTTAAAGCCAAGGACATATTTCTTATATATATTGTTTTACTCACACGAACAGAAAAATCCACTGATGATGCCACTTCATGGATACATGATTCAGTGAACCTAAATATTGTGCTTGTAATATATACTTGCATAAACGTATATTCAATATAATATGCTTTAATATGATGTCCATCCATATTCTGTGCCGCTCCACACAGAAAGAGGTTCAGGTTTGTGTTTTAAAGCGTTATTAACAATGTTTTCCCTCCGTTTGTTCTCGTCTCTGTGGGAAAAGGCTGTCGATAAGCTGCTGAATCGTATCTAACTTCTCTTTTATTTAAAAAAAAAAAAAATAAAGCTGATAAACATCACTCTATTCAGGCCTTTGAGACACCCACAATGCTTTTTATGTCCTACAGTCCAATTATTACGACAGAAAGCCGCTCCTGAATGGTTGCCATGGCAAAACCCATTGCCTGTGTTCAACTCCAAGCTTCGGTGACGTGAAGAGACGGAGCGAAGGCAGAGGATCAAAGATGCCGAGAGAATCTGAGCGATTTTTTTTCCCAAACAAAAAAACGGGCTGAAATTCAATTATCTCACATGTTCACTCTGCAAGTGCGACAAAAAAAGTGCAGCCACAAATTAAGAAGGGGCTCGTATCGCTTTGGCTGCCGCGGAATAATTTAGCCTCGTGCAGGATTTCACTTCTTCTTCCTGTAATTGTTGTGGAAATAGAACCGAAATCGACACCGACTCATGACATCTAAGTCTGCTCTTAATAGTTCCACTGTGACTCTTCTTAACAGACAAATACCAGTCAGCTCCTCTGCTCAGTGGGGATTTTTAATTAAATTTTTAAGCTTCATCGTCTTCCAAACTCTTGGCAGAAGTACAAAATGTCGGCGACTCCACCTCCAGCTCCCAGTATTAATCCTCGTCTTTGCAACGCTTCATCCGCCACTCAGTTTTAACACCGAAGTCGAGGAAAAGCAGTGTTCAATAGCGCAGTGAGAAACGCCAAAACAAAGGGAAACAATCCCTTCAGTTGCCCCGTCGACCAGCTTCTCACCCAAAAACAAAAGGAAAAAGTCCACGAGTCCCAGAAGGATGATTCACAAGCAGAAAAGTTGATCATCTGGTCCAATTCAGAGCTGACACGCAGGCGAAAGGGTGAAAAACATAAAGAAATGTACTGAATATGAACTCCTGTGACCTTCGTGTCTGAAAGAATTGTTTTTGTTCTCGCCACAAGACATGTTCGACTTTTCATTTTTTTTTTTTTAAATGAAGACGACACCGTTTTATAAAGTTAAGTCCAGCGGGCGCTTCTCCATTCCACCTGCTCTTTAAAGGAGAATTTTCTTTGCCAATTTTACAGTTTGTATTTCTTTTATGAACCCCCCCCCCCCCCCGTCGGCGAGCGTCTGATGATTCACCGGCAGCGACTGAGTCACTGCCGGCTCTTCACTTCACCACGCTAACTGAAACAACCTCCTTCTCTTTAAAGCCTCCGTTGAAACAGCAAATTATATTCCTGACTGTCAAAAATACACACCTGCGTTCCAAAGTGACACAAAACCTGCTTTCTTAAGATTTTTTGGAATGGGAGCAGCTCAGCAGGAGACGGCAGTTCGTTTGCCTGGTCCATCCCTGCACACGTGTGTGAGACTCTGTCGCCGGTGTGTTTCAGGTCCATCTGTGAGATGAACCTGGAGGCGGAGCTCTTCACCCTCCAGGACAGCAACACCAAGCTGGTGGCGGCGCTGCACGAGGCCAACGCCAACGTGGAGCAGTGGAAGAAACAGCTGGCGGCTTATCAGGGCGAGACCGAAAGACTCAGGGAGCAAGTGAGTGTCTCCCGCTTGATCTGCGACGCTTCATTCCCATCGGTTTGGAGATTTAAAATGGAGAGAAATGAGAAAAGACTATAGAGGATAACAAGAAAAGACATGCAAGTGAAAAAGATGCAGTACAGAGTCCAAATTTAACTGGAGCCGCAGAACTGTTCGGCCTTCAACAGTGAGGCTGACACGATTTCTAAAGTTTTTTTTATACAGTAGTTTTGAAACGCGTACAAACAACTATCGTCCGTTGCATTTATGAAATTTTAACATTACAGTGCCGATTGTTAAACATTTGGTTTCATCCAACTTTTCCAGCATTTTTCAGTCAATTTTAACATTATAGAATAGAATAGAAGTACTTTGTTAATCTCCTCATTAGCATTGCTCCACACAGAGTAAATACAAAAGAAAATTGAATATAAAACCAGACAAGATTAAAAAAAAAAAAATTTAATAAGTAAATGTCAATATTAATGTAAATGAGGCTTAATATTGAGTAATATAAGCACAGAAAGGATGAAATTAACCGAAACGCAGCAAACACTATTTACAGAGAAGGAACTACAGTTTCTAAAATACTTTTAGAAACTGTAGTCATTGTAGCATTGTTTTCTCTCCCCGT
Source organism: Blennius ocellaris (assembly GCF_963422515.1). NCBI lineage: Eukaryota > Metazoa > Chordata > Actinopteri > Blenniiformes > Blenniidae > Blennius > Blennius ocellaris. The sequence goes on from NC_137659.1 coordinate 15,137,853, forward strand.
TTGAGTTATTGTGCCTTTATTTTATCGAAGAGATAAAAGTCATTTTTGAAAATGACTCTGATGTTTGAATAACTTATCAACTTAACTTCCAAATAGCTCCATGTGGCTCCAGGGCCGCATTAGTCTCAACTTCACTGAGAAAATAGTCCTGGGTGAATCAAGTCAGCCTTCATTCCTATGAAATGGGGGAAGTTTAAGGCCTTTTTGCATTGAAAGAATATCATGAAATGATAAAAAGACATCCGAGAAAATGTGATGAGTCACTGTATTAGTTTGAACCTGAACATTTTAACAAAAAGGTATCAAGTAGACGTTTGAATATTCAGCCTCAGTCAACAAACCATTTCCAGGTTAAAGTGATGCAGAGTCCCGACGGGATCGTGCACGACAACTCGTTTCCCAGACTTTTGTAAAAGTTTATCGACACATCTGGATAATGAAGCTTCAAACTGGGCCAGAGGAGCTTTTGTGCTGTAAGAGTCAAACGCTGAAAAGTAGTTGTTCTCTCTCGTGGTCCTGTGGCCTCCAGATATAGCTCAGGAGTGACCTTCAGGGCGGCGGCTGACGGGTGAAGGTCACACACACACACACACACACACACACACACACACACACACACACACACACACACACACACACACACACACACACACACACACACACACACAACTGTCGATTGAGGAGTTTTCCTAAAGGACCAGACAGTGAAGACGTTGATGGAGTGAAGCTTCGTACAAACGAGAAAAACAAAAAGAGAGAAGTTCCCGGGACTGTCACTCTCCACTTCTCTGTTTTTTTGAAAGTTGTGTGTTCAGGATTAAAAAAAAAAAAAAGTTCCTCAAGAGCTCTATCCCTTTGCTCTTTACGCCGGTTCATCACGCTTGCTCCAATGTTCCCGCTCACCAACGAGGGAGTTTGATCCTTGGAGACGTTCACATCAGAATTACTTCTCGGAAGCTATTCGACTGTTCCCTCACATCCATAACAGGTATTTCCACATGTACTGGGAGCGGATTCCTCTGGGAGTGACCTCGCCTCAGGCCGACACGTACAGACCTTTCTCATTCAACGCTTTTTTTTTTTTTTTTTTTTTTATAATACCCCCCCCCCCCCCCCCCCTCCTGATCCCTCTCCCAGCCGGCCAGTATCGATTGCCACGCTTGTATTCCCCTGCGCTCCTCTGGTGGTTCCGTGAGAAACGCTGTTCATTAGTTTGGTCCCTATTAACAGATTGAGCGTGGAGCTGGTGTCCTTTGGACCGAGACGGATGCCGCTGCCTGACGAAGGGGACCAGCTGGCGGAAAGTGGTTCATGTCTCAGGGGTGATGTGAGAGAGAGAGAGAGAGAGGGAGAGAGAGAGAGAGGTTTGTAGGACAGCAATATCCTACTTTCAATGCCCCATTTAAGAAAAATGAAAAATCACCAGAGGGAGCTGGCATCCACTCTTTTCCTTCTCCTTTTTTTCCTCTACTCTTCTTTTTATCGCTCCTCCTCGTCTCAAATATATGCAGCTCAAAATAATCCAGCAGGGGGCTTTTTTTTTTTTTTTTGGAGGTGCCCTTCAGTTTTTTGTTTTTTGTTTTGTTTCTTTTCTCCGATTCATGGGGACAGAATGACAATGCAATCTCTAATTCATCATCTTGATGATGTCACAGGCACATGACAAATAAACATCCTCCTTTGCTAATGTTGGGATTTCTTTGACAGTAGTTTGGTTTTTAATAATTTTATAACTAATATGGAGTTTTTAAAAAAAAAATTTATTTGAGTCTCCAAATGTGGATCATTTCCCCAGAGTTGGAAATTGAGAATTGCTTTTGTTTTAACTGCGTTGACAACGACGATCAAACCAAGCGACAGTGACCCCACACCGAATAGAAACCTTTGTCTTTGGCTCTGTCGCCAGTTTGTGGTAAATCAACATTTGCTTTTTAACTGACGCTCTCGCTGCTCCGCACCTTTCTCTGTTTGTATGATGAATTATTTTGGGCGATGGCGCTGGTACCTGTTTGTACTGGAACAGAAAGAGGAGCAGACCCACTGAGCGATCGCTCTGCCAAAAGTAACATTCTGTTTTCTGTTTGTTTGTGTGTTTGTGTGTGTGTGTGTGTGTGTGTAAGGTTATGTCCTCCAAACAATATGTCTTCCTGTTTGTTTTGTGAGGTGGCTGACCTGGAGGCCCATGTGGGTCAAGGGCCCAGCGACCTGCTGAAGGACGAACTGACTCAGTCCCTGGAGGAGCTGGAGGCTCTCCTGAAGGCCAAAGATGAGGTAGGATGGTTCTTTCACTCCACGCTGACGACAGATCTCTCTCTCTTACACACTGGATCACTCGTCACATGTCCGCACCATTTATGAAAATCATCTGATGCATTCCAGGAAATTCACATTTTGCAAAGCAAGAAAGCCGATTACCACGAGATGGAACACGACAGAGACGAGGCCATCCGCAGATTACGGGTAGGAGAACCTGCTTAATTGAAAAATATTAATATCGCAACCAAGTGAATTGGTTTTTCAAACTAAATGTGAGTTATGTGGAGGCCCTTCTACCTTTTCAGCATCCTTCCCCAAAACACACATTCTTAACTTAAATTGTACCCCCCCAAAAAATGTCATTGCTTGTGTTTTTTTTCACCTTCTTTTTGTTTTTTGTTTTTTTTTTTAATGCAGGAGCTGGAGATGCGAAATACCGAGTTGGAGCGCCGCATCCAGAACACCGAGCAGAACCTGAGTAACTCTCTGGAGGACCGAGACCGCATGGACACTGAGATCCAAAGGGCCATAGAAATTCTGGACATCAAGATCTTTGACCTCAATGACCTCCGCCAGAACATGGTGAAACTCGTCGACAAATAACGAGAGATGGGCGTAAAGGGAAGAAAAAAAAACCAAAAAACCCCACAATAAAAAGAACACGGTGGAGCCGGTCCCGGACCTGCTCGAGGAACAAACGCACCTCGGCTGCAGGAGTTCCCGTCTGACGGCGTGGTGTAGGTGTGGGCTGTAGAATCAACTCGGTAGATCTAAGGTAACGCTTCTCGCTGCTGTCGAGCGTTAACATTCAATGCAATAAACCTCCTTTAAGGTAAGTGCTTAATCGACACTAATCATTTCGTGTTAGTACCTGGTGCTCGTGGTCTGGTTTTTTGTACGCGGTGACAATGCAGTACGTCCGTATGAACGACACAAGGCCTCGTCGTTTGTCAGCTCAGCCTCCCTGCATACAAGATCAGCATTAGTGACTTTGAATTCTGTGACGTTGGATGGCAGCTGTGATGTCGTCTCACCCAGGAACCAGCAGGGGTATATTACGAATGGTCTCGGTGTTTTGAGTCAAGAAGGCAGAACTTAGAACAGAGTAAATCTTGATATTGGCACCAAAGATCAAAGGTGATGGGCGGCGTGGACAGTAAGGTCATTTGCTTGTCGTCACATCGTCATGTAGGACCAAAAGAAACCTTGAATTATTCAGTAAAACTGCTGTAACCTTAAGTTCATGTTAGTAGGTCTAATAAGCAATTAAAATAAGAATAAATAGGATTTTCTTTTCCTTGTGATATGAATCAGTAATGATAAGTTAGGAAGTAAAGAGTATAAAAACAGCCGCTTTAAGATCATTGAGATTAGATCATCAACTTATAATAAACTACTGACTGAAGTCTGGTCACGATCGCTCCACATTGCTCCGATTGGTGTGATGTATTTCACGGAATTTTAGGATACGTTTTCTGCCTTCTATTACTTTTCAGCACACGTCCTTACATGGGGGTAATACGCCACAGGCCTTGAGAGCAGCAGTTCTATCACCATGTGGGAAAAATGCGTTTTTAATCACACGGGCTGTCTTGTTCAAACTGGTCTATAAATGCTGTACTTTTTTTTTTTTTTTTCTTTCTTTTTTTTCAAGCCTTACTACTCTTATTTTACAGATGGCTCTGTGTCTCAAACTCTGAGCTGATTGTTGGTTTGGAAATAAAGGCAAAACTCAGATGCAGTCTGTTGTGTTTGAATGCTTCTAATGAACCAAGGTGTTTATGAATTTTACTCCTGATGATTGTATCAATGATTCAGGGCTCACGAGATCCATTAAGCCATCAACTGAACCAAAGCTGAGCTCTAGTGTCAATAATTTCACCCATTAGTCATGAAATCTTTTTTGCAGTTTAAAAAAAAGAAAATCCCACAGATGTAGCCCTAAAACTAGTGACAAATATGGGGCTTGTATAACTTTTTTTTTTTTTTTTTTTTAAAGAGAGAGATTTTGAATGATGATGATATTGGTAACATTATGAATCGTGTGGTTTTCAGTTTGTGTAATAGAAAATTCATCCAGAACAGGGTCTCCAACCAAAACAGCACCTTTTCTTTTCTTTTCATGCACAAGAATGGTTTTGATCGTTCATCTGGTGTGAAGCTGCGTGAAGCCAGACGTGTGGATCACACGATTCGGCTGTGAGAAGGAAGCTGCCGGTCAATCTACTGCCTGATTTAAATGTTTCTCCAACTCACCCGGTTCAAATAAACATAGCAGGTCAGCAGGATAAACGCAGAAGTCATGTAGATCAGAGGAACTCCAGTAGGAGTGAGACGCAACGAACTAAATACGTTTGCAAGTTACGTTTTAAGTAAAATCAAATTGATATTAAGCCTCTTAAAGCGTTTCTAAACTAAATACAGATAGAACTGAATACTTGAAAGTTACTAAAACTGCTGCTGATCTGGGATTTTTTTTATGTAACTTTGGGAGACTATATACAGTTTTTTTTTTTGTTATTTCTTAAAAAAAAACAATTACAAGTGTGAAACCATTAAAGCAGCTACATAGAAGAGAAGAGCTGGACACGGTCTTCCTGTCAAAATGGTTTATTGACAATATTCACAAGTGAATTTGCCGCTTTACTTCAGCTTCTTCTTGGGCCTGAGGTTGTTGCAGTGACCGCACTTCTTCTTGCGGCAGTTGGTGGCGCGTGCGTGCAGACGAGCGTAACACCTGAGGGTCAAACACACTGTGAGGTCACGGCTCCTGCACCTCCGACCCCCCCCCTCAAGAGTATCAGGAAGTTTAAGCTTTGAAGAGATATCGAAACTCTCGTCAGCAGGTCAAGACTTCAGTGAAAAGAACACAGGAGGAGGTGAGGCTGCCATGAACCAACCATGAACGGCGCCCAGTGAATGTGATCCTAATGTGGCTGTACAAAAAAAAAACAATGGAAACTTGTGTGCCGATACCAAGCGTGGCTCGTCGTATCGGTATCGTCTCCGCGAGCTACGGTTTTTGCTCGGTGGCAGCAGTTTGTGTACGTACTTGCGGCACACCATCTTGTCACAGTTGTACTTCTGCGCCAGCATTCTCATGGACGGCTCGATGATGCCCCCCCTCAGACGCAGGACAAGGTGGAGAGTGGACTCTGCGTGGGAATAGAAACACGGGACGTCGAGTAACGCTCACGGACGGGTATCGTGATGCATGAGGTAGTTTGTAGCGCACCTTTCTGGATGTTGTAGTCTGACAGGGTGCGTCCATCCTCCAGCTGTTTCCCGGCAAAGATGAGACGCTGCTGATCAGGAGGGATACCTGGGGGGGGGGACACACATATAACTTATATTCTATACTAGATCATTTGACGTAGGGCTGCCAGGTACTGCAAGCAGATCCCAGATGACTGTGGGTGAGGACTGTTTTCATATTTCTCTCAAATCAACAATAGCAAAGCTACATAATACACGAATTAAAAAAAACATTGAATTTCGCATTGCTTATAGAATTTGAAAAATGAAAGTACCGGTAAGTGACGAAGCTTCACTGTGGTGTGTTCACCTCCCGTCAGTGCCTATAACTGATGCGTTTAACGTTAAAGTGTGGACATAATGTAATGTCATCAAACATAATGATGGACAAAACTAATAGCAAAGTTTTAAGCTAAAACGTGTCATAAAAAAAAAGTTTGATTCAATTAATTATATCCTTCTGCTAAAAAAATGGATGGAGATACAACTGATTTTATAAGCTAAAATAATAATACAATAATATGATTTACATTTTCCACACTGTAATAAAGCTTGAGGTCATCTCTCTATGTTTGAAATGAATTGCGGGGGAAATTAAGTTTTCCATTTTCTTTTTTTTTTAATTGCTCATCTTGAACCTGCTTAGTTTTTTGCAAATAAAACATCAGTACAATAGTGGATAGAATCCAGAATATTTTTACATTGCTGCAGAAATATAGAGAAAAGCATAAAGTCTTACATCTTCGGAAGAGATTTCTTTGAATGGGTGAATGGAATTAAAAAGGAGTCTTTTTAAAGATGACAAAAGTTTAAAAGAACAACTAAAAGCTTGGTTTAGTTGTATGTGTGTGTGTGTTTCAAAATGACAGCATAGAGTCATTCAGGCGGTAAAACTGGTGTGACAATGAGGCAGATCTACTGGTTTCAGGGTGGATCCACTCCCTGTTGCACCATGTGCTCTGATGTGTTTCACTGCCATATTTCTTTTTAAATCTAAATTATAAACACACAAAAAAACCAGCATCTGCCTATTTAACACTTACATTTACAAGAAGACCCGAATAGATCATTAAAAACCTAAAAGAGACAAATGTGACATGTGGGAAAAGCTGATTTAAACATTTAAAACAAATACCAGTGGTTTGAGAGAAAAGTTTCAATGGTACCTTCTTTGTCCTGGATTTTGGCTTTGACATTCTCAATGGTGTCACTGGGCTCCACGTCAAGAGTGATAGTTTTACCCGTCAGCGTTTTCACAAAAATCTGCATCTTCACTCTCTGTGGGAAGACAGACAATCATAAAGAAACAATCTAAAAGGTGCTGTTAGAAACATCTCTCTGTTCATCCTTAGAATACAGTTTTAACAACTAATTCAGAGGTCATATTACACTTATACAGTAAAGCACAGTGTCAATGCAGTTCTAAGTGACTACTGAATTATGTTACAGTACTTTTAAATCATTTTACAGTTATGAATGGAGGGTTTGGGAAGCTGTGTGATCTCCAAGGTACTTACATGAACCAGCCGTTTAGTTGAAAAGGAACAAGATGAGCTGGGACCTGCGTTTATGAAGGAGAACAAGTTGATCCAGTCTTTTATTCCTGGTGACACACGTGGAGTCAGGAGGCGTGTTAACGTGCAGGAACTGACTTGTTGTAAATGTTTGAGGTGGTTTCATGACAGGCAAATTCTTCTCCGTTTGCAATTAACTGAATAAGAATGCACACATATTTATAATGGAATAAAGAAATAATGTAGAAGTAAAGATGTGTGGACTCGAACCTGCGACCTCTAGTATTACAGTCAACGCCCGAAACGCCTCTTACTGCATGTTTCTATATTTAGAATACAACCGATTACTTTTTATATTTTCTTATAAACACATAGTAATATTTGAACGATATAGTAAAACATCGGACTTGTAGTTTTATGTAACCACCTTCTCCTTACAATTTACATTTGTTTACATTAAATGGTTCACGGACAACGTGAACGAGAGAAAAAAAATTGAAGTGAAAAATAAAATAAACAAGAGAGAGCGAGAGAGCGAGCGGGGGGAGGAAGTGACGCAGCCGGCACGTGACTCGCAGGCGGAAGTAAACAATGAGCACGCGCGAGCTGCGTTCGCTCAGTGGGTGTGTGAGCAGGTCGGGTCGTTCTCGTATTAACAATGTCCTCAGCTCGCCATTTCAGAGACTTTATCAGTGAGCGGCTGGCTGCTGCTGCTGTGGAACTATTCTCAGTGTTTGAACAAACTAGCATCCGGTATGAGAAGGAGATCGATCGTCAGCGCAAAGCAGCTGCAAAACATCTGGACCCCTGAAACACAGACAAGCCGAGCAGGTCTGGGTCACCATCAGAGAAAGTACTTTTTTTATTTTTTATTTTGAACAGGCGACATCTTCACATTTAAAATCTGCATATTAAAAAGTCTTGTTCACACTCATGAGAGTGAGCTTGAACATCAGTGCAGCAGTTTCTCACTCTTTTGGATGATGTCTGGGATGATCCCTGCCTCATTGTCATATTATATATGAGCATCATTATGTAAAATATGTGGATGGATAAACTCACCTTAACAGCCAACGTGTGTTAAGTTTAGTGTATTTTTACACGAATCACAGATGTGTATGGAATGCAATTATAAGCTTACCTCCTAGTCGAGCAGGTTAAAGATTTCATCGTGTTCATTGTTTATTTTTTATTTGTATTTTTTTTTTGGTGTTTGAAATAAAAATAAAACAAAATTAATCAAATTCAGAAGACATGGTCCAAATATTTCCACACCTCCAGTGTCAAATTGTATCTTTTTATTTGAATTATTTTCAGGTTATTGAAATTTGATCCAGGTTTGATACAGTTTGATATCTAAAGGCCTGCTTGTGATCTGCTTTAAATCCATTAGAGGCCTCAGACAAAAAAACTAAAGATACCCCCTGTCCCATGTTACACTATAATAATCCAATGACCTAAATAAATCTTGTGTTTTACGCCCCATAAATTTAAGTGAGGGAGTGTGAAGTGTTTTGTTTTTTTAATAATTGTAATTAGTGTTCAATGTATCACACAGATAGGTTGATACATGTGCATATTTTAGGCGTTAACGGATCCACACAGGGGCGAGAGGCCGTACGCTTGCAAAACGTGTGGCAAAAGTTTCAAACGTAGTTATACTTTGTCTGTCCACATGAGAACTCACACAGGTGAGAAGCTGTACGCCTGTAAGGTATGTTGGAAAAGATCCATTCAGAAATCGCACTTGAAACGCCACTTGAGAATTCACACAGATTTGAAGCCGTACGCCTGTGTTTTTCGCGGCAAACGTTTCCAACAGTCGTCAATTCTCAAAATGCGTCTACGAACCCACACGGGTGAGAAGCTGTACCCCTGTGACGCCTATGGGAAAATATTTAATCGAGCATCAAATCTAAAGATTCACATCAGCACCCACACAGGTGAGAAGCCTTACACTTGCGAAACTTGTGGGAGGAGTTTTATTCAGGAAGGTCATTTGTTATGTCATATGAAAAGTCACACGGATGAGAAATCGCAGGCCTGAAACAATGGTGCTGAAAAATATCTTGGAATTACTTCAGCATCAGGGTGTTGATTGGCAATCACCGTGTACATTCATTAGATTTTTTATTTTTTTTTAGTGTGTGAGATAATGTAAAAAAAAATGCTTTCTATTTGTGCCACACTTAAACTGCATCTTACCGTAAATCTTTGACATCAGTGTTTTCTGAGTTTCATTCCATATTATGACTGCCTGTACGCTTTTTTTTTTATTGTTTCATGATCCAGAAGCAAAACTGACTGTAGTAGATGTTCTGAAAAGGCTTGTGTCAATTTATTATTCATATGTTGTTGCTTATTTAAACTGAAGCATTCAGCGATTGTTGCCTATATGAGCCTCTTACTTTATTCATCTCTCGGTACAGTGTTCAGCAGAAAAGTGTGAAAAGCAGCCACGCTGCTTCAATAAAACATTCATACATTCACTCAAATAATATGACGACTGCACGTTTCTTGTCCAGATTACATGCTTGTATTTTCTTGGAGGAATATTAAAGAAACGTCATCCTCATAATTGGAGCCAGTATAAGGTCCTTTTGCCCTGACTGGGAAAATGAAGATTTCCCCTTCTTGTGTGTCGATCCATCGAGCTTTGAGCTTCTATTCCAGCTGACAATGTGGGAGGAAGGACATCCAAGCCACACCGGGTGAGTTGCTTCACAACATAATTAGAACGGGCAACACAGTGGGAGGTATTCTTGGCTAATGATGAGAAATCCCTGCTTGGTTTTGTGGGTTTCCTGTGTGAACTTTGCATGTTCCTACCTGGGTTTCCTCTCACGGTCCACACGACTGGACAGGTGCATTGGGTGGTTGGAGTGAAGGACAGGGAGTGTTCTTGTCTTCCTGTTGTTCACCTGGTCTCCTGCCTTGACTGTGTACCAGAGTGCACCTGTAGCTGTGTCAAGTATGAATGAATGATTCAGAGAGATTCCCAGTGCACCAATACCTGAAATGCAGAATCTGATCGTTTGTTGTAAATACAAAGGGGGGGGGGGTGTCCTGGTTCCTGGTTCAAATAAGATTCACTGCAGAAAAATCACAGAGAATGGCAAGATCTCTACACCATGAAGAAACAGTGCAAAAAGAAACAGTGCAAATACAAAGTGCAAACCTGGGTTATGCAGCCATACAACCATAAGATTAACATGAGACAGAAGGTTTGTTTTTTGTTTTTTTGTTATGTAGGATGAGAATGCATGAGCGAGGATTGTTAACATTTTAAACTCTCTCCTCCTACTTTAAAGTAAAGTTGATATAAGGAGAGCCATGACGATGAACCTGTGAATAATTCAAAAATATTAACTGAAAAATACCAGGTGGAGAGAGGCGGCTGACATCAACCTTTGTGAGTATTTCTGAATTTTTTGTCATATTTTTTTTTTTTTTAATGCAACTTCTTCAGAATCTGGAAAAAAGTTCTTCATTGGTTATCTTCATGACGCCTGGTTGAATAGAAATGGTCACAGTGCAGTAAAGGATGCCACATGCTGATTTAATCTGTATTTACACATAAACAACTGCTGCCAATAGGAAAAGGTCAGAAACTGAACCGACGACTTCTTGTTCTTTGACTTCTCACATCAGGGATCCTCACAGCTGGTTATTTGCTTCCATCTCAACTCGTCCGCTGATTAAGAACTTGACCCAGGTCATACAGCTGTGAATGATGTGGGTTGTTATTAGGTCACCAGTTTATCTGATAAAGTTACCGTTGATTTGATCCGACCTCTCTTTTACGTGACCAAGACAGTCAATGCATTTTGTAGCTCCTGCTGGAATATCTTATGAAGGACAATGTCGACAATATCTGAACTAAAGCCTTCCTGAGACATGTTTACACCCTGAATGGCTTCAAATGTGTGAACTATATGTAACCCTAACCCATAATTATTTACAATTAAAGAGAATTAATGTATAGTTCAAGTGCATTTCCATTCATATAAAATGTTGAGCGATGGCTTTCTTGATCTTTCTTGTTTTGTTTTGTTTCTATTTGCTCTGGTTGTTTTCCTTCGTGTGTGTGAACTACTTGGACACATTGAAAAATGTTTTTTTTTTTTTTTTAATATACATCCTTCATTGTTTTTTTTCTTCTTTTTTTCTGTCCAGACATCATATGGGATATGATTCTATATATGATATGTTTGCAAAAGACGTGGGAATTATTTCAGAAACCACCAGCCTTTAGTGGTAACCACGTGGGAAAAAGATTTACTGATACCGATTTACTGTGAAAATCGACGCAAGTGGGAAGCTGTATTCGTGCCAACCATGCGGGGAAGGTTTATCATCAACACAATAGTTTGTTGTGTCACATGACAACTCACGCTGGTGAGAAACTGCATTCTTGCAAACCACGTGGGGGAAAAAAAATTCTGCTTGAAGGGCAGTTTGTTGACGATGTACGTCAGCTCACGATTGAAAACGACAGTAGGAACGATCATATAAAAAGTACACACACGAGAGGCCAAACCTCGGAAGCACCTGCAGGAAAAAGAAATGTCAACAACAACAGAACTGCTTTGATATTGAATTTTTGAAAACGACTGGAATTAAAAGTTACATTTTCAGTCATGGTGTCACTTTGGTCGCCTTCTGATGTCCTCCCTGAAAATGTACTGCACTGATTCCATCTGTTGCTGTAAGGATAGCATTTACACTGTTGTTATTGTTGTAAACAATACCTTTACGTACTTAAATATGACAACACATACTACCCCTCACTCCCACCCAAGTATTATCTGATTGAAACTCCACATGTTGATAATAAATCTCCAAAGATTTCACAAGTTGTTATCAATCCCCATCTGTTGACGAGGTGCCCTTAGGCAAGGCATTGCTGAAGAAGTGGTTCAAATAATTATACTGTCGCGTCACTGTCAGTCTATTTAGTGGAGCTTTTAGTTGCACATACGCACAAACGCCAGCAGATGGCACTAAACTACTTTGTGTTTATTCTGCAGCCAAATCCTCAATGGGCTTCAGTCCCTAATAGAGACCTTTTAAAAAAACCCTCTCAACACAAAACTACCATTAGACAATGTTTCAAGACAATTTTAGTTATTTTACCTGTGTTTTTATTCTTTGCTGTATTTTTCTTTTCGCTTTTCATCACCATCGCAGGTTGTTTCATGTCTCCCCATGGGCGTCATTTGCAAATTTGGAGTCAGTATGTGCACACTTCTGTTATGTTACGTTTTGTCATACTTGCTAGAATATTGTGCTTTAAAAAACAACAACCCACCTCATTATTGTGGAGATTTGTTTGTCAGAGCGCTATGTGTTTTATTTGATTTGAGTGCTTTCCTTTACCACTTATTACTCATCACTGTGTTGTTGCTTCGGATTTGTCCGTGATCAGTTTGTGCACTTGCGCCTCATTTGAGTCACTGTGGTTGTTTTGAGAACGAGTGGTTTTGTGATTCCTTCGCTGTTGTTTTGCATGTCATTATGCCTTTTTGTTTCTCTGCTGCCATTGTTTGTGTAAACATCCTGCATCCCTACAAGTAGTTTTGACTGATTCTGACTTGGGTTCTGACATTTCCCCCCCACTTTGTTGCCAGTAAGTTTATTTTTGTTATGTAGCTCCGTGACCCCCTGGTCCCAGAACCTCACTTTGCGCGCTCCCGCCTCTCCTGTCTACGCAGGGAGGGAGCGAGCCTGACCGGGCGCGCTCCCGCGTACTCCCGGCTCGCCTGGCGGATGGAGCGCGAGCGGCGGCGGAGGTAGAGACAGGGGGCAGCCCGCCGGAGGCAGACGGAGTCACCGCCGCATGTCTCCGCTCACTTTCAGCGGCTCACGCGGGGATTTAACAGCAGTCGCTGAGCCGGACTCGAGTGGCTACGGGAGAGAAAGTGCTCAGAGAACCACCTGGGCTTCGGTTTGGTGGAAGTTTAACGCCCGCTTCAGCGAACCTGGGAGAGCGGAACAATGAGGGAGCGCGAGCCGGGCTGCCGGACCGCCGCCGCGGGCTGCCGCCGCTGCTAACGGCTAGCTCGGTGCGGCTGGACGGGTCAGAGCGACAAAAAGTCTCCCGTGACGGAGGAGACCGGGGACCCGTGACACTTTCTCCCGTCGTCTCAATACGTTAGCCGTGTTTTTTAATTTTTTTTAATTTTACCAGGATAACGCGCACTTTTCTGGTGTTTCTTTTACCGAGAACAAGTTTTGGTCGTCTGGATATGGAGACGGACTCTCTGGCAGGCGACGTGGAGTCTCTGCACGGCGGACTGAGCCTCCTGGATCCCGTGATGGACCGCATCCTGGTGGACACCGTGTCCCAGCAGCAGGGCTGGCTTCGGGTTTACGGTAAGGATACAAAAAAACAAACAAAAAGTGTGGACAGGTGTGCTCCCAGAGGGTCAGCAGGAAGAGGTGTGTGGAGGGTTGCTGCCGTCCGGAGGAGCAGGTAACAGCCCAGGCCGAGGTCATGGCGGCCGGCTGATGGAGCTGCCGCTGTCCGCCACACGGCAGCGGATTCCTCCAGTATTTCACCCCGGGTCCCATCCACAAGGGGTCAAAGGTCACCCCCCCCCCCCACCCCCCGGGACCACCGGATCAGGGTGTGACTCCCCGGCAGGCCTTGGATCTGATCTGGTTCCCTGTAACTTTTCAATAGTTTGAAATACTTTCTCCATCCAGAAGACAAGGTGTTGATCCCATCAATCCTATGAATGTTTCTAATGCTGTTGAAACAATACTTTATACTTTTAAATGCATATTTAATTCAACATTGTCACTCGCTGTTCCCAGGCCACGATTAAATAACTAAATGTATAGAAAAATCCACAAAAACAGCCCCATTGTCCCAAAGAGGCTTTTATGGTTAATCCACTGACGGTACACCAGCTTCTCAACAGAAAAGATGAAAAAGTTTGGACATAGCCACAGACTGAAGTGGAGAGAATTAAGATTTGACATGAAGCTGTCATTAAAGTTATTCCTAGTTCTGTCACATACTGTCCACACAAAGGTGAGATTTACTCACACCTCATGTGTGACCTTCCAAGGGTCAGAGAGCAGAGGTCAATCTGGCTTCGCTTTTGACAAAGATGTCAAAAAATCATATGGACTTCGCCATATCAACTCCCCAACGTGTTTTTTTTTGGCAACAAGCTCTTTAACAACTCACCCTTTGTGCTATATTGTACACACATAGAGTTAAAGGGTGTTCCTTTGGTTTTAAAAGTGATAAAAAAAAAAAAGAAAAGTCCTGAGACTCATTGCTTTAGAAGTATTGCTGCAAGAGGTTTTTCAAAATTTCCCATTGTTTGATTTCTAAAATACATCGCCCACAGCCGCACAACATTGTAATCCCTTTGGATGTCAATATTTTCACCCGAAACCATATTAAATCATCAGAATATCAACAACAAAAAAAACAAAACTCCCACACAGTACTTCACAACTGTTGTACTTCATGACAAAACTGTGTATCTGGAAGAAAAGCAATGTGATTCAGTCTGGAGAGACTGGGGGCTGTTTCAACTTGACATTTTCTCTTAACTTAAATTTTTTTTGTTGTTGACGAAGAAAGAAAGTTGATGGACGTCAATTAGACAAAGCGGTTGCCCGGGTCAAGCCAGCGTGTTGAGACTTATGTTGGAGGAGAGTGTGAATATTCGGAGTCACGCAGTCGTCCAAATATGACGCAGTGACTGAATGAAGGATCCACACGGTGACTCAGTTTTTCTCCGGTGACTTCCACAGCGGAGGCCAGCGTCGCAGCTGTTGCAAGCTCATGTTCCCCCCATCTGGGACGCTTTTGTTTCCCATTTATTTCATTAAAATAAAAGTTTCAGCGGCTGTCGAGGGTGTTGTCACGGCGATGTTTTTGGTTTTCCCTACCTTGGCTGGAGGTGAGCTGGTCAAGTATCTTTAGTTGTATCAATAAGAATTTAAATGTAATGTCAGTTTTGATACATCATGAGTCGTCTGCGCAAATAAAGAGAGAAGCTCCTCGGTCGGATTGGTGGAATCGGCAGCCTTCCTGTGTGAAGTTTGCATGTTCTCCCTGTGATGGGTCTGGGCGCCTCCCTTTCTCCTCGTCCACTGGGTTTGGCTCCAGTTTTGGATTTAAAGGGTATAAATATGCGAGAGATGGATGCTGGGAAAATTTAACATTTGAAAAATGGTAGTTTTTGAACCCAGTGAGTCAAATAACTCATGGAGAAGTAATACAATCATAATATGTAATTGTTTAATAGCTTATTAATTCACTTGCCTTCATTTGGAATTGAATCCCTGATTTATTACTGGTGTTTGAACATGCAAGTTTCCCCTTTAGGAGATTTTCGCGCTTAGAAAAGGATTTCATTAAACCCCCTTTTTCATTTTACAGTCCTTAAATCTGGCCAAAGTCTGTTTCTTGCGAGTTTGAATTGCCGAAACGTGCAGTGGCGGTGGTTCCATGCGATGCAGCGCCGCAATCTGCAATTGCAGTGCTTCGTGTCAGGATGTTTGCCCTGCTTCCACCCTCCTACCCTCTACCCCCACCCCCCCACCCCTTCATGATGTCAGCCGCTGCTTTGTGCCAGTGATCTCACCCAGCAGGACCTCGGCTCTGGCATCAGGTCCTCGCTGCCGTCCACTACAACTCACATACCTCAAATAGATCCAACAATGGGCGCCGTCGCTGCACTCAGGTTGGGCCGCTGGTGACGGTGGTGGTGGTGGTGGTGGTGGGGGGGTCGTTGGTGAACATGGAAGATGTTTTGGCCTGAAGTCATGGGAGGGCGTGGTCAGCTTTGCGATGACGCCTGGTTTACTGAACCATGAGCTCATCCTCTTCTCCTTTTGTTAATGGAGTTTATTTTGTAAGAGGAGAATCTGTCCAGTAATAATAGTTCCTTTAATCCTGGGTCGCTTTTATAACTCGATTGCTCTCGAATGTTAAGAAGCGAATGATTTGTTCGCCTGAATAAAGTCGCGACTGTCAGAGAGAGACTTTTATGACTTCTTGTTACATATTAGCTTTTTTTTTTTTTTTTTTTTTTTTTTTTTACTGCAAGCAGATAGTGACGATTGATTTCCGTGTTTCTGTTTGAATTCACAATGTTCAAAGGCTCATGTTTACCACTTTGTGACAGTAATTCTGTCAGAGGATACAGTATAGTAATAATAGAAGTGTGATATAAGTGTGATTTCAAGTAAAAACCACACACACACACACACACACACACACACACACACACACACACACACACACACACACACACACACAGTTTAGTCACTAATTAGCCTCATATTCTAGAGCGAGATTGTAAATGTCAAAACTTTGACCATCTGCTGTTGATGTTTTTTCTGATTTGGAAACGGTTTCTTTACATTTTTACAGTATGAAAGCAACCGTCTTCAATCAAGCGGCTTTCTACACCAGTGGTTCCCAACCTTTTTTGACCAGTGTACCCCTTGAGCTGGTTTCCATGTGAAAAGTACCCCCTCTCTCGTGTGTGATTATTCGCCTTAATGTGTACTTATATTTAACCCTTTGTCTTTCTATCTATCCAACTGCTCATTTAAATAAAACAATTATTGTGAGTGTAAAAACATACCTTTTAATGAGATACTTGCGCTTGCTTGTCTTTCATAAGTCTTTCATAATTCCTTTTTTCACTGGGCTCCCCTGTGCCTGCGTCCGAGGCGACGGTAGCAGTAGCGGTAGCTGGACGTTTACTCCTGCCTAGCCATGCATCCATGTTTACAGTCGGTATGCAGCTAGAGTTAGCTAGCTTCGCGAATCGTGCGCGCCCGCAGCAAGAATGTGAACCTTTTTTTTTTTTTTTTTTTTTTAAAGCGCGCCACTTTATAGTCTTTTCATATTATGTGCATTGTAGTGTTACAATCACTGTGGACGAACTGCTACTCATGGAAAATAAACGTATGGCCTTACTAAAATTCATGATATAATACAATATAATATAGTATAATTTGTGTGTGTGTGTGTGTGGATACTGTAGGCTAATTTATAATCTTTCTGCGTACCCCCTGCAATACCCTCGCGTACCCCTAGGGGTCCGTGTACCCCCGGTTGGGAATCACTGTTCTACACTACTGTAAAAAAAAAAAAAAAAAAAAATAGAGAGAAAGCTTTTGCATTGCAGCACAAAATAAATCTACATTTTTGTAATTTAAAAATAATCTCCCAATGATAACATGTGCAGCTGCAAAAATACTCCAGCTTGGGCTGAGTTGCAGTTTGTTTATGAACATTCTCCAAATGATAGGCTTACATATCCAATCAGGCATTTTTCATTGAGATAAATTATTGATTACACTTAAAGTAATTCCCTAACTATTCCCCCTTTTCCTAATTAACATAACGTGGGCCGGCACAAAGGGAAGCGGTTGTTTTTAATCAGCCTCTGTGTCGGCTCAATGGAAGCATCGACAAAGTGCATTATCCAGAGAAAGGCTGGTGTGTATAAGCCTATTAAAGCTGACTGACTGCAGCCAGGCACTTTAACTCTGGATTTGTCCTTTTTTTTTTTTTTTTTTTTTTTTCCCCTCCACGCACCCCCTCCGGCCGAACGGGCCATCGTTCAGGAGTTAAGTCGGCTCAGATGAACATGAGAACATATGCTTTATCATTTAATCTGGTGAGGGGATTAACCGTGGACCGTGACAGATGATGTATGAAACGACCAGGTACCCGTTGTTCGTCCTCACAACGTGATACAAACTGTGAAATGTCACATCGTAGGAAGGAGACTGGGGGAAATGCAACTGCTGTCAGTCATGATGTCCTCTTGATACCATTGCCAATGAAACTGACGCTCCCCAGTCCCTTTGAAGGGTCGGCGATGGGGGGGTGGGGGGGGGGGGGGATCTGCTTCTCCCTCGGTGGAGCCGGGCTCTTTTTTTCGTTGGAAGTCGCTGGTGGACGGATGCAATCCTGCCCGCTGAGATTCTCAGCAAGCATATTGGACGGGGGATTGTGGGAGTTTGTTGTTTGCGGGCCAATTCACACCTGAGGTTCCTGCAAGGAGCAAGGCACGCCGCCGGAGGTTTGGACCGCAGCCAGCGAGGCGGACGTTAGATTTATGTGTTCTCTGAGGCCGGACATTGGAAAAAAAGACTCTCATCTCAAGTCATGTTGTTGTTGTTGCTTTTTCCTGTCACCTCAGATTCAAGAGAGTCTTTTGCATTAAGGAAAACTGTCTTTAAATCATAAAACAAAAACCGAACATGTTGTGAAAATGATCATTCCTCTTTGAT
Organism: Blennius ocellaris; assembly: GCF_963422515.1. Lineage (NCBI taxonomy): Eukaryota > Metazoa > Chordata > Actinopteri > Blenniiformes > Blenniidae > Blennius > Blennius ocellaris. The sequence goes on from NC_137659.1 coordinate 15,156,161, forward strand.
TCTTCAGGCCAGTTTTGTTTGATGTGTTCATGTTTGCCAAGGGTTTGGACTAAACTCTGTTTGTAAAAGGCTTAGATTACATGATTAATTTGGGAAAAGCTCCAGAAGTTCCTCAGAATTGGTCACTTGCACAATTAAACTGTCAAAGTTGCTCAGCCAGCAGAGTGAACATTCTGAGTGTTAATTATTTGAATGGGAAAACTGCCAAAAAGATGTTCCTTTGACTCATTACGGGACTTTGGACGTTTATCTGCTTCAAATTTAGTTGTATATTTTCAAGATTGTCAGCTTCTGGCTAAGTTGAAAGACCCAAAGAAGATTTTTAAGCATTTAAAAGATGGATTTTGTTCAGAGAGGTCGGTGTAGTTGTTGCCCCACATGCAGCTCATACCCCATTAACTAACAATCAGACGTTGTTTAGAACACCCAGTAAAACATTGCTCCGTTTATTTGACTGAGATTCTCTTGAAAAACGATCCGTATGGAGGGAGAACCTCAGATCTTCATCCACATTTTGTCATCGGCCGTCCTCATTTCACAGTTTATTTCGTTTCGATTGTCTAAATGTGGGAATGTTTCCGTTACACACGCCAAGCATTACGGCTCTCAACAATAATGAGTTACAAATGCTCTCCTAGAAGTCTCGGCTATACTAATCGTGGGTGTCACGTTTGAAAATCCAACGTTACTGTCTTGTATTCGATTAAAGTGTTGTATTTACTTCAGTACTGAAGATGTTCACCATTTCTCAGAGACGGGATTAACTGTAAGAAACCTCTTCTTTCAGTCTCGGATCTCCAAGTGTTGAGCTGAAACAGATTTGTTGGAGAGACCAGGTCTTACATGGTTCACACTTTAGCATTTTGGATGGAGTGTCGCTGGTTGTTTTGGTTCCCTCCACGCCGGCCTGCCGTCAGGCGAGTGGGCTCAGGCCCATGTCGTGGTCCTGGGGACAATGGAAACTGATCAGAGGAGGAAATGGAAAGTTCCCTCCAAGCCCCGCTGTTATCAGGATGGTGGTGGTGGTGGGGGGGCGTTGAGACAGGATTTCCCTTCTGAAACAAAACAAGGAGTCCAGCTTCACTGGACCAAAATAAGCCGCAGTCTATTTCGGGACACCGAGTGGAAAAACACAGGATGAGGGATTTAAAGAGAATTCTAATCAGCCCAGAGCTGGCATGGCTGTAGCGTGTTGATCATCATGGAATCGAACATGTGTCTGCGTTACCAGCCCCCCCCCCCCCATTAGTAGTTTTCATGTTTTTGTTTTGCTCGTGGGCTCCAAAGAATGGAGGCATGGAGCAACCGGACCTCTCCATCCTTATATTTTATATTTTGTATAGTGACCTGCAAAATGCTTTTAATAACAAGATTAAAGCGATTAAAGCCCCTCTCCATGGGGCCTTTACTGAACATGCTCTACGCATCACGAGTCTTGTGTGATAATCAGGCATATAGAACATCTGCATAGGTCTGCAGCTGCATCCTCTCATAAAGTTGTGCCACATCTGACATAACGGACTTTAAGACCAAATATGATCAGTCATTCTTTACCAGGAAGGAGAAATGTCTGTCGATAAGGCAGGTTATTACCGTTCCCTTGGTACTCCATGATGATGTAATAAGCCCGTACAAACAGTTTTGCCTCACAATGAGAGCAGTTTGCACATTTTAAACAAATCATATCAAATCTGGAACAACCCGGGGCTCCTCACTCTGCTTTTGTATGAGTGTTTTATGCCGCTCTCTGTTGTTTTAGGATCCGCCCATCGCTCCTGCAATCAAATGATTCCTATGTCAATGTTTGAACGCTCAAGACTTCAGCATCCGTGTACCTGGTCGGAGGGGAAGCTTCCTTGTTTGACTGTCTCGTCAGGTGTCAGGTCCTCGCAGTCCTTAATCTGATTACCTACTGGAACCTTTGAAAGCTGTAACCACAGAGCAGAAGTGGATCACTGTGTCACCGACGGCCTGCAAGGTTTAAAGCGCGAGTTGTGAATGTAAATGGGATTAGGGAATCATGTGCTGTCATCTCAGATGCTGCTGCAGCCTCACCTCAGGGCCCGTTTATCTGCTGCTGTCAAACTTTCAGTAAAATAGCTTCATCTATTGTCTTTGTCCCGACTGTGGACGCTCGCTTCAATCAACTACTCCATACCTATAGATTAGATCGAGGAGCGCCTCAATCTCCACATCAGTAGATGACGGATTCAATAATAATCTGTGAACATACTGCACAGACCAAAGGAAGTCCTCACTTTAAACAAAACACAAGTACAGACATTGAAAACCTTGACAGTGTTTTCATTAAAAGGCTGTACTTTGAAGACTTGTTCTGACGTAATCCCTCAGGCTCCATTACTGCACCTTAACAACGTCTTTTATATTTTCTTACATCAACACTTGTATGAAATCAGTTGTTGAGTGATGGAACTTTTTGTGGTATGAGCCAAAGCTCTAGCCTATAGCCACTCAATTGGCCCAATCATGAACTTTTCTCTTTATTGTCTGTAAAATTTAGTGAGATCACTTTTGACTTTTTTACTTTTCTCAATAGACTTGATGCTGCTTTAACCTTTCAAGACTTTGCGTGGAGTTTGTACCCTCATTGAGCGTGTTTCACATCATAACACAGTTTTTTAAGACGCGTTAAAAGATGAAACACACGCAGACAGCTCATGAAGCTGCGGGGCCTTGGGGCCACCAGTCTGTAAAATGCTCCATACTTGTTCTGCGGTCCAGAGATGCACAGAAGTTTTCAAGTGAAAAATTACTCTTTGATACAGTGTAAACTAGCAAAGCAAGCTTTGATGTACACAAGCAAGAGCATCATGGTATGGAAAAGTAACAAATACGTCGCCTCAACTTGACATTTTTTTTCCCCAAGCAATCCAATCGACTTGAGATCTTGAACTTGGTCTTGAACTGTCTTTTCATTTTCTGGAGGAGTCGTCTGTCCTCAGATCAGTGAGTGTCAACTGTCAGCCCCCATGTGAGAACTGTAGGAGGCTTACCTATAATTCCTCAGGGTCAACTCCCCACCGACTGCTGATTTATTGGCCATTTTATAGCTGCCTGCTATTTCCAGCTGGAGGCCACTGGTCTTCTCCTGGTTTCCGGCAGGATGAGGATGAGGAGTGGACAAAGTGGCGCCCGACCAAACGGCATCGGCGTGATCAGTCAGTTCACAACACTTCTCAGGGCCTGCTCCAGCCCACAGAGTTGATTTCCTGTTTATTGTGTCTGAATGAAAACATCACATTTCATAGTCACTATATTCAATCAGATTAGTTATTAGTCAGCATATCAACCAAGTAAAAACAAGCTGCAAGTTTAAGTGTAAAAAATGAAAAGATTATGATTATTTATCAAATACTGTGTAGAAATCATTCAAAACGGTCGTGGTTTCGAGATCAGCCGGCTGTGGGATGTTTATTTTCAGACAGGCCATCAGATTTAAAGGGAACGCTCACTGTTTTTAAAGTCCGTGTGAATCTGGTTTGGTGCATAGTTCCCCCTTTGTGTCTCTGTGAACAGTGTTTACTTGTTGCGTGGCAGGATTGTAACCGACTGTGACCCTCCGTGTACCGTTTCTAATTCCGAATTCTTCAGAGGACCGTGGATGACAAAAAGTGAGGATTTTCTTCATGAGTAGAAGGAATGTTTTTAGAGTTACTCAACCATCAGATTGCCACAGTGATTCAAAGAACCACTGTGCCCTTTTCAAGATAAACACTAATAATTGATGCTATCGGATTGAACAATGTTGTCGCCTGAAATAACTTGTGTGACTCTCCTCTCTTCCTCAGTCTTAGTCTTTTCATGTATAAAATGAGTAACGCTGCTGGGAATGATTCCATAAAGTCACCCAGAAGGAAGCCACTCTCACAACTTCAGGAATCTACAATAGCTCCTCCTCACATCTGACTAAGATTTCGCTAGCTTAATACCTATTAATATCAGCACCCGTCTGTAATCAGATTACTCAGGAATGCCGTGACAGGCCGATATTAGGTGTACTCTGGTGCTTGAACACTGGAAATTGGGTGGTAGAACCTTTCTTCCTCAGTCCAGTGACTTTCTGTTCACTTTCTGAGTGTCTTAATTTGCGAATAGCTGAATTGAAGAAGAGGACACAGCAGCCTGAGACACAAAAGGATCTCAACCTGATACGAATTAATTGTTTTCCCAGCAAAACAATGTTCAGATTTTCTGATAACTTATTGTGCGTTATAATGGAACCGCAGCACAGCCACAGTGCAACATTGGACCTTAAAAATCCCAGCCAGGTGAAGGTGATCTGGTTAGTCAACCAGGTGTTTTGTTTTTGCTTCATCTTCATTTTAACATTGGGATTAGTTGGTAGATTCTATCTCTTGATGCTTAGAGACCTCAAACTTTATTGCTTCTTGCCAGCTCATTGAGTCCATGGCTCTCTCCTAAACTCTTCCGCGGCTTAAGGCTTCCTGGGTCTTAACTCTGACCCACATGTGACGTCGCCTCCTCCACCAGCCGCTTCATTATCCAATAAATGCTGATATGTGGGTCACTCGGGGCAGTGCGCTCTTTAAAGCCTCAATAGGAAGAAGGTTTACTGGAAGATTTCGGCTTTGAACGAGCTAAATTTCAGTTTCCCCAACTTCTTGTTTTCATACGGATCAACAAGCAAAGTGACTCTTGTGGGGGGGGGGTTCCATTCGGCTTCCTTCTTGTGCCGCGGCCAAGCTTTTCCATCAGTGAAGTGATCAATGGAGTGCAGTGAAGTTATTTTGTGTCCATTGTCTCCGAGGATGAGTTTTCTCAGCAGACCCCGTCTCGGTGGGATGTCGCTCCTGCTTCCTGTCTGCCCACAGAGGCCTGGGGCTCTACAGAGAGGAGGGGTGTACTCTTCAGTGTCTATGCATATTCATGAGATCCCACATTCAGCAGAGTGCTGGCACATTTAACCCTTTAAATCCCCAATTAAACACTGGTAATAAAGTGGTATTGTGTTGCCAGATCTCATTCGCACACGGCTTCAATTCAAACTCTGTTGAAAATTCTCAGACAAAACATTTGCCATGTTTGCTAGGATTTTCCATTTTGAGCGACTTCTGTGTTGTTGCTCATTTCTGTCTTTTATTTTGTATTTGCTATTTGCCATCCTCACATTTCTTTCTTGTAGTTGTTTGTAATAGCGTTTATAAGTCACATAACATAACTCTGGTTGTTTGAGTGATGGCTCTGAGGCCGCACTTGCACCGTCACCGTAATGTGACCCAATTCTGAGTTTTACTTGTGCCAAATTGAAACTAGGTATGGGGCCGGTCCGATCCGGTATCAGTATCGGGTTCTGATCCCAACGTAATTCATCGATGGGAAATTTCCGATCCAACCTGCAGAGATGTCCAGTCCGTGAAGCCTCGTCTGTGCTTTATTGTTGCCGAAATGACTCCACAAGTGTTTCCCTGCCGGCTGCTCTGCTTCCTGGCTGCAAAATGCGGAATGGATTTCCTGAAGGGAGGCGGTACTCAATGAGACGCGGAGTCATGTGTCAGCAAATCCGTTCCATAGTTTACAGCTAGCGAGCAGGCTAGCGCATTAGCACTGTGGCTATCCAACTTTTCTTGACAACATCTCGCTGTTTGGACGTATTTTGTGCTCAAAACACTGCAAAGTATTGACACGGATGCTCGCCAAGGAGCTGGCGTGTAGAGAAGAGTTTATTACAGCCTCATATAAAATCAACAATAATGATGATAATAACATAAAAGTAAGCAGAGCTCCTGTATCGGAATAGTATCGGTATCGACAGATATCCAAATTCGGGTATCGGGATCAGATCGGAAGTTAAAAAAAACGTGGATCGGTGCATCCCTAATTGAAACTGTTCTGATTTTTTTTTTAAACTAACTCATAAGAGATGTGAAGTTGTAATATTTTTTCGATCTCAAGGTTGATTCATAAAAAAATACACCGACATTTCTTGCTGCAATGCTTAAACTAATAAGTAATAAAAAAAATGTCTGGGCAGAATCATGGTATTTGACAAAGAATATATATATACATTGGATTTGTCAATATGACGTCAAACAGTGTCAGTTTGTCTCAGAAGGGACCGAACATTACATCAGTTTGTAGTTTGATCATGTTTACTCATCACTGATAAGTAGGTGCCACAGATGACACATATTCAACCAAACCAAAAAGTCAAAGGTGACATTTGATCATTATGATTGTGTATACTGTCACCTCTTAAAAAAGAAATTTGTTGAAACACATGTAGTTGTGAAACTTTCTAATTCCTAATTTCTGACTTTGTGAAGTGCTCTAACAGCATCAAGTTTTCTGAAGCATTTGCGATATTCTAAGTTTTTTTGATTAATTTTAAGGCCATATAGTTTGACCTTTTATTATCATTTTGTCACTATTCAGTAAAAAAAAAAAAAAAAAAAAAAAATTAAACAGGAAGTAGAGATCGCACACAATACAGCAGAAAAACAAGACGACTGACACCATGTGTGGTTTCAGTTTCCAGGCTGTTCATACGGGAAACCACAATCTGCTGGTTTGCTAAAAGCTGAAAGCTGATTGGTCATGCACTGACACCTGACTTCCTCCCTGGAAGACGGTCGCCAGCCACCTAAGCTGAGCTCTTTACTTCCACGTTTGAGCAGCTCCTCAGCCACTGGACTCTGGCTGTCAGAAATGTGCCGCAAGGGTTAGTATGTCCACGTTTGAGCACAGCTATTGGCGAACCAGCTGTGCCGGCTGTTTTGGAGGCCTCCATCTGCTCGCCGCTGCCTGGAAGAGGCCTGTGATTACTGGACCATGAATGAGACTTGTGCAGTCCTTGAGGGTTCTGAGACTTCAGTCCAGGCTCCTTACCAGGCTGCTTCCCGCTGGCACTATCACAAGAAGAACTGGCATAGCACCAACCTCCAGCCATTGGACAGATACGAGTGGAACACATCTGCACCGACTCCCCTGCGGCAGCTCAGCACTTTTGCGAACCCGACACACCGGCGCTGGGCTCAGCCTGACGGTGCCAGCCAGGTGAAGCGTAGAGTTTTGCCCTACTTCCGATCAATATCCGAGCCTGGAACCGGCAGCAACGACAATGAGAGGAAAGCCCTCCACAAGGCGGGATCGGACGCTGTGGAGCGAGCGTCCTCCATCAGCAGCTTCATCAGCTCACTGTCTCGACGGATCAGCAGGGTCCTGAGGGCCGAAGTGGAGCACGGGGAGTCCGGTAGGACAGTTCACTGAAGATCTGTCATCTTTTCTTTGGGGTGTCACTTAAAAATGAGCTTGTCAGAATTTATAAGTTTGGTCCATTGATAATATTCCAAATATTCATCTTCTAATACAGGTTGATGGAAGGCGACATATTTCTAGAAATACGTAGGGTTCAGAGGTAGCATTCGCCAGTTCCTCCTCATCCTATGATTTTATTTGTTTTCATCCTTTACATTAGCTACATGCCCACCTCGAATGGTGTCAGTGCTGAATGAATGACTTTCGCTTGTCATGAATCTCATAGTTTAGGGTTTGTAGGGGCCTCTTCAATCTCCGAGTCAGCTTGTTATGTTTACTATACTGCTGATATATTTACTAAAGCTAAAAGAAGCTGTAAGTCCTGTTTCCTAGTTCCAGCAGGCAAAGGATATCTATCAGACTTTCAAAACATACAGAAGATTTCTAACCTTATATAACCACTACAAAAAAAGGCTATTTTGATAATGCTGCAACCATAAAGTATGATATTAATGCTACAATTCACTCATTTTGGTCACAGCGTTCAGAGATCAAATGATTTTCTCCGCTTTCAACCGAGATCTTTGCTATTTGTAGCAGAATTCTAACTAAGGATATCAAATCTCTGTCCGTGTTGGTGACGTGACCTAATTTGCTGAGTGAGAGATCGAATTGATGTCCAGAATCTTATATATATATTTCTTTTTGTATGTTTTGCTAAAATTTCTTACATTTTTGGGCAGTCCCAGAACTGACTTTTGATGACACGTCTTTACTGTGCTCTGAAAAGATGTTTGAAGAGCCATTAAAATCCTGAGCCGGGCCGCGAGGAAGAGGCTTCCTCCTCCTCGTCTTCCTCCTCCAGCTGTTGCTGCTGATTGAGAGCTCCAAATCGGCCCGCGGCCGCTTCACATAACATTTACATTCATTGGGAGTGTGTAACGGTTAGCCAAACAGCCGGCTTGAAGGTTAAGTTATGCTAATTGCATTTTCCACTCGAACGTCACATGATGTTCAGATGAAATATAGTGAGCAAGGAGGTAATGAATGAGGGCTTTCATGCAGAACCCTCTGCTGCATGAAGTGCCATCAGGTTGACAAACTGACCTTTCTGACTGGATGTCAGAGGACCAAGTAATTAAAGAATTAGTCTGTACATCACAATTTACGTATATTCATATTTGGCTTCATTCAGCTGCAGCATTTCAGTCTAGATTTAATCGTGTTTTTACATGTTCCCTTTAGGAAAGTTTTATGTCGATAACGCAGAGGAAATAGTCGTTTCTTTATGCGAAGCAGCGAAACCGAAATCCCCCTCCCCGCCACCATCTGCAGTCAAAGATCCACAGTCAGATTCTAAGGAGGGGATTTTGTGACTAAAATACTGACGATAGTTCACACAGTAATTTCCATGTGTTCTGGAAGGAAATATTAAGTGTTAGAAGTCAAAAGTTATGACTGCGCAAAGCGGACCAGTGGATTCACAAACATGCCGACAGCGTATGTGCCGTAAATAGAAGTGTCTGCATGTCTCCTGCCAATGTTCATTTGTAGAAAACCCCACACGGTCCTGGTATGAACACCGGAGAGCGTCTCCGGATCACATGGAAGTACAGGACACACCGAGTCACAGACCACAGATGAACAACTGTGTGGAACCAGTCTTAACACCACCAGGCCAGAACCAGGTCCAAGACAGACAGCTGCCCAACAGCTGCCGAAGAGTTGTTTTGTCTACGTTGTGTGGTTTACTGTTGGAAAAACAAATGTTAGTGTGCGTAAACCAGAGTGCAAATTTGGTTGGTCCAGTAGGCAGAAACCGCTTAACAAGTGTGAGCATTGTCTTGAACTCACCCTACACCACTCCTCAGACAAGTCTAAATGTGCAATTTTCAGCCAAAAGATTAACAGTTGTGGGAGAATCGTGGGAAAAATCTTTGGTCTTCGCTCTAAATCAGTGGTCCTACGTTGTACCCCGAGACCGGTTCAAGGACGGCCCTTGTCATGGTCTTGCACGCAAAGACAACGTGCGTTAAAAGTCAGGCAGTGTGATCGTGACTGCTGCTGCGACCTGTTTGTTACGTTTATATGACGTGTGTGTTTTGTTCTCAAAGGAAAGCCCACAACAGTAAAGGCTTGCATAAAATGCCAGTAGATGCTAGTAGATGCTAACAATTTATTTCAAACTCCCTTTGCCGAACTAGCGTCTCATAGTTAGCTTCTCTTTTTGACCCATGACTACCTCCATGTTCTCCTCCTCCCTTTTTTTTTTTAGGGATTTCTCTCCAAACACCATAGATGCCACAACGGACAGCGCTCCATTCATGTTTATGTTTAGAACGTGTTGTTCTTGCGCGAGCATGTATTTTTTGCGCAATCTCATCAACCCGCGTTGTCCCAGGCTGTGGTTCAGCTTCTGTTTCATTGTACAATCTGCACAGAGCAAACTTCATATCGTGACCCAGAGTTTATTCGATTTTTGTCGTACGGTGTAGCTAGCTGTGAACTTGCTGTGTGAGATTGTTAAAAATCGCAGTCTGGTGGAGTCATAATGAGCACAGGCTCGAAGGAATATGGAATTACTGAGCTCAAGCTGACATGTTTGCTAGTCTGAAAGCTCCAAACTAACCCACAAACGGTATTGAAATCAATCTTTAACCAAAGTCTTGATTTTTATCATCATAGACTCGGTCTGGATTAAAGTGAAGCTGTACTGAAACCGACTTTTCCAGGACACTAACCGCTCTGCTGGTCTCTGGGTGCATGTGCATGTTCTTTCTGTCCTGTTCTGAACATTGGGTGCTTTATTCACCTCAGTGGCTGCTCTTTACCTTGCCAGTGCTCTGACTCTCTCTAAAGCAGCTGTGCCACCGGCGTGTTTTCTGACAACGCATGTTTCACAGCCTGGAGAGGCCGTGTTAATATTTCATGTACAGATACATTAGGGACTGCACATTTTCTTTTTCAGGAAGCGCTTCACTACAAGCACCGTCTTTATTCCTGCTCTTTTTTTTTTTTTTTTTTAAAGCGACTCTGCTGCCGTCACGTTTGAAAGTTTTTTCCAATTGTTTTCAATCAGTATCTTCGTACTGCCTTGCTATTTTGCACACCTGTCTTGCCCCCAACCACTCTTGATTTGGTGCGTGTATTTCTGGGCTATATGCAGTCATCGATCATCTCGATCTGGTGATGATACACGTCTGTCCCCCCTCTGAGTGTCCTCAGCGTGCCAGCCACTGGAGCGTTCAGCCTCACCGTGAATTTAAAAGCAGCGATGAGGAGGATTAGAAGGAACCCTCCAGTGATCGAGGTTGTAGAAATAGATTTGATCTCATTTCTCTGAGCCACTGGTTTGTGAGAAATACAGCTATCTGTCAGAGCTGATACATCGTAGCTATCACTTTGTGGGGAGTGTAAGTCGTGCTGCTGCAAGTCACACAATGATGGAGTTGGAAAGATCAACAATAAGACAGTAACAATGTGAAGAATAGACGGCGTCAAAATAATAAATACTTGCCTGTTGTGACGTCTGCGTAATAGATTCTTTTTAAACCAAATTCCCAGTTTTGTTTTATATTATTAACATTTTGTGTGAAACTACAGAAAAAGCATTGACATTTGCATAAAAAAACCACTTCAAAACCAGGGCAAATACATATTCCAGAAGGGTTTCGGTGCACTGTGCACTCGTGATCTGCGTTTCATTATATACGGCCAATCAGACAGAGCTCTATTGCCACAGATTGTACTGACAATGGGTTATATTGTACTTCATCATTGCAACGTTACACACCTATTGGGAGTGAGCCAAGAACACTGCAATCCCAAGTCATGCTGCAATATTTAAAACCATTATCACTAATCACATGTTGAACTGGTCTCATGCAACCCTATTTAAAGTTCAAACATCACATAATGAAGCCTCGAGTCACACTCATAAAACATTGCTGCAAACATGAAGACCATTGTAAACGAGTACATCATTATACTGTAATTTGCAGACAGTTTCAAGTCTGCATGAGATGAGTGTGCAGTAAGTCAGCAGTATGTGTGGTACACAGTTTAGCACTTGTACCCAGTGTGGGTTTTTTTTAGTAAATGTGTGTGAGCCTGAACACAACGAGCTGCAAACAGAGATATGATGGTGTGAAACTTTCCAGCAGGTCATGATGGATAGTAGAACACACACACACACACACACACACACACACACACACACACACACACACACACACACTGTGAAAATGATCAAATAGTAGAGGTTAATTAAACCGTGTGTTTGTGTTGTTGTTGTGATGGTTCAGGGCATCGACACAGGAAGGCTTTTAATCAGGGGTGTGTGTGTGTGTGTGTGTGTGTGTGTGTGTGTGTGTGCGCGTGTGTGTGCGCGTGAGTGCGTGTGCGTGCGTGTGTGCACTCTACGCTGACCCAGAGGCCATGACGGCTGCTCTATAATGAATGAGCTGTGTGTTTTCATGTGATTCTCTCCGTGTCTGTGTGTACGTGCAGCTTTATATATGCGATGATTTATTTAAATAGTGTCTTCAGTCTCGCTGTGTATTTATTCACACCATCAGAGGGCCGTTTTCAAACTCCGAGCTGCTTTTTACCCCTTGTCAGTTGTGTGCCGACGATTTACTGCTTTAAGACGTATTGACTTGACTATTTGAGACCCAAATCTGACGAGTGTCAATAAATTACAGCCAATCGACACAACATCACCTCAAAGCTGTTTGTACACCTTGACAATACTGAAAGATGTGTATTATCTTAACTATCAACGTTTGAACATTCTGCTCAAACGTTTGGATGTTAAACTGCGATGACGACCGCTGCTGCTTTCAGTGTCGTCAGCCAAACGCTTAATTTGGTGTCATTTACCTGAGCAGATTGCGCCGACTCTGGAAAGGTAAATACACTTTGTTGACGTTGAAGAATAATGATGTTAATTGATGTCACGATGATTTCGGGTAGTGTTTTTTTTTGGGTGGTTATCCAAATTAATTGAATTAAACTTAATTAAAAATGTAGTTTAATCATGTGTTTTTTCAGTTTCCCACTCTGATTACTTGACTGGCTGGTCCAGATTGATGTCAATGCAGGTTTAATCACTTTCAAATAAATGGAAGAAGGGACTTTTTTTCACACCGTCTTTGGTGTGAATACAACTTGGGAAGTGTGGTTGAGGTGTGGGTCAAACATCGGCGCGAGCTTGCCTGACTCCCCTTTTGTATGGAAATGTGCCCTCCACAATAAAAGCCCTCAGAGTAACAATAGGACTCCTGGGCTCATTAACTTTTCAGTGCAGCAACTTGAAGCAAGTCTCCTGCTGTCAGTTAGGTGGGTCACTTCTGCAGATTTGAAAATATTGTGAGTCATCTACATTTCCAAAAACTCTGAGAACGAGTTTTTGGAAGTCATTAAGACTGTTTACACAACAGCATGTCGAGGGAAAAGGCAAAAGCTTTAGCGTTTGTAAACGACTTCACTCTTGACAAGTTAATCTCTTGGATGCACTTTTCATCTCAATTTGTAATTTGAATTTAAGCGTCTGGAGACTTTGGATGCTCATTACAATTTGACACTTCCAATGTTTCAGTACAGAATATGTAAGTGATTGTGATTGAGAGCAAGATTAGTATGTGGTGGCGTTTTTTTTTTTTTTTCAAGACTGTGGTTGAACGTATTAAATATAACAGAACACACATGATTAGAAACCCTGCATGGCTTCCAAGGTCTATCTAAAGTCCTCGATCCTGTGTTTTTTGTTTTATTTTTTCTATATTCTCAGGTTGAACTTCATTTAATTGTAAGTAAATACTCATTGACAATCACTCATGTTCTATGGCTGAGTGCAGTTTTAGTAATTGTGTACATTTCAACTGTAAAACATTCAGAAGAGTTGCTCTCCTGGATCAGATGGTTAGAATTGTTGAATTCTTTGTTTTCATTTCATTCAGTTTTCTCATTTCTAACCACTGGTCTGCTGGTTTTTGATTATTTCCATTGGACTGCTGTTCACAGCGTGTGCATGTTGACAGGATGCCTGCTGGGGCGTTGTTAAATGTTCTTCTCCCAAACATTCAGGATGAATGAGGAGAAACCTTAGACTTCATACACATCCTAATAAATTCGGTGATAATGTACATTTTGCAGTTCATTTATTTGTCATCGTCTGCTGTCCTCTCGATGTATTTTGGATTGTAGAGATGAGCGCTTCTGCTCTTCTGTGTATTTTTTTATTTATTTGTATACAAAGATCTAGTGATGCACGAGTCTCTGCTGCTGCTTGTCTTGTTGTCAGAACATTTCTTTCTGTTGTTCTTTTGGCGAGAAATGGCAAACCTCCGAACACACATGGTTCTCTGGACGCGCCCTCCCTCCCTCGGCTGCTCCCATCAGTCTGATAGGAGGTGACACCGCCGTTCACCTTTGACCCGCGAGACCGACCCCCCTCGTAGAAGCCGTCGCCTTGATTGACACTTGAGCGAGAGAATCTGCTCTGTAGATGCAAATGCGGCCGCGTCCTGCCGACGTCGGCGCGTTTAAATATTAAACAGTCGCCGTCGCTTCGGGCCGAGCAGCAAAGAGCTGCCGCGGCGGAAAACGTTTAGCGAAGGCCTGAACTTGTAGATAAGGAAAATCTTAGTGATTAGAGCTCCTCCTGCAGACACTCAGATTCACATTCTACTACATAAGATACCAGGCAGTGGAGGGACGAAAGTCCAAGATCCAGTATAGTACTTGTGTTTCTTCTGCCGTGTTTAGACGAGATGCTTTTGAAAGCTTGTTTTTTTGGCTTATTCATTATTATTTGTTGTGAATGGACTTTGGGGAATTCAAACAGTGGAGGTTAAGGTAATTTACAAAAAATATTTCGGGAACTATTTCGATGTTGAGACAAGCCAATGGAACATACATCCTCCCGGTGGCATCACAGTTCATACTGTATCTATCAGGCACTTCCTGTGCCCCCGATAACTCTAATCTGCCACCAGTTACATAAGCAAGTGTTTGCTGAGAAGGGGGCTGATGTGTTAATGTTCTATTCATCATTTGTTTCCTCAAGCTGCCTCCAAAAAAACACCTCGTTTTTTTTTTGGGGTCGTTTTCATCCTGACAGTTTAGTACCAGCGATTAAAAAACCCCCGGAGTTAAAATGTCACAAAGATGACCTCCAGCGCACATAAAAATCTGTCCCGAAGTGTCCCTTTAAGTGGCGTGTAGAGCCGCTACCAGAATAGTGTTGATGTTTCTGTGTGGCTGAGCTGAGTGCTGTATCTGTCCTCTCCGGAGAGCCTCTCTCTGCTTATCAGAGCGAAGCTGCAGCCCTTCGCTCACAATCAGCTGCCTGCAGAAAGAGACTCGCCTGCCGACACTGATTTATTCTAAGCCCGGACCTGCAGTCAGACAAGCGCGCTTCATACGCCACATTTGAACGTGTTTAACGTCCCAGGAAGCAGTTTTTTTTTTGGGGGGGGGGGCTCCTTTTATTTGTGAACTTTTGTTTTTTACAGCTTCTTGTTACTAATGGCCTAAGAATGAGCCGGTGTTCAGCTGTAAATTACAGGATGTTTCCAAAACCTCCCACACAGTTGGAGGGGCTCAGTTTCATGGGAAAGGAGATTGTGTGTAACTCCACGGACAGAAGCCTTGATGATTGCTTTGCTTTTTTTTTTTTTTTTTTCCAGAAGTGGATTCTCAAACCCAAAAATTGTTCAGTTCGTTGGCCAATGGGGGCAAAATGTGCTCTCTGAAAGTCTGCCCTGTTTTCTATTTACATTTGTTTGGATTTTGTGGTTTGAGTGCAATTAGTTTCACCCGCAAGGAAAATAGAAATTCACTATTGAATAAAAAATGTCATTGTTCTCAGTTTTTCTGCTTCCCATTGAGACGACTTATCATAATAAGTGTATTAGTTGTAACATTTCACTGACCTGGGATGAATAGCAATGTATTTTTATTTTTTTTTACACATAAAGACACATAGTTCCTTTGAAGAAGTGGCTCAAGATTAGTTTAAAATCACGGTTAGGGGAAGAAAGAAAAAAAACAAACAAAGCACGTCGGACTAAAAACAGGTTTTATAAAGACATAAAGTAGCTTAAGAGCGGCTGCCTCCCCGCCCGCGGCGTTGAACCGACAACTCATTGGCGGACAGCTGTCGTCAGCTGTGCTGTGAAGCTCCTCTCTGTCACTTCACTTTTAGAATTATTATCAACATATTAATTCCCCATATTTCCACACCATAACGCTGATATGGAAGAATGAGGGTGTTATTTTGATCTAATACTGATCGGATTTTACACATTCTGCCAATATTATTTACTAATTTTGACTTCAGGATATTTCCATGCGGCTTCCAGCCGTCACTGAAACGTTCCAGTTACTACACTTATTATATGACGGTAGATCCAAATGGTTTCCAGAGGAACTTGCGACCTGTCCGGTTACACGTTGGAGGAGGGCTCGTGAGATATGAGCGCTCTTAGCAGACGGGCGTTTAACACATGAAACAGATGAGATAATGACGGCGCTGACGGACTGTTTCCGAGCAGAGATCCTCAGGGAGGAGGAGGCTGCACATATTAAACTCTTCACAGCTTCTCCCTTTCTGGGTTTTTTTTCCCCCGCCCGACTTGATACAAACACAATTTCTCCGTTGGGGGGGCTCCGATCTGTTAATGACTGTAATTTCCTCATTCACACAAAATGCTCCCCCTTGGTGTGTTTCACACCTCAGAGCTCGTGAGGCCCCTCTCTGGTTGAAAGGTGTCAGTAAAAGACAATTTTCATTTTTGTTTTTAAGTCTCAAAAAACATGTTTCACAATTCATATCTCTCTCTCAAAGCCACATATAAACAGTCTCAGATCACCATAAGTAAATATGTTGTATTCTTGCAGTTAGGAAGTGTTTTTCTATTAAAACACTTAAAGATAAGGATGGATGACTGACTTAAAATGAGCTTTTCCGTGGTATCAATATATTTGTAAAGTTTAAAACGGGTGTTCTGTTCTTTTGACTAGAACAATATGACAAAATGCTGACTTGACCTCTCCAGGCCGAGAGAAAGGCACATAGAGGTGCTTCCTGCAGTCAGAGTTTGTATTTATGTCAGTTACGTAATTTACCACGAGATTCTTCACGCATGCTCTTAAACATCTTGGGCCACATCAGGCTGATCATCTCATTCCGTATAAACCAAACAATCTTTTGTGAGGAGAATTTATTCAGACTCCATATCAGCACAACTAACAACGGTTTGTTTGGATTTGTTCAGATTATCTTGATTATTCTTGCGTTTTTGCACATTTGACTTGCTTTAAACAAGGATGACCTCAGACTCTCATTGCTTGTGCGTCAATAGAAGCCGTATGAGCTGTTTCGTAATGCGTACACTGTGTTATCTGCTCCGGTTTGTTCACTTGAAGGCTTCCTGCCTCCGAGACCATCAGTCGTTCCTCTGAAGTAGTGTCACGTAGCCGTTGAGGCTTTTCACTGCTCGCCTAAGCTCTCCTTCTGATTATTTGGATAGGAAAAGAAGAGCAGCCTTGCTTTCACTATCTGGGTTTTCTCCGAAATATTCACTCCTTCAAGTCAGCTGTGCAAGTGACGCGTTTTCACATGTTTGGCATCAACTTGGTCGTTGAGAGCTTGTTCTCGGTACATGGCTTCTTGGAAAAAAAACTAATCTGAAGGAAGCGCACGCTTTCAGTGCGATGCTCCCGGTGCTCAACTTGTTGTACGTATCGGGTCCGGAGAAATGTCCCCGTAAGTAGACCAGGACACACAATTTCCACTCACAAGTGGAAGTTACAACTTAGCAGGTCAGACAAGTAGCATAGGTTTTCACTTACAGCACCTGAAATGATCAAATTTGTTCACTTGAATAAGAAAAAAAAAAGAAAAGCGTAGCAGATAGGTGTGCAGCAGGTGTTCCATCTTGTCGCGACGTGTATATTTATTGTTTGTAATAACTTGCAGCAGGTCCTCTGTCTTTTTTGAAACCAGTGTGAGTTTACCAGAGAGCTCGTCTGGGAAAGAGAGTCAGTTGGGAGCTGCACCTTCTGCTGCTTGTAGCCTGTGTCTGTCTTTGTGTGTGTGTGTGTGCCTGTGTGTTGTCTGCAGTCTGGGTCAGTCTGCAGACACACCCCTTTCTGTTCTCACTATGGTTTCAGCCCACCCCCACCCCGCCCCACAACCCCTCCGTCTTCCTGTTGAATGGTCCCATCTTGATAAAGCAGTGATGTGATGTTTCTGCGCTGTGATTGGGGGAAGCCTGCCGTGTTTACAGGTTGCCATGGCGACCAGGGCACGGGGAATATACAGGTCGATAGACAAAGCGGCCTCTGTGTGTGTGTGTGTGTGTGTGTGTGTGTGTGTGTGTGTGTGTGTGTGTGTGTGTGTGTGTGTGTGTGTGTGTGTGTGTGTGTGTGTGTGTGTGTGTGTGTGTGTGTGTGTGTGTGTGTGTGTGTGTGTGTGTGTGTGTGTGTGTGTGTAAAACCCTTTGGAATCTGCCGTGGTTTACTGGTTTTCGCCTACATGAGTTTTGTGTTTTGGAGAGTAATCACCCAGTTTAATTGAGATGGAATTTAGCGTTAATGTGTAAGATGATATACGTTGTTCATACCGGCTCCCTCACTCGCAACTGCTGCAGAAAAATGCTGCCATTTTTCTTTTTTCTGAAAGATGATTGAGTGGCTATCTTGCTGAACAAACTTTCCTTTATGAGGCAGTTTTTTTTTTCTTTCTGCGTGCCAGTATGCAAACATTGAAACACAGTCTTTAATTTTAGCCACAGCTATTATTGTTCATCCTCACGAAAACTTCAGAACACAACTTGTGCTACTTGTAAAAAGCACCAAATGTTTGTGGGGCCCAAATGGGGAATTTTTGGTCCCGTGAGAGATTAATTAAATGATGTTGAGCACATTTTGGAAATGCTGCGTTCGATCTTCAATAGTTATAATATTTGACAAAATTCAGCTGCCATATAAACGTACAATGGATGTAATGAAGAGAAAATAAATAAATAAATGTGTGAATTTTTTATCATTTACATTTTCTAGTCACGATGTTACTGTTCCTTTTGACTCATTTCTTTGGTGGCATAGTTTATTTAATGAGGTTTCAGAGAAATGTAATTCGTAGCATTACTTTGAATTTTAGCTGGGTTTTTTTTTAGCGTGTGTGAATTAAACACTAAGTGCTCATGCAAATATTTGACTTTCAATTGTATTGCACATTGCAGGTGATTTACTGAGAATAGCATGTTTTGTTTTTTGTTTTAAGAAAACTTGTACCAATATAAATGTGGAATGTCAAATCCTGAAATAGCTCACGTAAACATAAACATCAGCGTGAACACTGAGAGCATGTCGGGCCTCAGAAGCACGACGAGCATGTAATGGAGTTTCCAGTATGTGTGTGTGTGTGTTTCCAGCTCGTGGACAGGTGGTGGACTCTCCCCACTCTCAAGACATTCCTGCTGGACGTTTGGTGGCCAGAGTCGAGTTTCTCTTCACACCAACACATAACCCCCTGTCCCCCCACACACAACACCTGAGACGCACACACCGAGTGCTGGGTCTTGTCCCACTCGTGGGAATCATCGATTCCTGCAGGTGTGACACCTAAAGTATATGTGTAGTATGTATATATAGCTATAGTATAGCTGTCCTGGTTGGTAGCAGTCCGTAATATAGAGACAGATGCAAGTGAAGACAAATACTGTAATTTTGGCTTCGTCTACTCAAAGTTTCATTATTGATTTACATAAAAAAAAAAAAAGGCTGTCTTGACTTGTGCTGCAGCCACAAGACAAAATCTAACCTCCTTGCTCCAGTAGGCACCGTTTGGCCCAGTTGATGCTCATTTTGTGGGACTGATAATACCACGACACAGCTTTCACACACCAAGTCATGATCCAAGACGTGTTGGGCTTGAACTAAGGTCAAGTTCAGCAGTTTCCTAAGGATTTATTTACTCTGAGACCTTATTACATGGCCACACTCTGCTCTCTGACTGCGTGAAGCTGCAGCAAAGGTCGCCCGTCGCCAACTCAACTGAAAAGTTGAATATCAAACGATCCAGCAGTTTGTGTTTGTGTTGCTGCCTCACTAAAAAACACAGCGAGGCTAAATGGGCTGCCGAGAAGCAGCGGGTCCAATCACAGTGGATCCATCACTCAGGAAAAAAAAAAATCATTTTCACACTCGGGCAATATTGTGCATCCATTTCTGGTGCTCTTGACCTTTCGCCAGGCCAGAGTCGTCCATCAGCCTGGACAAATATAGAAGCTTAATCTCTGCAGGCAGGGAGGCGGCAGAGAGGACTTCCTGTGGGCCGCCGTCTCACTTTGATCGAGTATAGATAATAAAATTGAATCATATTTTCACAAACAGAGGCTGCAGCAAGTCCTTCAGCTCGATAAAACTTGCTTGAAGTTACTATAAATGAGTAACTTAAAAATGTTTAGGACTCCCCTGCAAAGGTCTTTTTTTCCTAAAAGCAGAATTTCTTTATGGAACAATGGTTTTTTTTGTGTGTCTGACTTGTCTATGCCATCCAGGTTTGGCATCATGTTGATATGAAGACGAAAGACGATATATTGCCAAAGCAATCTGGGGCAGTAGAGCTCCATCCCATTGGTCAAATATGTCGACATGTAGCGCATGAATGCATATTGCAAAGAAACCGTGGATTCTTTTGAGATACTGTATGATGTGAATTTGATATTGTGATGATGATTAATCTGCTATATGTTGTGCAACTAAATCCTATCAGACCTCCAAGATTGTTGTCTTACAAATATGGATACATCCTAAAAAAAAAACAGATATAAATGAGTCATACTTTTACTTGATAATTTTGAATGAGCCGCTGAATCTAACCTAATCATTCTCTTTAGGCCTCCCACAGCTTTTATTTTCTCCATAGCCGCGCTCATACTCCGCTAAGGGTTTGCGTGACGGCGGACTGAAGCGGGATGGCAGTTCAGGCAGGTAATGGGGGAGTTATGTAAGGCCAGCAGCCGGTGGCGTGCCGTCCCGACTGTTCCGCGCTGCTCCGGGAGGGATCCACATGTCTCACTGGCGGCGGCGGCAGACCTGGGGTCTGCTTAATTAGCTGAACTGCAGCCCTCCCGTCGTGCTCCCACAGAGAAACAGAGAGACCGTCCAATTAGTCTTCTTTTCTTGTTTGACCGCTCCTCTTTCACACAGTGGCTCTAAACAGGAGCAGGTGTGACTCTCACCAATCTCTCCGGGGGGGGTGTGGGGGGGGGGGCGCCTGAGCTTTGACGTGGATGATTTAGTATGCAGCCAGAAATAGGCTGCTGGAAATGTAGAAGCTCAGCTGCTTTCTGCACAAACGCCGTGTCCTTCCTCAACTCCGCCGCTCGCGTCACGTGGCCCTCGTTTATCAAGCCGCCGCTGCGGCGACACCCGGCTCCAGCTACGCTTTGGGAGCCAGAAAAGAAGCTTCACTATTACTGGAAAGGCGGTGAAGCTTTCTGTCACTATCTGTAGTGGTGGTGGTGGTGGTGGTGGGGGGGGGGGGTTTCCCCACAATCGAGTGGTTCCTCTTTATTTTCCTTCAGCTGCGGAAAAATTGTGACTTCATGCCTTTTTTTTTTCCCCCCCCTCCAATGTATTTCTTCATCTTTTAAAACAACCACAGTTTGCCGATTTCCTCATTTGATTTTCAGTGTGACGTGATTCATCACCAGAAAGATGAAGCAGGTTATTTAGAGCTTCCCTTTTCTTTCTTTCTTTTCTTTTTTTGTTGGAACTGCTCTGAAGCTCACCCGGAAAGAGACTAACATGAGTTGATCATCCACCTTTAACTTGTAAAATGTTACAAGAATAGAAGAATTAAAAAGTATTTTGTGACAGACTCTAGCTTGCGTGACCCGATTCCGTCTCACTGCAAATACGGAACATGGCACCACCGCACAGAAAACCCCCAGGACTCCAAGCGGGGGATATCCACTTACCACTACAATCATCATATCTTTATAAAACCACATCATTGGGTTTTGGTAGACAAACAATGTGGGTTGTCTTTTTTTTTTTTTTTTAACAATCTTAAAAAGTCATCGGCACAATTTTTAGGTTTTGCTTTGGTTAAACACTATTTTCACAGATAAAGCCTGAAAAAAAAATTGCTTTGAATTTAATCAAATCAGATTATACAGAACAAATTGTGTGAACTGGGAGGAAAAACAATCCTCACACTGATCTCTGAAACAATGAATTCAAATTTGGTCTGGGGTTATTTCAAAATGGTGAATTGATCCCATTCAGCCTGCGATCTTTCTCCAGCCACACTGAACCAAAGTGCAATGAAACGTCCATCACAATCAATTACAGTCATTAGGTGTGTGTGTGTGTGTGTGTGTGAGCGTGTGAAGCGTTTACCTCGCCACACAGGCGCTGAATAGTCCCAGCACAGTGAGGCACAGTGAACGCACCGTCTGTTTACCCGACCAGACGTCGACGCACAAACAGAAGCAGCTTCCCCCCAGCGTTTTAACACTGATGTATTGTCCAGCACACACACACACACACTAAGACACACACTAAGACAAGCGGCTCTGTGTTACTTTTGTGGGGACACTGTTGGCCTAAAGGTGAATGAGCTCCTGGACCCCCTTAACATTTTAGATTTCTAAATTGAATTATAAGAAATACAAATACGTCTCATCAGAGCTGCAACAAGTGTCCACTCTTGTAGCGCTGACCTGGCTGAGTAGTTGGTTGTTATTCAAGCAGATATTTAAATTTTTCATGCCAAAGTGTCAAATGTTCATTAAAGCAGACGTCGCTCCCCTCTATGTCTCGTTTGGTCTGTCCAAACAAAAGAAAGTCAATAATCCTCATTGTATAGCCTGCAGCCTGAGAACTTTAGCGCTTTCTGACGTTAGCCACAAAAAAACAAGCTGTAATGGTTTCAAAACAATATCCTGAATACGCTTTGACAGTCTGGAAGACTGTATCATCAGATATCTGGCTGATCTTAACTATAGTACAAATAATTCAATATACAATAATTCAATATACAAAATACAATATTAAGAGTTTAAAATGATTTTTTTCTGTGCGTTTGAAACTCCATCTCCCTCAATGGGAGACGCATGTAAACACTCTTTTACCGTTTCCATAAATTGTATTTAATTCGGTCATTCGGGAAAAGCAAATTAATCACATATAACAGTTGTGTGCAGTGTTCAAATCTGTAGTGTTTTTTTTGGGGCGTTCATTGTGCGACAATTGCTGGGCCATGCTTCATTATGCCTAATTTCCATTCAGTACTTATAAATATAGCTTCCTCCTCTTATCACTTGAAAAATAAGGAAGGAAGCAACTCTACATAAAACGTGAATTTTTTACATCTGATTCAGTGTTTCACTGATGCATCACACTGGTGAAAGTATTAAGTATGAATCAAATCTCCTCAGTAAATATTCCAAGCTCCCACTACAGATTTGCTCTGGAGCTTCTTAAAAAAAAAAAGGATTTTGGCTCCTCAACAGACACCAAGATGAAAAGATTAACCTGCCGTACAGGATGACCTCTATTTTTAATCTGCAACAAATTCGGGAGGACTTTCCCTTTAACATGCAGCGACACGACCTCTGACCTCTGCTGAGTCTGTGTTTGACAGTGTCAGCTGAGATCAGACATCACTTTCATTTTTAATCCTACGACCTCCCCTCCTCCTCCTCCCTCCTCCTCCTCCTCCTCCCTCCTCCCTCCTCCTCCTCCTCCTCCATGACAGCTGAAGTTTAGCTCCACGGCTCCCTCTGCAGGTGCACTTCGTGCACTGCAGCGCATCACGTTCTCCATGGTGAGCCCAGTGACCTCTTCCTCCCTGTCCCATGACTTCTGTCCGAGGCCGGTCACATGACTCCCGGCTTCAGGCTGAGCTCAGCTTCCACCTCGATTGTTTCCTGGCTGAGCTGCAGACGGACATCAGCTGCTCATCTGACCCCAACTTGAGGGGATTCTGTTGCGCTGACTTCCTGTGGCCACTCCCTGTAGAAGGGAGTAGCTGATCAGGTGGACACAAATCAAAAGAAAAGAACATTATAGTTTTGTTCCTATAACAACAAGCTGAAGGCCACATGTTAGCGTAGCGGTTTGTATTATTGGTACAAAGGTCCAGCACTTATCCAACCCTCAGTAAGATAGAAGAAGTGGCACAGACACATAGTGAAAACTAAAATTCAAATGCCATCTGTATTTATAAATTGGAAGTTTTGTAACAAACACCACCACAAATGGAACCTTGACGATCTGCCAGAAAGTAAAACACTGAACCCTCAACCCTAAAAGAAAACCTACAAGTCTGAACTTCTTCACGAAAAGATTCGAAATGATTGTAAAACGAAATGACACAAAACCCCTATCATCTTCTTTAATGGGAATAAAGATCGCAATGTTTCTACCAAAGCAAAGTCTCATAATTGAAGGGTTGAACAGCTCTAGAGGGGTTAGTGGTCTTGAGGAGGTGAAACACTATTCACAGTGGGAAACATCCTCAATTCATGTCCTGTTTTCACTTTTTTCCTGCCAAGTGTCTTTCATAAATAAGCACACTGAAGTATCCTGGGTGGTGAGTGACTGGTTGTCTCCATACTTGACTTCAGTGTCCAGCAGCAGTCAGGGCCTCCGCTCTCCTTCAGAGCCACAGTTTAATAAACATTTCTGGATGCAGCTGCCAAATACTTACTTGGATGAAGTGTTCCTATTAGTTGTTTTGATGTGTTGTATAAAAGTCTTTGCTGTGTGTTTTTCTGCTCTCAGACGTCAAGGGTCCTCCAGCTCACCGGTTCTCCTGCGGCCAGAGTCCGTACACCGACAGTGGCGCCTGGGAGAGGAAGTTCTGTGTCCTGACCGACAGCCAGCTCATTCTGCTTAACAAGGATGACGAGGTCCGTCCCAGAGCCGTCACAGATCGGGATATAGTTTGACACGCTCTAAACCCCATTTTCTCTCCCCCCGAAACCCCCAGGGTGCTGGCGAGCCTCAGGAGAGCCCCACGGACTCCCAGAAGGGCCGAAGCCTCCGGAGGACCGTCAGCGTCCCCTCGGAGGGACAGTTCCCTGAGTTTCAGGCAGCAGAGGGCGCCGCTGTGCTAGGTAAGGAAAAAAAAAAAAAAAGGAGGAGGCAGGGGGAGTCTGCTTACCATGACAACGCAGAGTTGTTTGTACTGCGAGTTGTTTCCACTGCTAATCCTGGACGGGGAAATTAGGGCTGAGTAACGTATCTTTACGCAACAGCTGAAACTGAGAGAGCTGTGTGTGTGTGTGTGTGTGTTTGTGTGTGTGCGTTGCCAATCCCAGCAGTCATTATCAGGATTAGAGCGGAAACAAAAGGGCGGATGTGATGATATTCAGATCACGGATGAGGAATTTTGTTGTAACAGAGCTGCATCAGTGTGTCTGTGTTTCTGTACTCGTGAGGATAAAGTAATCTTACTGCTGATAAAGTGGTTCGAATGTGATTTTGATCTTTTTGTCAGTTCATGTAAGTTGTTGCTCCTGCTATTGAAATCAATGACTATCATAGAGTTCCAGAAATTTTTTTTGAGCATTTATTTAACATTTATTATCTACTATTTATCAACTGATTTTGGAGGCAATTATTATAGTTATTATTACTTTTATTTCAATACCAACTTAATCTGGATGCAGCTTTTAAATTGTGTCCTGCAGTCTTTCCGGGTGAGAGACCTCCCCCCCCATCACTGAGAGCCCCCGTCGGCACGGCAACATGACACAGCAATCACATGTCAGCTGACATGTGAAGATTAAAGCTTTGTTTCAATTGTTGGAAAATCCTGGAGGTTTGGACTGCATGTCAGTGTTTTCAGGGGATTGAACAGCAGATGTGCACGTCTTCCTGGAATTAAAGACGGAATGACTTTTCCCCACTGGGCACAAGGTCGTTGTCACAGTTCAGGGTTCAAAGTTTTAGTTTGACTTTTTTTTCTAAGAAAATGGTGCTTCGTTTACCTTCTTTCCCTCTGTGTTCTTGTTGTTTTCTCTCCTCTCTCGGTCGGGGGTTCTTGTTTGTTGCCGGATGTCCACATGTGCTTTATGGGCACTTTTATTTCTGCCCGTGTTTGATGGGCCACTTGAAAACAACTGGTGATATTTAAAATACTCTCAGCATTTTCTCTGCAGTTCAACCTTACTTGGATTGTACTGAAGAAGCGGAGACGTCAGTTTAGAGTTCAGGTCCCAGTGAGCCGCCGCTGCCTCTTCAGGTGGATGTTCTTCGTCTCTTATCGCGAGGTGTCCGGGGGCACAGCGGGCAATTTTGCAGCTCTGTGTGGGAACGTAGCCTCTGACCGGGGTAGGGGGTGGTGGGAATGTCTGAGGACAAAGCGTCCAGTGTCCGTCAGTCCATCTGAAGGAGCTGCGCTGACCCCGCCGCCCCCTGTGGGACGCCCGGGCTGGAGGGATTCCCACCCTCAGCCGCAGGGGTCCAGACCTGCTTTTACATGACTGTAGGAGACAATCAGAGGAGTCCTCCAGGAAACGACATGACGCTGAAAGGCTGAAAGGGTAGGGGGAGTCAGACCCCCGAGTCCCGGCGATGAGGTTATTGATCAGTTATAGGTGGTCCGATAGAAAATTGTCCTCATTCAGCCACAGAGAAGCTCATTCATTCACTGACCCCTCCCTAATCCAACCCCTCCACCCTTCCTCACCCGCTACCCACAGGCCGTGGGGGGAAGGAGGTTATTTATATGTTAATCTTCCCAGTCTGCCCACACAGACGGGTCGCCAACAGCCAGTTGGAACTGGGTTCACACTGTGACGATAAAGGGTTTGAACTGGGATTAAAGCAAACTGTGTGGGTTCATCTGACGGCATTTATAGAGCTTTAGTCCTCGTTGTCTCTTTAACATGCTGGACCAGTTTAATGTTGCTGAGATTGTTTGAATTCAAAGCTCGTGTGTAACAAGGTTTATATACACTCAGTGTAATACTAGATTAGCTCTTGGTTTCTACAGTTTGACGAATAATTGTTACAATGATGTTTAGATCTAATTTGGATTTTGAATTTTAATATTGAATTTATATTGGCATTGTTTTTACTGATTTGTATTGAGTTTGATGTTGATATTCGACTGGTTTTAAAATTGGTTTATTACTGAATATGTAAATGTGATGTGAGTCACGATAAAAACATTTTTACACAGATTTTCTTTTGGAATGAATTAACCTAGTTTGATTCTCAAGTGGGAGTTGGTCTAGGTCTAAACTGTGGATTTAGAGCACATTTTTACTCTGGATTAAATACAAAATAATCCAATTTTGTATTCCGACTGAGCCTAATAGTGGACTGTCACCTCGTATTAGGCTCAGTGGCTGAACTGCTTGGATGTTTGTATTTATGTGTCTATGATATTGGCATTTAGTCTTTTTTCTCTCAATGGGTTTTATCTGGTTTTGGTTTGATGTTGAATTGAACGTGATAATTACCCTGGATTTTAAGAGGTTGATTTTGAGAGTTGATTAATGAGGTTATTCCGAGTTTAAACTTAGTATCTGCAGTGTTCGGTAATGGCTGATGTGACATGATGTGGACAACGATAATATCCAGGGCTGAAATTAGTGTTTGTGAAATTACACCTTCAGTTTTCCTCTAACCCCCCCCCCTTCGTTGCTCCGCTTCCATTTGTTGGCCCTCACACAGTGAACGTGAGCAGTGACAGTAGCTGAGGGGTAATTTTACTCCACTGTTTGTCAGAGCAGTCTAATTACAATGTTGACTGACTGCTCATTACCTGTCTCAGCTCAGCACACCGTCCACCTCCTCCTCCACCTCCTCTTCTTCTTCACGTCCTGCTCTGTGCTCGGGTTCGGCTGCCAGACCTCGGAGGTCTTGATGTTGGCAGATGAGGGAACTGATTACAAGAAAGTGATCTGCGTGTGAAAGCAGTGGGAGGCCCCGGATGTCACGCCCAGACCTTGGTCTTACCTGCAGCGACTGGAATTTTACTGCTTCAGTGAAAATATTCAAACCAACAACTGTATTAAAACACAAAACAGAAAACAGTTTCCAGTCTCAAACTATTGTGATCTCTTTCTTTTTAGCTTGTTGAATATTTTCTTTTTTATAGCTTCATGACATATGTTGGTGATTTTGATTGATAAAGTTGATGAATTCAAATAATGTCTAAGTCTGACCTGAGGGTGTTCATAAAACACAGCATGAGGAAACACTTGAAATCCCCAATAATGACCACACAACTTTTTACAGCGTGAAAAAAAATTAATTGATCAGGTTCTGTATCTGCAAAAGCTCCTTGACAGGTGGTTAAGTGACTAATCCGGTAGATTGACCGTTGGTGAGAAGTAAGAAGTAATGATTATTTCGATGTGGTTGTCCCTCAGTAGGTGGAGGACAGGGGGGGACAAGTTTCAGTCTCCATGTATCAGACGTAGTTTTTGGTCTCCTGTCCTCCTCAGTTGTTTCACAATGAGTTGATGTGTGGATCTGCAGCATTCCTGTGTCTTTCCTCCACCACTTGTCAGCCTGCCGCAATGAAACCACACATCCTGCGGCACCCTGGATTTCACAGTTAAAGCCTCGAAGTGGGCAGGATCCCTCCAGTCCATTTTACAGTCAACCAGCTGAGCGTGTCCTCATCAGGTGGGACCATGACAGCCACGGAGACGCAGATATCAAATGAGATCAGCTTTATTTAAAACCTTCAGCATTCACACCTTCATTTTATTTTGGAAATGTTAAAAACCCATCATTAAATTCCACCTTTTTTACTGTAACTTTGAAATTTTGCTTAGAAAAAAAAGTTTAGAAAAGACTTATAAAGTTTCAATACCTTGACCAATGCAGAAGTGTATTTTAATGCTTTTATGACAGAATTGACATGTTTTTGTCAGTCTTTGGAATAAAACACTTGGCTAAATTAGTGAAAAATAAGTGGCGACATTACATGTACAACTATACAACGTAGTTTTATTTGCCTAAATGTGTTCGAGGGTCAGGATTAGATCATGCAGATTATACAGATTACAGACGCTTCCTGATCGAATGTGCAGGGCGCGTGCGGGGTTTTTATTGTGAAGGCTTGGCTCCAACGTGGTGTGTGTTGTGTGTCTTGACCAGAGTTTGCGCACACACACACTCACACACACACACACGCTGAGCGTTAGCAGCGGACATGAGGGAAGGTGTTTCAGATGAACCTTTCTGGTGAGTTTCTCTCGTTTTGTTGAGTGGACGGAGCTTCGGAGCTCAGGGAGCGGATCCCCTGCGAGGCTGCAGTCCGCCTCCCCGCTCGCTCCCCCGCGGCGTCGCTCGGGTCGGGAAACACGCGTGAAGTTTCCGCCCGCAGGAACCCCGCGGACTGGGAGGGCTGAGCTCTCAGGGGCCAAAAACCTGGGACGAGTTTTCCGTTACTTCCAACGTGTCTCACTGTCGGATGGTTGGTTAGTTAGTTAGTTAGTTAAACCATCGGGATCCGAAGCGAAGCCTGGATTAATGAAGCTGGATTAATGAACCAAATACACCATCTACCATGTTCACACCTGCCTGTTGTCACGTTATGGGGAGTCTTCTGTCAACATTAATGCATGTAAGATTAAAACTCAACATGGGGAAAAAAAGTCATTTCAGTTAAATTTGACATAGTTTGATTGAACTATTTCCCCACAAATGTGAGAACCGTCCATTGTACTGAACTGTCTGCCTGTGAAATTGATGAAGGGAAAAGTGGACTTATTTGCTAAGTCTTACTTGTTATAAATGTGTAAATCTAGTTTCTTTAAAGTACAGTTGACTATGTTTTTAGACCAACTGCTAGTTGTTTTTTCAATTTCAGAAGGTATGAGGTCGTGTGTCGTCTGCACCTGTTGTAAGAGTCACAGGCTGATGTGACGGCTGGTTTGCAGGAGAAACAATATGGAAGAAAGTCAAAGTTAGGGGACAGAGATGGGTGAAAGACTAATAGCGGGATTTAAGGGAGCACTTTGTGGCATTTGTAGAAAAACAGAGTAATGTAAATATCACTATATATATAAGGATTTACGATTTTCTATGTTTTGCAGAACTTAACTATTGGTTGTTGTGCCCAAACTGAAGGAAACAGCTGAATGTTTGACAGCATTAACTGTGTTTTTAATTTTCACCATGATAGCCAGGAAGTCCTATATACATATTAAATGCATATTTATTTATTCCGAACCAATGCATCACAACTACTTCCTTGTTGGCGTAGGTCTGCTGCTCTTGCTGGTTTCTGTCCGTTCCCTCCTCATGGTCCACCCCACATGTACCTGTGTGACAATTACTAACATTATAGTGAGTCCTTTCATTCATGGAGTAAAATATACAACAATCCCTCGAGCCCCGCCCCCTTTCTCTGATCCCAGATCTGTTCTCCTTGCCAGTGTTTGTGACGAGGACACAATTCAGTGAGTTGACACACGTGAAGAAAGCTTGTGGCTCGATGCCTTCATCACTCGGACGCCAGAGCAGTAGTCAGAGTATTGCACTTCCCTGCCTCGCTCTCCCTCTGCTCTCTGTTCTTTCTGTGTGGCTCTCTGTCCTCCAGTGTCTTTCTACTCGCCTCCTTGTGAATGACATTTCTTCCAGCTCCATGCACTTGGCTGCTTTTCCATTCTTAAGGGATGCTGTGACAGTTAGCCTAAATTGTGGCACTGCAGCTGTCCCAGGTTCAGTTATAATTAGATCACCGTGTCCCAAATTTGCTTCAGATTGCGATGCTGTGATCTGACGTGATCGCAACATAAATCAGAACTCCCTACAAGGACTGTACCCCCCCCTGCAGCCATTAAAAAAAAAAGGTTTTTTTATTAAGGTTACCCTTCAGTGAAGGAATAACATGTAGCAGCAATGATGATCAATGAACCTCTGTCGCCTGTGGAGCTGCCATCAGGATTCTCATCACATTTTGGAAGCGAGAAGTAAACGAAAAGACTAATTTGATTATCTCATTGATGCTTGATTCCCATTGGTAACATGTATTTCATTAGCCACACATTTTAAATTAGATCCAAAATATAAGAGTAGCATTTTATTGTTGTAGCTTCACAGTGTCTTTAGAAATTATTTTAAGAGGATGCAAAGAAGTTCTCAAAGATGTTTTGGCTGCTTGTATGTTGAATTAATGCCAGGGTATCCCTTATGTCATAAGTCTGAACTGAAAACATTGATATTTCTGGACTCCTTGCAGTTGTTTGGATGTTGCTCTGCTCTAAACGCATCATACAGTTTCAAACTATTAAGTTTAGTCATCTGAAATGATGAAAACAATCCAAAAGGGCCCCAAGTACATCTGATTTTCTGCAAGAGTCAGCATCAATGCCTTTCTGTTTCAGCTTGAAAGTAATTGTATTGCTATTACATCTTGACCTTTTGAGAAAGCAGTTTCTTCCCGTGAGCGTGCAGAGACGTGATTCATGTTACTGTGCAGCTTTAAGACGCGACCGGACGCCGGTGCAGAGCTGGTTCTGTCTCCTCGGGCGGCCTCTGCTCCGTCTAATCGAGGCTGTGAATGCGATTCCTCTTTCTGTCCACCGGACGCTGAGGAGCTTAATGGGAGCAGTGTCCTTGTTGCAACACGTTGAGCTGAATTGTTGAGCGGCTGGATGACAGACTGGCCCTGGGAGTAGATCCATCCCTCCTGCAGGAGGTCCCCCTCCCTCGCCACCACCCCTCTTGAGTTCCCCTCTGTTTCAAGCCGAGTGGCTTTAACTGATTGAAACGCTCCTGGCTGTACTTCCCCAAAATACCAAAACGACCTGAAATGACATTAGTTGGGGAAAGGTTTCAGCGTTGCACGCACTCCATCTCGGGCTGGACACTCCTTGCCTTGAGTGAAGCGATTCCCAGTTGGGGAGTAAGAGGATCCCATTGCTGCCGCTAATGAATTCAGAGGAATGTGAAGTGATGTGAGGGGAGGCGGCCGACACACGCAGACCCGGCCAGACTCGGCAAACAGAGCGGGTTTCATTATGCCAAAAGAAATTCTTTGAATATTTGTTATGAAAGCGGATCTGTGCAACCACGAGGCTCGGAACGACGACAATTTAATATTTTGAAAGAAGCGAGTTGGCTTGATCTTATGACATTTAGGAGTCTCTTGGAGAAAATTCCATTTCTCTCGATTTAACTGATTTCCAGATATCAGACTATAGAACACATTGTGTATTTCCAGTCGTGTGTGTGCGACTATATTCTGATTCTAAATTGCTGCAATTTCGGGTGTAGTAAACAACGGTGTATTTGCAAATCCTTCAAGCTTGGATTATTGCCAACAAATCCCATCAAGGGCATTGGTTATCAAGTCTTTTTGTCCTCTGAGAAGTAACTGTTGTTTTTCCACAAAGGTTCTCTCATTAAAAAAAAAAGCATTTTACATATAAACCCAATGCTGATGCTCAGGAATCTCTGTCTCTGACCTTTTTTCCACCATCCTACACACGGCATTATTAAATTACGTGCTCTGAACCAAGCTGATGACATTTCTAAATCCTCTGACATTGTACGCTGCCTTTTTAAATCCTGTCCTACATCATTTGTAACCATCAATAACATTGTGTCCATGAAGCGGAAAATTGGCGACTGAACTTCAACATTTCGGTTGAATTGACAGAATTGATACTATTATATCAACAGCAAATAAATGTATTATTTTTTTTTTTTAAACAATATTTTGCTAGTTTTGAACTTTTAGAACAAATATGAAAACAAAACAAATACAAACTTGACAAATCAGCAAGTCCGTGGATACAGATAAAGTGAAGGGTTTAGGGTGGAGGTGTTGCACGGACGTCTCCTGCTGTTGATTTTTTTTCTTTTTTCTTTTTGGGCGGTGGCACAGCAGCAATGTCCTCGCCATGCCTTTCTGCCGGCTCCTTCTCTGCCCCCCGAACCACGTGCTGCTGGTGCAGATGCTCAGCCAGGCGGACAACCAGTAAATCAAATCAGGGGCAGCAGGTCCATTTCAGTGTAAAGTGAAAGTCAAGTAGTGAGAGGAGCACTGCGGGATACCACCACACGTTCTGGTCCAGCCTTGCTGGATAGTCCCATGTTTCCAAGTGTCCACATTGTTCTGGTTTTCCTCGTGTAGTTCTGGCATTGCTTGGGCTTATGCTTTAGGTCATTATCGTAAGGGTACGGCGTTGCAGAATTCTGCGGTCGCCATGTTGGTTCAAGGTCCCTCTCACTCTCTGGACAAATCATGATCCTGGATCCAGCAAAACAGCCCCAGACCCTCACAGTTCCTCCTCCACGTTGGACATGTGATGTCACACACATCGTTTCACCTACTTGACGGTGTATAAAGATCCCTACGCGACGAACAGACTTCTGTCGTGGCTTTGGGTCTGTCGGACCGCTTCCTGTCAGAGTTCCAGTTTTGTTGATGAATGAAACTGCACTCTCTGACACCTTGACTCTCGTTGAATGGCTCTTGAGGAAAAACCTAAATATTCAAGTGCTCCGATGGTCTCGCCTCTCGGCAGTACAGCACTGTGGAACTGATGCTCCCATGTGTCTTGGTACCAGTCTGATCCAACACTGCTTTCATGCAGACAGAGGAGGTTTGTAAGTGATTCAGAACAATGTCAACACCCGTCACAGTTGGCAGCACCGACTTCCAAGGCTTGATGGACCTCCACTGCTTTATAACAGCTTCAAGTTGTTAAACCCATTTCTTGTTCCTTGGAAAAATCTATTTTTTTGCAAAATTGTGAAGTGTACATTATTTTTTCAGTTTTGAGTAACTTTGCCTTTTTTTTTTTTAACCTCTGGCAGTTCACCACTTGCCTTTGTGCCAATTCAAGCTACTTAATAGATTGAATGACTTGAACTGCAATAAATACTTGGAAAAATTGGCGCACTCTCAAGCTTTTGACCAGGAGGTTAATCTAACGCTCAGGGTATCTCAACATTGTTTAGGTTTTACACAGCCAGGCGTGACGGTCAGCTTAAAGAATGAAAGTATTTCAGAAGCTTTTCTTGAGACTATTTTCGAAAGTCAGTGAATTGACTTGAGCTGTGTTTCTGTCACGAGTACTTTTCAATTACTACAATAATGTGAGTATTCAACTACAAAATAGAAACTTAACAAAAAGCATTCTGTGCTGAAATGTCTACTATTTTCTACATTGTTGAAATAGGATGTCCTTAAATTCTCCACTACGTTGTCGTTGTGTGGAGTAAAAAGAGAAAAAATCTCATCACTGAATGACTCAGTAATTTCCTCTTTTCCTATATTTATTGTGAATCTTCATCACTATTGTTGCTCTCATTTAAACTATTTGCAGGTGATCTTAACATTTTTGATCATTTTTCAGTCACAACATTTCATATCTGAAAGATTTGAAGAGGAAGCCACGACTCAAGTCAGTTGCAGCTTCTTTGACAGTGAAAGTACATAGATTTCATTCTTCAGAAATGAACACCCCCGACTTTGCAAACATTCTTAAAAAAATGTAGAACAGATTGGAGTTCAGTGATGCCTTCATTATACTTTGTGAACAAGATGGCAAAAAGAAAATGAAGTTTACCGATTACTGGCCTGGCCCTTCCTCGTCCTGCGTCTTACATCCTGTAGACATGGACGCGTCAGGCTGTAGCAGCTAAAACGTCTCTCAAACGGCGAACCTCCTGAAAGCACATTAGACGACGACGAGCAGGGACAGTTAATGTAATCACTGTGATTACAGCTTTACAAAGTGGAGCTGTTTCTCTGAATGCGTCGTGGCATCGATATGATTAATGAGATGAGAAATAATGGAGAAACGGGAAAATAATTAGGAAGTTGTTGGATCCATTCATCCTCTATGGATCTTCTATTCTTTGCAGCGTTTTCCAATTTAGGGTAGCAGGACAGTGGCGCCGATCCCAGACCATGAGTAAAGCCAGGGTACACAATGACAGATCACCTGTATTTCACAGGTCAACAGTCATTCACACTCGCATATTTGCAATTTAATTTCAACGGTTTCCCTTAAAACCATGTTTATGGACTGTGGGAAGGCCAATGGCATTAGTGACACACCATGAACATCAGAGTTTGGTATTCAGGGCTTTTTAGAACAAGGCTATCAATGCCAACACCAACGACATGGCAACATGCATAGGATTAACAAATGAAAATCATCTTTTGCCTTCATACCAACTGCAACCAGCGAAGGCTTTTGTTTTGACACACCAAACGGGTACACCATGGCAGGATGACGTGACACACAAAACGTGTGTTTCGGCTAGCAAGAGTTAATCTAACAAAATCTAGATCTAGCAGTCTCCCGACTCTCCCAACAAGATATAGCTCACGACATGGCAGCACATCGGTTGTTTCTGTTGGAAATACAGAAACATGAAGAAAATGAAAACAACTCTGAAACCACTATTGCGGTGCGTCCGCACCCCAGATTGACATGAAAGTATGAACAATTTCCGGACCTTTCCTTTGCTGAAGGTCCGGTAGCTCAGGTGTTGGTCTCCCATCTTTTAAAAGCTGCTGTTTTTTTCCCTCAAAACAAAGTGCCTGTTAACCCACCAACTAGCTAGAGAGCATAGCAGTATCGGTTCACCAATGCACTGCGCGTACAGCATTTAGCGTAGCACGGTTACGCCCAAAGGCAGAGTAGCGATCTGCTTTTTTTTAACGTAAATGATGTGAGGGAATTGACTGCGCATGCGCAAACACATCCATACACTGGATATGACCAGCAAAGGCAGAGTGGATGACTTGTGCAAGCCTCTCTGTCGTACCAGGAAATGGTGGTGTTGCGTCATTTGGGCTATGAGAAGCACAACATGCTGACACTGTCAAACCTATAGGTACTGTAAGCTACTGGAAATTGAAAAATAGATTATAATTACATTATATTTAAAACAAATAAAATGAATATTTCATTCTACCCTGACTGCACGTCACTGACTAGCGCACACAGAGAAAACTCAGGTATAACAGGTGTTGTAGTGTTGAAAAATTCACTACTGTTGGCCCAAATCAAAACTTACAAAGTGTTTGGGTTTAATTAAGCTGGAAGTAGAGAACATCTTCAGATTCCTACTTGGAAAATCGCCAAAGTTAGTAGTCGATGTGTCAGACGTTGCTGATTGATTTTGCTACCATATGAAACA
This sequence comes from Blennius ocellaris, assembly GCF_963422515.1. Lineage (NCBI taxonomy): Eukaryota > Metazoa > Chordata > Actinopteri > Blenniiformes > Blenniidae > Blennius > Blennius ocellaris. Next base: position 15,191,561 of record NC_137659.1, read on the forward strand.
AGGCGCTCGTAGCGCATTTATAAACTGGGTTAACCGACAACATGTTCATGTTTTCAGTTGGAAGATCACCAAAGTGAGTAATCAGTTTCCAGAATGGCCGCAGGTTGTTTTTGTGCCGGAGGATGTCTGGCTGTCGGGGAATCGTAGCTCCGCCCTTCAGCCGACACAAAGGTTTCATTGAGCAGCAGACTGTATCCTGTGCGTCAGGTGTGTCAAGTCCTGAATCAGTGAACCGGAGTTCAACACGGGTCGGCCGCCAGCATTCCCAGGATTCCTCCCGCCACTGCCCGATGACATCACACCCTCTCATTCATCCGCTCCGAGCACTCGGCTTTCAAGGCCGTGTCACAGCTCCGCCCACAACCAAGGGGTCAAAGGTCTTCACCAGGCGGTTAGTGGTGTGCTTTGGGAAGACCGGAGAAGTAAGGCTGGTCACAGAGTTTTATTCGTGCAGCGTGAACATTTGGTAAGTGATAGGAATGTTTTTCATGCGATTATCTCTTGGTCACAGATGTAATCTGTCGTCGGGTATTAATCACTAGAATCAATCCGACTGGTTGTAGGAAGGCTTATGTACACATCTGTTCACTGACTGGTTCAGTGGAAATGCCAACCCAGAAAATCTGTTCAACAAAAAATGTTTTTATTAATTTGTATGAGAAAATTATAACATAATGTATGACTACATTTTCCATCTGCTCAGACAGTAAAAGCCTCTTGTAGTGAAAGATGGGAAAATAACCTTTATGTAAAGAAGTTATCAGTGCGTTTCAATCAATGAGCTGGCTTTAGGGGTTTCAATTTGTTTATTTAGAAACCACGATATGACACATGACTGCATTGAGCCTGGCCCACAGCTATGTTGTGGTAGGAATGAAAGTTTTGTCACGTTGTCTGTGTGCTTTCTATTTACACGTTTTGATCCAGGTATGGAAATTCAACAGGTCTGTAAAGGGCAATTTCCAGTCTTTATTCAGATCGAAAGAAACGAACTACAAATAAGAGGACTCGGCCATTTGCAATATGGTTTAAGCTAGCACTTTAAAATAAACGCTAGATGTGAGTAGAAAGACGTTTGACTGCAGCTCATAGGTCCATCAGTCCATGACGTGATTATAAGTTAATGTAAACTTAGAAAAAAAACAAACTAGCATGGACAAAAAAACAAAACAAAATCACATGTACTACTGATTGTGAGGTTTCTTTTTTTTTTTTTTTTTTTTTGCATTTTAAATTACTTTAAAAGAGTCTCTGTATTGAAAAGGCGGTTCAACTGACGACCAGGCTGATGGATGAATTTCTGTGACACCTGATAACGCTCTCTCCGCTCGTCTCTGAGCGCTGCCTCTCTCTGCTGTCCGCATTATTTTTAGCTGTGTTTTCCCACGAGTGTTTCCAGGAAGCTCAATAACTACAAATCGACACGCGAGTCGTTTTCACCCAGAAGCACTGGTGGAGGGTGGAGGGTGCAGGGTGGGGTGAGGCTTACAAACGTGGCTCCAGTCCTGGTCTGACAGCGGATACCTGGCATCCCTCCAGCAGACACTCCTCAGTGAGGGAAAATCAGTCCACAGACACTCAGTATTTAGTCTCAGCCAATTGAAACAAAGAGACACTACATGTCCTGAAGAGACGAGGCTCCCGTCCTGCCTGTGGTCAGTTTCGTTTTGACACCGGGGCTGAAATCTGTATTTCACCTCAAACAAGCCACGACCTCGCCGCTGAAGGTCACCGTGTCTCCGGCAGCCCAGACTCTGGTGAACAACCCCCGAAGCCATTGATCGGGCCAAACGCCTCCGATCAATATCTCGTTAGACACAGACGGAAGAGGAAGGGCAGGATTGTGAAAAGCTTGAGCAGAGTGAGGATCCAAAGAACAGATGGTTGCTGGTTTGATTCTCCAGGCCACTCAAAGGACTCGCTGATCGATGACCACAGTTTGGTTCATTGCAGTAGATGTTAATGGTGCATGAGTTTGGCCTTAATTACAAGGTTTTTTTTCCTTTGGTTTGATATAGAAATCACAAATGTTCATCGAGAATATTCATCCATTTTATGGGGGGGGGGGACCCATCTTTATTGAAGCTAAAATAAATAACCTGCTACAATGCTTTCTGTCACATTGTTCCCGCACCTTATCAAAGTATGTCGTCTGTTTACACAGTGAAACGTGAGACCGAGTTGTTACTCACCTGCTGGTTTTCATACTAAATACTCGGCAAGTGACGTCTGTGCTTATGGTCTCTTATTAAAACCCATCCCAAGTGAGTTGCGTACGTTCTACAAATGACTTCCTTGCACGATTTATTGGCCGTCTGAATGTCGAGGATTAGAAAAGTTACACTCTGTTGGACTATGGCATGAATACTGTGCCGTCAGTCAATGGTTTGGGATTGGGGAAGGACTTGTTGATAAGAATAAGAGTGATACCTTCTTTCAATTTAATAACTCCACAATAAGGTACAGGGTATGTAGCGTGTTTTTTTTAAACCTTGTAAATGTAGTGCTGTATTGGCAATTCTGCTTGAAATCATTTGCTATACTGTGATTTGTGGTGAAAACTGCACTTTCTTTTTTTTTTACCTGTGCATCAGCACAATTCTATGACGAATCTTAAATCTTATACGTCTAATTGTACTCTGAGCAGTCACTGTGAGCACTGGTTCGTCTGAACAGAAGTCTGTGTTGTCGGAGGACTGTAACCCTGAGGTAAATGTAGTTATAGCCTCAAAGTTGTAATCTATAACAAACTGAAATGACTTCATCTGAAAACGGAATTCATCAGTATCTAACGGGAAGTGCTTTTCTGAGATTGTATTTGTGTGTCTGTTTGACATGGAAAAGTCATGCACATATAACTACTGATTTTAATATTATGTGAGTATTCCAAAACAGCAGTTATAGTCATTTACTCCGTTTGCAACCTCACCTCATCAGAAGCCTTTAAACGATATAGACTGTGAACTTTACTCCAGTTGCTCTCCCTGTTGTGACCCTCTTCAGCCTCTCTTCCTTAATCTTTCTTTAAAACCCATGTCTTTGTCATTTGTTCTGCCCTTCTCAGTGCTGTCATGAACAAAGACGCTTGTGTCGTGGATGATTTCAGTGTGATGATCAAAATATTTCTTATTCTGATTTATTGCTTGTGTAGTCTTTGAAAGTGTTTTTCTATCATCTTATATTTATCTGTGGTGTAGGAAGGTGAGTTAAGGAAGAATTTACCCAACATGCTGTTATTTGATGACAAGTGTGTTTAGTGCTGCTGGGAAATATGTAGTTTATATATAAACCAACACTTCAGCTTCTTTACCCCCGAAGGATTATGTTCCATTGATTTTTGGATTATTGCTTATCTGCTCATCTGCAACAATTTAGTTGTACGAGAAGAATGTGCAACACCGTACCTCTGTAGCACAGAGCTGCATCCGAATGGTCCCTCCTATCTCCTTTCCTATCTCCTTTCCTTAACCCCGGAAGTATTTAAGTGGCCATGATCAGGAACGTTCAAATTCTCAATAAGCTAAGGCTCAATGCTTCCTTTATAACCTCCTTTAGCATAAGGACACACTGGTGCATCTTTTACCAAAGGAGACTAGATAACGCTGTCCCACAATTCCTTGAGGTGACGACATTTAAAGCATTTAAACCCGAGCGTTCAGGAGAAAGTCGCGGTGACTGCAAAGGGAGCAGATCTTGTTAAGTCACTGAACTTGAGCTCCAATGCCAATGTCAAGATTTAAATGCTGCTTTTAGAGCGTGCCGTGTTTTCAGCATTCAGCATCATTTCCCTGAGCCTGGACAACTTTACATAATCTGACACCCATATTCCAACGATGAAGGTTATGCGGATGTTGTAAAGTAAAGGTTTTGTGCAGCCAGTGCAGTTTGTATTGGTTACTTATTCATCCGGCAGCTGTTTCACATTAGTTCCTCATGGCCTGGTAGCCTCTTGATCTTTAATTTCAATTCAAACCTTGTGATATTTGAGATTATATCAGCAGCTAGAGGCACAGGGGAAAGTGGAAGAAATGCGCTTTTTGTAGTCCGTTTTCTGACATTTTTTGTTTTTTCCACCATGGCTGACGTCACTAACCTGCACCACCATCTGATTATTATTACATCACCCAGTGAAAGTGCGGTCCAGCTGTAACACCAACGTGAACGCCTTTCCCTAGCTCCTTTAGGAAGCCTCCTAACGCCTTTCTTTAACCCGTGACGTCATCCACGGGGTTAAGGAAAAGTGGATTGGAAAGGAGTGACTATTCAGAAGCACCCACGGACTGCCAGGTGAGCCGTTGCCGTTTGCCCATTCCGTCATAGCAACAGCAGTGCAATTTCCCGATTGGCTGGTTGGGGTGAACATTTGACCAATAGAAACTGCCAACGACTCGCACGGCACCGGGATGAGCTGTTTTACCATCAATTTCTCCACAAAACACAGACCAACACACCAGTTTTTATTATGATCATAAGTCTGGTTTTATTTGGCCTATCAACAACATTTAAAATCTATTTAAAACTTCAAATTTTCAACTTTGCAGCCAAGTTCAGACGCAGTCTGAGTGTGGCTGCTGCTTCCTGCTGTCATGCAAACTCGCCTCCTGTCATTTGATGTTTGCGTCAAATAACACATGGCTAATTTGCACATGGCACATGACGGGAAAAAGCAGTTTTGATCTCCACGGGGTGCCCTCCACTTTGTATGGGACGTGCAGCACAAGCGGTCCTCTCATGAACAAGCTGCACGTTTTGATATTGGAACAGTATTGCAGGAGCTATAGCACGGCGGAAACCACGTCAAAAATAATAAAGATTTGGAGTACTTGTTGTGCAGGGATAAATAGAGCTCTGGAGGAAGAGAAGGAGGAGAAAAGAGGGAGAGCGGCCGAGTCAGGCTACCACTGTGCTGCTGCAGGGAGAGAGAGGAGAGGAGCGTCTGCAGAGCAGGGGAAGACAGAGAGGAGAGAGGCACAGTGCAGTTGGAGGATTGATTGAATAAATGCGGTAAAACATCGAGCTCCGAGAGAGAGAGAGCGAGAGAGAGAGGGGGTTAGAAGACGGACGTTTGCTGCTTAACCTCATTGGCTGACAGGTGGCGGCTGCACCGGCCAATCCCGTCTGACTGTGTGTGTGTTCGTCCTTTCCTCAGATGATGGGGAACAGCTGCGATAGAGGTACCATCTCTCTCTCTCCCTCTCTCCTTCCTCTCTCCTTCAGTATGTTTCTGTCCCATGTCATGTGACCGACCCGTCATGTCTTCCTGTTCGCCGCATGTTGCCTCAACTTTGTATCCGTGGACAAATGTAGGTGTAGTGATGGCAGTTCCCTGTCATTGCTGCTCTTTTCTGTGAAGAGAGATGTGTGTTTGGGGGGGAGGATGCATGAAAGTTTGGCTCTGGCTTCCTCATATTGCCGTGCGCATGCAGCCAGCATCCTCCTGCAGCTGGAACTTGATCCGGCTCTTTGGGGGGAAGCCGGTAAATGCTGACTGCTGCTGCATGTTGCGTTCACTGTGGCTCGGTCATTAATGTGTTGCTGAATGCTGCCCTGTTGCAGGAGGGTTATACATTTATCTGTTCTCATGACGTGTTGTCAGCATGCGAACGCCACACGCTGTGTCATGATCACAGCTGGTTCAGGACTCACAAGTCGTATAAAGCAAAGACGGGGATAGGATTTTTAGTTGAGCGGGTCCTTGTCAAGTCAGAATGGCTGAGTGTGGTATTTGTCATGAGGCATTGCCATGCTAGAAACTTTTCAGTGTGGCTGGTTTGTTTGCTGTACTGTTGTTTTTTTTTAGAATCATTCTAGTTAGCCTCTATTGCTAATTGCCCCCCCACTGACTTGTTAGCAGCAGTCAATTCAAAAACTAAACTGCAGTGACCTCAGATGACTTTGTTGCCCAGTTCACTGCAGAGGAGGATAAAAAGAGCCTGAACTGAGCTTTAAAGTAAAAAGACCCACAGACTGAATGACGGGTGGAATTTGGGTTTGTGAACCATGAACACAAGATCCTGCACCTTTTACACGTTTTGGCTGTTTTCATTCCTCAGTGGCCTGTAGAAACTTTGGACAAAGATACTATTCCTTCAGTCTTGATAAAGTGCCATGAAGTATCACTCTTTTTTCTGTATATTCATATCATAATTATATTCCCTGGAAGGCCAGTAGCTTCTGGTAATGTGCACATAGGTGAATAGCTTTTCAAATATCTGATATGATTCAGTGGACGGTATTGAGTTCCCAAAAACTGAAATGTTTTGACTGCAGCTTTCAGCAAAACACAAAATCAACTGTTGGCAAATCATTTTAGGGTGCCTGCTTCCCTTCAAGCTTACAGTGCAGTCTCTTTAAAAGTAATAATTTATTGTACTTCTTCAGTTATCAATAGTTTTAGTTGCTTCTATAAATGACGTCGTTCTGCATATCACAAAATCTGGCATGCACATGAGGAAGGCATGAATTCAAGAGGACATTTGAGCTGCACAAGTCAGTGTTTGAGCGCTTTATTGTTGTTTTTCATAATTGTTCTCATTTGTTTTGCTCTAAGTCGACGTCTATATGCTTGTATCTGACTTAGGGTTGTGGGGTGCAGTGTCAGGTATTTGGTGACTTTGGTGAAAACAGTGGACAGACAGGACAGGTCAGCAGTTCAAGCCAGTGCAAAACACACATAATGAGGCTCTTACAATGACCTTTGGGCAATTTAGAGTCAGCTATTGGCTTCAAATTCAGATTTTTCACACTATGGGAGGAAACTGGAGAACATGCAAACCCAAAATAGAAACAGACCCTCGTTCATCCCTGTCTGTCTTAATAGGAGGAGAGATTGTCTGCTGTACAGCTGCTGGAAGAATTCCAGCTTTAATAACTAGACACGTATGATTGGAGTGATTTTATTTTCATAGGAAAAACTAATTTATGCTCTGCTGGGCTTTGTGCACTTACAACCAAGGGTGACTTCCATGGCTAGTTGAGCAGAGTGATGCTGCTGCACTTTGAAGGTGAATTTGAGTGTGAAGGGAAACACAGTTCTACCTAGTATTATGTGTTTTACATATTTTGTATGAAATCAGAGCAGTTCTGTTACTGTATGTTATTTGTTTGGTCCAAGCAGTAGAGAATGAGTTACACCCGACTTCTAAAACCAGGTCCAGCTGCAGGAAGCATTTCACCAGCACACTGTTTGTCCTCCAGTCAGACGTCCTCTGCCTCCTCCACCGTGTCCGACAATCATCGCTCGTCCTCCATCGCTCAGGCTGAACGCTCAGGGGGTGTCGTTTCTGATGATGGTGAAGTTAAAAGGGGAGGAAAAAAGTTTTCGTGGTAGTTTTAACTCTCTCTTTCTCTCTCTCTCTCTCTCGCTCTCTTTCTCTTTCTTTCTTTCGTTCTCTCGCTGCAGAAGTATCTTCGGAGCGTTCTCCGAGGAGGAGGAGTATTTCTGGCCTTGGGAGTTCAGAGAAGAGCGTCACAGTCGACAATCCAAACTCGTCTCCCTTCAAAGTGCCGGTGAGTAACAATTGCTTACCTCTGCTGCTTTTAGAAAAAGTACACGGAAATATGTGTTTTGTCTTAAAATGAAAATACAGAACACAGAGAACGGTATTTGTATACAAGAGAAAAAAAGACTTCTTTCTATCCATTCCTCTACTACTTTAAATTGGGGCCATGTTTGATTTTGTAGTGTAGAGCTTATTTAAACACTTAAACTCTACAGAAACAACTTCAATTTCCTCCATCAGTAGGCTGAACCACATTTAGCCTCTCGAACCAGTGATTTCTCCTGTTAATACAGTATGACACCACATATTTCATGGTGCCAAGACGAGGACTGGCGTTACTCTGAATCAGAGTTAAGCCGAGTTAAAACAATCCTCCATCTATATAACGTGTCACGGCTTTCTCTCCGTCTGTCTATGTGAGTAAAAGCAGCAGCACTCGTAATGTCTCTAACCTGATTAGCACATATTCAGGGCTCTCTGTGTAACCGTACCTGAGGGATTACTGCAAGTAATCAGAGTACCTCCGTGTCTCAATAGCAAAGGAGCCCGAGCTCGGCTATTATTAGCCGACAGACAGATGAAGCGCGCCTCTGAAATCATTTCATCTTCAGCTGTCAGGAACCCAAAACACGGCGGTGTGAGGTGTGAGGGTGGATGTGTAGACGCTTCCAGAGGTCAAACATCTGACGGGACTGATGTGGTGGGAATAAATAAATAAATAAATAACAGCAGGAATATATTTACTCTGATCAGAGTACCGCGTTCAGTTTAGTTCAAATCACCTTTGAGTATTGAGAAGATTAGCCGAGTCAAGTCTTGAAATTGCGAGTCAGAGTAAAGTTCGTTCAAGGCCTGTCCCAAGTTTTTAGAAGTCTTTAGAAGACTTGTAGTTCAGTCTGAGCCGAGTTTGGTTCACAGTCTCGGAGAGCGAGTCCAATTAAAATGTGTTGTCTCTCGTTTCTGAGTCGAAACGATCTGTGAAAAAAGTGAGATTGTACGCGCCTTCTCTGGCTCATCATTTGCGGCGTCGTTTTAAAGATGGCTCCCCTCTTCAGTGTCTCGTTGTTGCTGGTCAGCAGGGACCCGTTTTGTCCGACTTGTTGACGATGAAGAAGTGCTCCCGTCATTAGTGAAGCGGAGCTGTAACGTTGTGCTGAGAGTCGCTGTTGAAGCTTCACAGACAGCTCTCAGGTCGGCGGCTGACTGAAAGTATTTTTAGTTTCAGGCAGATGTCTTCACAGCAGTTTTTTTCTTTCTGTGAATTCAACCAGAGGGCATGTTGGGAGTTCAGTGAGGAGTAGTGGTGGGGACTTTAAAATCACCCCGTTGTCAATCAATTGCTGCCTGCCTATGAACACTCACTGATCACTCTGTCCCCTTAATCCACGGAGACCAATAATGGTGATCAATAGCTGTAATCGCCTCGTTCAGTCATCAGCTTGACGACACACCCGGCCTGCAGGACATTTTGGACATGTTTGAAGTGCTCCTCCTCCCTCTGTGCAGTCCAAGTCCCCGGCAGGAAAGACGTTTATTCTGCTGCATTAATGGGAGCCAGTGAGCCTGCAGGGAGTTTGTGAGTGAGGACAGGAGGAGCAGGGAGAAGGAGACGTGTTTGAGGATATTATTATCCCAGGAAATGAGGCCGCTCACTTCTACGGCTTTTGCAAGGGGCTTTTTTTTTTTTTTTTCATCATGACAGAGGACCGAGGAGTTGAAATGTTTGATCAGTTTGATCAATATCAGCTGAGTCAGGAGGCTGAGCCTTGTGTGATGAGCTCTGTGCAGAAAGCAGAGTTTGTGTGGTCCGAGGAAACCAGCTGATGAGGTTTAAAGAGTTGACTCATCCTCCGCCGCTCAGCGTGGAACCTGGTGACTCAGGTCGGCGTTCAACCTGACGCAGGCGCTGCTGGTCTGAACTGATGTTTATGGCTTCACACCTCAAATAACTGGGTGGTTGTAGATGGGATTATTAGTTTTGCCAGATTTTGTTGAATTCCTCTACACATTCTGTATTGCTCCGAATTTTAGATTTTTTTTTAATTTATATACGGCCGAGGACACTGCAGACTGGATATGAACCTGCATGTAAAGAAGAAACATGGAAGTTCATTGACTTTGTACTATTTACATTGTGTAATGCTCATGCACTTGCAAGCACGCGTCCCATTACCGGTATGTTAACGGCAGCCATTGAAGATAAATATATTAAAAACACGTGGAGTTAAAAAAAAGAAATTTGTATCGATACACAAGAACAATACTTGTTCTTCAAAACACTTCTTTTTCTGATATATGAGTCTTGTAAAGGGGCAGTGGTCTGATGAGTAGGGTCGGTCAACTCGTATCTCCATCAGCCACTGTTGTACTACAACTGTTTGAGTTCACTTTAAATGTGCCAACGATGCGTCTGAAATTGTTGTGACATGACTTTTGTTCTTTGATTGACAGAAAAAGAAAGAAAAAAACCTCCAAACACCCAAAATCTTGAGCATTGATGTATTTTTCTACCACAAATAAATTCTACACTTACCTTCTTTTTTTTTCCAATAACAACCACAACAGCATTGTTTTTCATAATGCTTTTTTTGTCTTGAAACCAGTTCAGGAAATGTCCTCTCTCCAGTGGGAAACGGTTTGATGTAGTGGAGTGAGGAGTTGTGCACTGCAGAGAGAGACACAGTCAGTGTGAGGTCTCTATGCACAAGTTATTTTCCCCTCAGTGTCAGACTGCTGACATCACACTTCCAAGGACACGAGGAGGTCTCCTCGCACTTCCACCTCCACCTTTTCCCTCGTAATAAAACTAGAGAGAGACCAAAAAGCCCACATGCCTTTCTCACCCAGTCTGCATATCCCGATTTCTGACTGCTTGCCACCTTCTGGTCTTCTCTCAGGGGTTCTTCAGTAAACGGCTCAAAGGCTCCATCAAGAGGACGAAGAGTCAGACTAAACTCGACAGAAACACCAGCTTCAGGCTTCCCTCACTCCGGCCGGCGGACGCAGACAGGTAAATGATTCTCCTCTCTGCTATTTTTGTGCTTTGTGAAGTTGTAGCCCATGTGCATCGATCTCTACGTTACGGACAAGGTGTCCTGCTGCTCCTTCAGGACATTTTCATCATCATCAGATATTCGGCAAAACCAAAATTGGTTGGCTAAATCCTCACGTCTACTCACAGCCTGATAAATACATACTCCTGCCCTGAGGCTGGCTGCTTTCAGGCCTGCAGTTATGTGTTGAGGATTTACAGGTTGTCCACTGCAGGCACTACAAGCTGCCAGATGGCCTGTTTGACTACTCTTCACTGCAATTTCCTCTTGTTTATGGTCGCTTGTTCCAACTTCCCTAATCAGCAAATCAGCAAATGATATGTGACCATTTAAAAAAAAAAAAAAAAAGCCTAAATCCATGTAGCAAAGCAAGAAGTCAAGATTTATGATGACGTCTTGTAATGAAGTTATGATTACAGCAATGTGAAAGACCATATGTATATAACAATGTGAAATTGCCATAGTTTGCTTGATCGGCTTCTTTCTTTTTGTTGCCATGCTTGTAGAAAACAGTACAATATAAACTTTTAAACTTACTTTATTCCTTAGTGAATGTAGGCAGTCTGTCTCTGCTGATCCAGATGATAGGTTTTGTTGGAAAAGTGCTGCTAAATTTGGAAAAGTGAGCAGAACAGGCAGTACTCTTGGGAGCTGCTGTTGTTATTGTGATCGGTCCACTTGCGCGCGCACACACACGCACACACACACACACACACACACACACACACACACACACACACACACACACACACACACACACACACACACACACACACACACACACACACACACACACACACACACACACACACACACACACACACACACACACACACACACACACACACACACACACACACACACACACACACACACACACACACTATTTACTGCCACAACAGTGTGCATGTGCTGCACACTGTTTTTCAGGAAAGTTGTGTTTTCTCTGTTTACAAGGAGACACAGACCGGTGTTTTTCGAAAACATTGTGCTCTACAAGCCATGTTGTAAAAGTGCCAATTTCAGAGAATCGCAGTACTGTTGTCATGTAAATTAACTGCCAAATCACAACAAAAACGTACTTGGGGGGCACTTTTTTTCTACCCTCCAGACAATCTCTGGCCTCTTGAAAGGTTTAAAGTGTTGATGGTGGGGTCTGCAGTGCTGAACATATCAGTTATTCTCCTGCCATCTGCTGCTATTTTTCTTTTCTTATTTATCACCATTGTTGTGCGTCCCTCAGGGTATGGTGAGGTGTACACTGGTTAGACATTCATTTTTAAAAATGTGTGCTTTTTTTTTTTTTTTTTAAGTTAAATGCATCAATTAGTTGCATATCTTGATTATAATAGACAGTTATCAACAGAGCTATGCTTTAGTGGAATATCTATTAGCACTGGTAGAGAGTAGTGACGATTTTAAGATCTGCTCAACAATCCTGATATTAAAATAATTTAATCTTTATATTTCCGCACTTTGACTGTATCTGATTGCATCTGCAATGTCTCACCTTTATGTTGTCCGGAAAACTTCCAGGTAAACGGCACACATCAATTTAATCTTTTTATTTTACTCGGAGCACAGTAGCAAAAATTTAACGGAACGAAAAAAACACTTAATTTTTTTTTTTTTTTTTTTTACTCATCACAAAGTTATACAACACTGTTTTCTTGCTGTGTTTTTTTTTTTTTCTTCTTCTCCAGATCATGTCAGAACGTAGACTTTGATGCAGGGAAAGATGCAGCAGCTGTGTTGTTTGCGCCGATTTATCAACGTGGCCACTCCATAAACAAACTGGATCTTTCAATAGTACTATTTTTCGGGGCAGAGCCCATTAGTGTGACAATAATGTTGCTTAACTTAATTAGTCTGAATATTTATCAACATGAGTCATGCACTAATGTGACTGTTCAGTGGAGAGTAAAACAGCCGCGGGCACTGCAAGAGTTTGATATTTGCCAGTTTTTATTAGTGGGATTTCCTAAAAATTTGTGCATAAATCCGCTGGCTGACTCGTCTCCATGGCGTCTCCAATCGGTGGTGAAATACATTCATATTTCCACTGCTTTTTTCCTATTTCACCAGCCTGATTTGCAAAATACTCCCGGGACTTCGAGTTGAGCAATAGTGGATGCGGGAACCTTTTGGGTTCTTTGAAGAGAAGTACCTAAAGTCATGGTTTCAGGTACTTTAGGTTGAAATATGGCCTCTGTGGTTAGTGTAGAGTCTGACGTTGGTCAGAAGGTTTGTGCTTTTGGCGGATTTCTACAGTATCTCAGTCCTGATTGTGTCCCTGCTGGAGCTGCTCAGTAGAAAATGGCTGCGAGTCGCTTGCTGTGCAGGTGACCATAGACCCTCCTCCGCTGCTCTAAAGTCCACCATCTTTTAAGCACGCTGTTGCTCACACACTTGGAGTGAAGGACGCCATGCAGCGTCGAAGGCTGCAGAGTCACTTTGTGTTGTGACTCCAGCCACCAGAGACAGTTTGCTGATATTAACATTAATTTCCTGCCCTGCTTCTGCTTCCCTCTGTTTCTGGTGGCTCTGTGTTTCCTCCAGTGACGGAGCCCAACCGGCAAGCCGTCACCAGCCCTCCGTCTGTCCGAAATTTAATGATTTGACTTATTTCTTCATTGAGCACAACTTTGTTTGTTCCTCCTCCTCTTCTTCCTCCGACCCTTCTTCCTCCATTAATCCACCCGGTCTTCCCAGCACTGACTGGAGATGGTTTTACTGGCAGGCCGACTCTCCTCTCTACTTTCCTCTCTGCTTCATTCACTCTGTCCTCACTCTGCAGAGGTTTTGTGGCTTCGTGCAGCTCATGTTTACAGCATTATTCGTGGTGTTGGGAGACAACCTTGTTTTAAAAAGTATGATTGATTGAGTCTTTCCTGGAAAAGGTGGATCATTAAAGCAGATCAGCTTAAAAGCAGAAACCCATGAATGTATTTTATCAGTTTGTTAATTTCTTTATTATTCAGTGGGTTCATTGATGGAGAAAAGGTGGAGGTGTCCCGGAATTTTTAAAAGTCCTCAAACAAAAATATAGTTTATTATTTTAAAAGATGACGTAATTAAAAAAAATAAAGTTATTGGGAACAAGCTGTTATTATACTTGTTTAAACATGATTCCCCAAAAAGCTATCAATCCATTCACTGTCAATCAATTGATGTGATTTATTAATTTATATTTCTTGAACAAATTTAACACAATATTAATTTGGTGTTATTTAACAGAAAAAAAACCTATAAATATTTCATCACATTATTTTAATGCCATTTAAAAAAAAAAAAAAAAACATGACATTTCAGGATTAAAAAAAAAAAGGAATTAAAATTTTTCTTGTTTTCTTGCGTGGGATTGTCCCGTCATGTTAAATGTTATAATACGGGTGCGTTCTTGCCGAGAACGTACACGTTGTGGTTGTGTGTCCTGACACGCACCTCTGCACAGCATCTGGCCTCTGCCTGGTGTGTGTGAGGATGCTGATGCACAGAGAGAGTAAGTACGTACAGATTTATAGCCGGCAGACTGTCAGCCAGCTGGACAGGAGGATAATGCTTTACACACACAGACACACACACACAGACAGACAGACACACACACTCTCAGTTCGCTCTGAGCTCCAACTCCTGATGGATGGCTCGTCGTCTCTCCTCCGCAGAGCTCGAGCCGCTCAGCTCTCAAAAACCCTGAGATTCAGGTAGGATGCCGTGCGAGTGTGTGAGAACTATTTTAGCCTTCGTTAATTCAAAGGACCAGATGCTGTTTCAAGATTTCTCCTCTTTGGATGATGGTGATGAAGAGGTTCTCGTGGCTCCTTGTTTCTGCGACTTTCAGCAGGTTCACTTCAGGTTCATGTTGGGGTTTTGGACAGCAGAGTTTATTCTATGTGCTCCTACTGGGATTTTGTCTGAAAAGTGATGCTTTACTTTATGTCGGGGGCACAGAAGCTGCTGAACTGACTTCCAAAGTTTGTCACTGAGGCTTTGTTGTTCCAAAGACAGAATTAATCATTGAAGGGAGACGAGCAGGGGCATAAATCCACACAGTCTGGGTGCATGTACCCATATTTGTCATGTTTAAATACTCAACCCAAGTCTGCTGTGACTACCCCTGAACACTTCACATGCAGTTGAATGGTGAGACGGGAACAGGTTCGTGACTTTCTAAATATACATAAAGGACCATTTGAAGATTGTTCATCCATGCATCAGCTTTTCCAGTAGTTTATCAGAGAGGGTTTAGCCTTGAGTGATGCAATGTACGTCTGCCCAGGCAGCACTGCAGCTGGAGTCTGGACTGGGGAAGCAGTGTCCGCTCCGACTGCCTCCAACCTGCTGGAGGCAGGTCCAAGACAAACCTAAAAGCTGATGAATCTAAAGGATTTGACAAACTCCTCCTGGAAGGCTTCAGCCTCCAGCTCCAGGAGAAGAAAGAGGTGGTGATGAAAGTTAGGGAAGTGTTTGTGATCAACCAGAGCACTGTGTTAAAAAAACATACAACCGACCAGAGTGAGTCCTGTCTGTCCTTACGACGGGGGATGATGGTGTGTGTGTGTGTGTGTGTGTGTGTGTGTGTGTGTGTGTGTGTGTGTGTGTGTGTGTGTGTGTGTGTGTGTGTGTGTGTGTGTGTGTGTGTGTGTGTGTGTGTGTGTGTGTGTGTGTGTGTGTGTGTGTGTGTGTGTGGTCAGAATTCAGTACTGTAAGTGCTTCCTCCTCCTCCTCCTCCTTCCTCTGACACAAGAGTGGATCGAGTTTCCATCCTAATGCGGGAGACCAGCCCTTCCTGAAACTCTGCCTCTGTGGCTGCGTGTGTGTTTACGCTGTAACAGGTTGCACGTTTGTGTTCTAAAACTGGTCTTATGTGGTATTTTATCAGCAATATTTGTGTTCAGTTGGTGAAGCGTAGCTGTGGAAGAGTCACGAGGCGGATTTGAACACGTTTATCTCCTCAACCAAAATGTGCATTTCATTTCCTTAAACCGCCATTTCCATACCTGGCTTCAGTCACCCTGGATGAAATTGCTCAACTCAGACATGTTTACTATCTCATAGTTTTTCCTCTCATCAGACTCTTCAGCGACGTGGTTTGAAGTGATTTAAATAACCCCGGTGCAGAATGGGAAACCATAGGTTGGTTAACCTGCGTCAACTATCAGATTGACTCTTCAACACATTTGGGCAAATAAAAATATCAGATATCTGGAGCTTCATCCGTCTGCTAAACATTAAAGCTCAAATTAAACGTGCGTTGCTGAACATGGCGGCAGAGTGATGAGTTCAACTCCATCCGTATGTTTGGAAACGTCGGTTTCGCAAAGGTGTTTGAGGGTTTAGACACAGACCGCAAGAATCTGTGATTATATTTTAATTCATAAATGTCTCCAGTTTGAAAAGTAGGAACAACCATTTCATAGATATACGAGTTACTAATAACTGAGTGTGAGAGTTTTTAATCAAACCTTAGATATGTCTGGTTGATGTGTTTACTGCTGTCAATGACACCAGCCTGATGCCACATCATCAGTGTTGATCTGAGCCCACTAATCCTGCTTTACGTAACTCATCTGACACAGCAGTAGGATTACACACACACACACACACACACACACACACACACACACACACACACACACACACACACACACACACACACACGGACAGTAAAGACATTGGCGGCCCTCCAGAGGACCTCATGTCTGATTTATTTGTTCCTTCACCTGCACTTGATTTCACTCTGACGAAATCCCGTTTTCAAATTAAAATGGAGTGACTTTCTTTTGTCCCTAAAATGTGTCTCCAAGCATGATGATCAGCTCTTTTGAAGAGCTGCAGCTTTTTGTTTGGTAGGATAATCACCGACATTGTTGAAATAGAATTTTTGTTTTGCCAAGTTGCTGTTTATTTTCATGTAGTGTTGCAATAATTGTGTAAAGCAACAGTATTAAAAACGAAACAGTTTTGCACCAATAATGAGAACAACGTAATGGACTTGACGCTGGTATGAGTTAATTAGCTTTTCATTCAGTGTTCTTCAAACAGATGATGTCGATCCAGATTCACAGACGGAGCAGGAGTTTGTTTGAAAGGGAAAACAGTGATCTCTTTATAAGGTTGATAAAAGTCTGCCTGCGGTGTTCCCCTCATTAGCCGCTCCTCCTCAGATGGGGCAGTAGTTAAACACCTGCCTCTGCTCCGAGCTGCGTCACACCCTGCTGCCTAGCGCCCGTCCTCCTGGCGGACGTGGTTTCTGTGGAGATGCTCCCCGGGCTCTCAAACCAGCTACATCCCAGGACTTGTGTTCACTGGCTGCTGGACTGTAGGGAAACCTCCACAGTCCAAACCTTTGCTTACTTTCAACGGAGCTCCTGCTTTGCGCCTGGAGGGTGGAGGAGGGAAGACAGGGAGCGGGAGGAGGGATGCTCTGGGGAACCCCCCTCGCCTGGCTCTGTGGTTGTTTTTCGTAGGTATTCCTGCTCTCCTGCCTTCCTGTCGGCAGCGATGGTGAGGAAGTTTTGCCGTGTCATGAACCACAAGGAGCTATGTTGAGGAGCACGATCTGCAGCCTCCACACTCGGTCTTCACGTCTGGCTCGGTCTTCTTCCCTCTCCTGTGCAGATCTCGCGGGCTTCCGAAGTTGAAGGAGTCGACCTCCCATGAATCTTTGCTGAGTCCTTGCAGTGCAGTGGAGGCTCTGGACCTGAGCGTGGAGGACAACGTGTTCATCAAACCTCTGCACAGCAGCATTCTGGGACAGGAGTTCTGCTTCGAGGTGACAAACGGCAACTCAAATCCTCGCTTACTGCAATAGAAAGAAAGCAGAAACAGATGCCCTGTAGTCAAATACATTAGAGTTTAATAGTGTTTACTGCTCTGAAACAATTGATTTCATATTCTCAACCTTTTGTTTTATTCCTGAAGAGATGCCTTCACTAAAAATAAACAGTTTGAGCTTCATCACCTACAGTAAAATGGAAAGAATTCTAGTTTTCCCTGTTATTAGTAGCGGTGTTCCTCTCCACGTCACGCCCTCCCTCCTCACCCGCTCACTCTCCCTCCCACCTGCCAGGTGACATACTCGGGCGGCAGCAAGTGTTTCAGCTGCACGTCGACCTCAGAGAGAGACCTCTGGATGGAGAACCTGAGGAGAACCATTCAGCCCAACAAGGTGAGAAGCTGCTTGATGCTTCATTGCCCTGCAGCTGAGAAACCTTTTGAAACATGTGACTTTCAGGCCATTTTGTTGTCTTTCTTCTTGATGACATCCCGTTCAGGTGCTCTGCTGTGTGACATGAAGCCAGACGTCACACTTAAAGCTGTTTGCCTGCTTGTTGTGGGACTCGTCAACTCTGTTTTTGTTTTGAAGACAAAGTCTGTTGTTGAATTTTTCATTCTCAAACTCGGCTGATGTTTCTGTCCCCAGTTATCTCCTGCAGCAGAGCTCTTTCCCAGTCTGAGGCAGTTCACGTGCATGTGCTCATATTTTCAGGACAACTGTCGACGAGAGGAGAACCTGCTGCGTCTGTGGATCATCGAAGCCAAAGACCTCCCGCCGAAGAAGAAATATTTCTGCGAGCTGTGTCTGGACGACGTCCTTTACGCTCGGACCACCAGCAAGACCCGCCATGACAGCCTGTTCTGGGGCGAGTACTTTGAGTTCTCGGGCCTGTCCGGCGTGCACAGCGTCACCGTGCACATCTACCGCGACGTGGACAAGAAGAAGAAGAAGGACAAAAACAACTACGTGGGCCTGGTGCACATCCCGGTGTCCAGCGTGACGGGCCGGCAGTTCGTGGAGAAGTGGTACCCGGCGAGCACGCCCACCATCATCAAGGGGAAAGGGGGCGGCCCCTCCATCCGCATCAAGTCGCGCTTCCAGACCATCTCCATCCTGCCCACGGAGCACTACAAGGAGTTCGCCGAGTTCGTCACCAACAACTACACCATGCTGTGCTCGGTGCTGGAGCCGGTCATCAGCGTGAAGAACAAGGAGGAGATGGCCTGCGCGCTGGTGCACATCCTGCAGGGCACCGGCAGGGCCAAGGTTGGCAGCTCGCCGTAAATCGTCTGCTCAGAGGCTTTAAAAACCGACACAGGATTTTGCCTAAACCGCACGTTTCTCTTTCGCCTCGTTCAGGACTTTCTGACAGACCTGGTCATGTCCGAGGTGGATCGGTGTGCTGACCACGACGTCCTGATCTTCAGGGAGAACACTTTGGCCACCAAGGCCATTGAGGAGTACCTGAAGCTGGTGGGACAGAAGTACTTGCATGATGCACTTGGTGAGTGTCACGCTTACAGCTTTGTTTGTGCTTCTTTATAAACGCCTCTATTTCTACATGTAAAATATCTGATTTTGGCCTGAGCTCTCACCCCCCCCTTTTTTTTTAATGCAAACCGTTTAGTAAGTCTGCAGGAGAGATTCCTTCCTCCTGTTTGGAAAATCCACCATGCTGTGCACAAATTTAGTCTCAGAGGGACGATTTGACACACTTTTACCACCTCAGGTTTGTGGGAGGGACGGAGCCAATCCCAGCTCAGTGTGTCAGAGGCATTATGTGCACACACACACACACACACACACTATTACAACTACAACATCACACAATGATTCGTTGTCACCGATCAACCTCCTGGCGTGTGTTTGGACTGAAGGAGAAAGAGGACGTATCATTAAAATCCCCATAAAGGAGCAGGTAGCACGTGTGAACTAAACAGAGGAAGTCAATAGTGGAAATAAAATAAAAAATAATATATAATGTCATATATAACGGTCATCTTCTGATGCAGTGTCTTCAGAAACATGTAAAGTCCATTTTAACAGTGTTCAAACATCTCTGATAAAAGAATGATTAATAATGGGAATATTTTAAAAAGCACATAAGTGCAGTATCATCATCATCATCATCCTCCTCTTCCTCTGTGTGGCTCTGTTGAGTTGAAGCTTTCTGGGACGTTTCAGAGGTTTAGGAGGAAGAGAGAGAAGGAAGGAGCTTAAAATAGTTGAGTGTGACAGAAGAAGTTACAGACCTGAGCTCTGTGACGTCTTTCATCCTTCCACTACTGAAAATACAGCAGAAACTTCCAGGAGTACAACGACGACGACAAACGTTCCCACCCTTGTTGATGTATTTATAGCTTCACATGTGGAACTGGGTGATGAGCTCCTGCAGTGTGTGAGTGAATCATGAGTCCCCTGCAGGTTTCCTCTGTGGCTGGGTTTAGAGCTGGTTGGCATCAGAGATTCAGCGCCGCGTGTCGGCCATTAAACACTCATTAAACGCCATTCCAGCCCCAGACGCACTCGGGGACTCGTTAAAGCTTCACGGACACAGGCGCCGTAAAAACCCAGTTTGTCTGCCGACAGTGAACACAACGGCTTTTATTTGACTGGAAAATCAAACTGGAGGTGTGATTGAAATCTGAAGGCTCGTCTGTGACCGTTAACCACTTAATCAACAATATAGATTGTTGTTGTTGTTGTTGTTGTTGTGAGCGTCTCATTGTTTCCTCAGCAAACATATGCTTTTTAGTTTTTTTAATAAAACGAAATCAGTTGAATTTATGAGAGTTGGAAACTTACTGTAAAATAATTTATTGTTAATAAAAGTTAATGTCGTTTCATCAACTTTAAATGCTGAAAATCACCAAAATATTCCTCATTACTAATTTCCCACATTTCATTCCGGGTTCATTAACGTATATTCACATTGTTTTATTTCTGTGAGGTGTATTCTTTGATTTTGTCTCCTTATTTCTGATATATAATTCATGGTCACTAAACATCCTTGTTTCATTTTGAAAGGAGTTGAAACTAAAATACTGAAGTCAATAACATTAAATAGCCACGGTCAGGTCAAATTACATAAAGAATGTGTTAGAGGATCTGCTGTGGTGAACCTGGGAGGAAGCAGACCAACAGTCCAGGTCACCGTACAGCTGCAGTGCTTTAATCCTCATTTCTGGGGCTGACATGGTTTTATTAAAATTCTAAATGTATAATCCCGTCATTAAAAGTCTACTGTTGTCCTCCATCATACATGTCTGGATCCTGGTTGACTGAGTTGTTTTGTGCCTGTTTGGTGGAACTGCAGTGCTCGGATTGTCCCTGTGTCTGTCTTCTCATTCCGTCCCTGCCCGTGTCCCTCCAGGTGAATTCATCAAAGCTCTGTACGAGTCGGACGAGAACTGCGAGGTGGACCCGAGCCGCTGCTCCAGCAGCGACCTGCCCGAGCACCAGAGCAACCTGAAGATGTGCTGCGAGCTGGCCTTCTGCAAGATCATCAACTCCTACTGGTACCACCTTTTACTGCTTTTATATATTAGGTTGTTTTTTTTTTTCTTTCTTTCTTTTTTTGTAGGTTATTTTTGCAGATTGTACTCAAGTTTGCCTGGTTTGCCTTCATATCATGCTCCTTTTTGTCGTCTATTTCACTAAATGCTCGTTCTACCAAATGTATTAGTGAACGTCTGCAGTGCCTCGTGAAATGTTTTGGCTTGGAGCTCCGATGTAATTTGTAATGAAGGGTTCAGTGAGCTGGCTGATGTGAAATAATTTCACAGTAGAGCGACACAGTGATGTTACTGCAGAGGTCAGCACTCTCACGTCAAGCACACGGATCTCCCGGTGAACACTGGGGACGTTGTAGGAGTGAAGCCACACACATGGAGTTGCTGCATCAACAGTTTGAGCTCCACAGTGCAAGATGTGGACGGCGCCCCCTGCTGCCGCAGGACGGGGCCAGCAGCAGTGAGTCAGCCGGGGATCGTAACGCAGCCTGCTTGTCGCTGCACGCTTGGCCGTCTGACCTTCAGCCTGCAGAGTCTCTCATTAGCGTCACGGCAGCCGATCGGTCGACATTCAGATGAAAAGGTGTCGCCGCCTCGTCGGCCCGCGGTGATTACTGCCAGATCCGACCGGGGGGTTTTTAAATGCATCATCAGCATGATTAAAGATGCTTTTAAAGGCTACAATCGATTGAATATCACTCAGGTCGGCCCGCTCGGCTGTTTGGCTGATTTGGATCATTCTCCTCTCGAAGCATTTAAAACATGTTGGCAGAGCAGATTGTGACCCACTTCCTGTTGAATCAGGTCTTTCTCTGACTTTCCTCCAACTCGATTTTCCTCTTGAGTGTCGTTTCAGAGAGATGAACGACTTTACTTTAATTTATCTTTTTTTAATGGTATTCAATTTCAATTGTATTCCAGTTTTAATCAATATCTCGTCTGCTCGCTTTGTTTAGTAGATGTTTGGTGTCAGGCGACAGATCAGTTAACGTTGGTCTTAAACCAGGAAGTG
>NC_137659.1:15215920-15510518 GCF_963422515.1 Blennius ocellaris
CTCGGAGAACCTGAGCACCGAGAGCTCGCACAACAGCCACAGCAACTCCGACGACTTCGGCAGCCAGGTGGGGGTCAAAGGTCGCGTGGCCTCCAACAGCAGCCTGGACGAGCTGGGCAGCAGGCGGAGCACTCAGAGCGAGGGGTGCTCCACGCCACGTCGCCACGCTCCGCCGGAGCTCCCGCCCGGCGCCGCCACTGCCGTCGCCATACCCCGGCAGAGCACGACGGCGGGCACCGCCCACATCGTGAAGGTGGAGCAGCAGAGCCGGGGAGGGGGCGGGGGCGGGGCCAGGACGCCGCGCTCTCACCCGCACAGCGCGTCGCTACGGAGCAGCAGCAGCGCCAACACCGAGCCCGTGCGTCACGACGCGCCCCTGGCCGCCGCCGCCGCCGCGCCCGCCAACAGCCAGCAGTCTGTCTGCTCTGCGGAGAACGCGGCTGCGCCCCCGAGGAACGCCGCCAAGCCACCGCCACCGGTACTGCAGGATCCGGCACCTTCAGCGTGACGGCGCGGCGGGGCGTTTCTGACGTGTCACTGCTCTGTTCAGGTGGCGTCCCCGGTGGAGGCCGTGGCCATGTCCCCCGTAGAGAGGACGGCGGCGTGGGTCCTCAACAACGGCCAGTACGACGAGGAGGAGGAGGGCGGCGGCGGCGGCGGGGGGGAGCGGAGGGAGGAGGGCAGGAACACAGAGAAGGTAACTTAACACTCCGCTGTAACACGCCGTTACCGTGACGACAGGCTGACACGCGCGTGTCCGCAGTACGAGACGGAGATCGCCCGGCTGAAGGAGCGACTGTGGACGTCGGGACGCCGCCTGGAGGAGTACGAGCGGCGGCTGCTGGCGCAGGAGCAGCAGATGCAGAAGCTGCTGCTGGAGCACAAGAAGCGTCTGGAGGACAGTGAGGAGCGTCTGAGGAGGCAGCAGGAGGAGAAGGACAGTCAGATGAAGAGCGTCATCTGCAGGTGACCACAACTAACTTCACACTTTGTAAATTAGCGTCAGAACACGGACTTTTTTTTTTTCTTTCCCAATTTTGAAGCTTTTCTCAAAAAAACAACAACTTTCTCAATATTCAGAGTTGCGTCAATATCCTGAAGGAGGTTTTGAGTCAAATATAGATCAATAGTTTATTGATCCGCATTGACACAGTTACACCTCGAGACGGAAACGCACTAAAGACACACACACACACACAGCTCGTGTTATTTTGCCGTGCGTGATCAGGCCGATGCTCCTCTGCAGGCTCATGGCGGTGGAGGAGGAGCTGAAGCGCGACCACGCGGAGATGCAGGCGGTGATCGAAGCCAAGCAGAAGATCATCGACGCTCAGGTACGGCCCGGCGCCTCGGCCGCTATAGCGCTCAGTTCAGGCAGGACGAGTCCGGAGTCCCTTAACGTGTCAGTGTGCTGCCTCTCACCGTGTCTTCACTGATTTCAGGTCAGTAACGGCTGTGAGGTAGACCAATCAGGCAAGTAACTGTAGCCCCGCCCACTCCCCTCCCCCTCCCTCACTTGCTGGTTTTCAAACAAACTTTATTTGACTACAAGCGTCGACACGCTTCACGTAGCAGCCAATCACAGAGCAGCAGCTTGTCTCATTGCGAATGCCCCCGCAGCGCCCCCTGCTGGACACAGTTTGGTGGCGCGTTGCGCTCTGAGCGGCTTTTTATTTGTGTTTGGCTGCAGATCTTCACCTCCTCCTCCTCCTCCTCCTCACCGTTCACTCCCCCTCAGCACAGCTTCGTGTTCACAGGTTGACAGCAGGTTTCAGCTCCGGTCCACTCAGTCGTTTCTCTGATTCCCCATCAGAGGAGCTTTACTTTTGGTTTCGTTTGGGTTTTATTGGCTGGTTTTCACTTGTTTGACCTCATTTCTTTAATTTTTTCGGCTGCTGCCCTCAAACTCCCCGTCAAACGGCCGCTGTCGGGTCAAAACCACGTCGCCGCTCAGTCATAACAAACACTTCACATGGACGAAGAACTGGAGCCGCTCTGATCTGAGGATTATTGATTATTGCATCTTCTTGATTGTCATTGGTTTAATGAGCGTCACACACCGTCTCAACAGAAAGTTTCTCCTCTCTTTGAGGAAGTGGTTTTCACCCGACAGCCCCCCGCCCCGCCACCGTCACTCTGGCTTCATGCCCCGCCTCTTTTCCCTGTGTCTGTCCAATCAGGAGAAGCGGATCGGCTCTCTGGACGCGGCCAACACGCGGCTGATGCTGGCGCTGGCCCAGGTGAAGGAGCACTACAGCACGCCCAGCCTCCGCAACGGCCTGTCGCCTAGCAACCCCACCAAGCTGTCCATCACCGAGAACGGCGAGTTCAAGAACAGCAGCTGCTGATTGGTCCAGCCTGGGCCGAGGGGGCGGGGCTTGAAACAGTAGATTTAAATAGGGAGAATCTATAAATGCGCATGTAAATACTGAAGTTTGACCTGTTCAGTGTACAGTGTGTGTGTGTGAGAAAGAGTGAGTGTGTGTGTGTGTGTGTGCGCTGCGTCACAGAAGCACAGTGAGAAAATAAAACCAAAAACAGAAATTTACATTTTCTAATAGAATTTTTTATGGTTTTTATTTGAAGCTTCTGGTTTTAATTGAGTGGATCCTTTGTTTTGCTGTTTCCACTTTAGTTTTTTTTGTTTTTTTTAACCTGATAACTTGTTTTCGGGTTTTAATTTATTCCTCCACGTCCCGTTGCTGGAGGATCACACCCGTCTGCTGTCACATGTTCAAATAAAAGCTTCCTAAAAGTCCCACTGTGCCGTCATTCCTTGGAAACTGAAAGTTGATCATTCAAGCCTCATTCAGAATGTGCTGGTTTCAGGGAGGAAGCACTTCCTCTCCTCCTGCCATGTGCTATTGTTTACATTCTGTCTGTTGCTAAGTTACAGAGAAACTGTTCAACCAAACCAATATGGACCAGAATTTGACCCAGAAGGAGAAACTCCGCTGCTGCAGCAGGACGTTTCAGAAGGTCAGTAAATCATATTGTGCCTCTCTAACCCAATATGTTCATCAGCTGCACTGAATGTTATTTTTACAAAGAAATGTGCTGTTTCAACAGCAAATGAATGACTTCAGTCTAAAGCCCCGTTTCCACCGCACACAAGTGCCGGGACGGAGCGGAGCGGTACGGAATAGAGACCCCGACCGAAAGTCATCAGATCTAGTGAATCATCTGTTGTTGTTTACATCCTCCACTTTGCACTGTTATTTTTTACAGCGGTTATTTTTTGCAGCAGCAGAGCCGCAGCCGCTTCCGTGTTTGTGAGAGAGCGAAACCTCCGGCCACTTGCCCCGCACTCGGGTGCGGGGCAAGTGGCCGGAGCGTTCCCCCCGGTTGGCTGAGCTTTCTGCTCAAACGCAGGAGGTTCTCCACTCCGGCGCTGATCACGGTCCGGCAGCTCAGCGTCGGAACACGGAGGCGCCGAGCTCCGAGCTCCTTTTCATCGCTTCCGCGGTCCGTCCCCGCGATAAAGCGTCACTGACCGCCTCTGGGAAGCGGAGCTGTCGGAGCCGAAAGCTCCAGACTCCCGGACGCACATCCACGCCACGGCGAGCGCTATGCTGCTAACAGAAAGCTCCAACGCGATGCAAAGTCCCGAGCCCCAGTCTCCCTCTGCCTCAAGTTGCTCTTTCACCACAAACACTAAAGTTGAGCAGCAAAGAAAAGAAAAGGAAAATAAAAACCAGTGCAAAGCTGACCACACTGACAGCAGAGGCGTGTCGTAAATCACTGACCAATCAGCAGACAGCTCCTCAACCTCAGACCTGTTCCATGGTCCCCGGCACCCCAACGGAAGGGGAGCGGAAAAGCGGTCGCCTTTGGAGCGGTTTAGACCGGTCTAGGCTGGCACTTTTTGTGCAGTGGAAACGGGGCTTAAGTGACTGCACTTATCTATGTGCACGCCACACTGAGGTCTTCTAATGATCAGAATTCGTAGTGGACAGAATATCCCAAGCCCCCATTTAATCACAGAAATAAATGAAAAGCCCACCATTCAGTTCACTTCCCTCCAAAAATCTGATGAGGCAGTTTTTCTTGTTAAGATTTTATTATGCTTAAAAAAGAAAATTAAAAGACAGGAGGTGGTGATCGAAGAAAAAGAAAAAAAAAATATATATTCATATTCAAATATCTTTATACTTTTTCTATTCATACATGATTAACAATGCAAAGAAAATAATTCCCGTAGTAGTAGTGCTTAAGTAAAGTTCAATATAGACTTTTATTATAACAAAATAGGCAGTTTACCGAGAGGGTTAAATATCTGTCAAAATCTCATTGTACAAGAATCGACACTCGTGGACGCCCGGAGCTGGCAGCTCGTCTCCGGGCGCGTCCACGCCCGTCACATGATCGACATCGTTTCCGTGGTAAGACACTGACGATGCTGTCGGACGTCGCCGTGACGACCGGCGGGGTTCAAGCTCGCGCAGGAGGGCGCCGACTCGACGTCGAACACACCGGAAACAAACGCGACGGAGGAAAAGTTTGTTTTCTTAAAGTGGAGAAAAAAAACGGACCGTGCAGGAAAAATTCTTTATAATTAAATAAGAACATCCTTCAATTATAAGTAAAAAAAAAAAAAAGAATTCACTCGTAATAAAAATACATTATATATAGTAAAATAACTGTCCATTCTTCTGATCAATGAGGAGTTTGGTTGAAATCTTTGTTTTTACACTATAGTAACAAAAATAAGTTTCCTTTTAACAATCTTTATTAAATATCTTTCTACATGACAGAACATTACTCTGGATTTCATTTAATACCAATACATTTTTAATGTTTGTCACAAGGTAAATTTAGCATTTGTTTTTTGAATAGTCTTAAAAAAATATTCCTTACTGATCACAGTGATATTTCTAAAGTCTGATTGATTAGATATTGAGTTTGGATGAGTGTCATTCAAGGCAGTTTATCTTGACGTACTTATATATTTTCCTGTGTAATAAAATAATGTTTAGCAGTTTTGTCTAAGTAAAGATACCAGCTGTCTTCCTTTGGTCATTGCACTGAACATTTATCTCTCCGTTTATATATTTGTTTCTTTCTGGCTGGTTTCAATAGAAAAGTGACTCGCGTGAGAAACATCAATATTTCCACAGCATGGCCACATTTTTTTCTCCCTAAGAAAACAACTTTTTACTGTGAAGTCTAACTGACTGGGGGATTAAAAAAACATAACCAGATTATCGCGGAGCGGAGTGTTTTCTACTAATTTCAAATGTTTAAAAGCGGTGCACGGCGCCCTCTAGCATCAGAACAGGAACACTGCTGCGTCTCGTCAACGTCCGGCGGCAGTGAGGAGCAAAACAAAACAAACTTAATGTGAATCAAGTAAAAAACAAAAAAAACAAAAAGGAAGAAGAGAATTTATGAAATGAGCAGAAAGTGAGGAGAAAAGCTGTGACATCAGACGCTGAGGTGAAGGGGCTGATGGGAAATAAACGGGGGAATAACCGACATGCTGTTTAAAGCTCAAACGTGCAAAGTTTTGCTTTTTTTTTTGTGTCTCCGCTTCCTCCGGACGGACGGACGGACGCTGCCTGAGACTGAAACTCCGTCCACCCTCTCACCTCACAGGACAAAACAAAGAGGAGGGAACCCACAATCAACGAAAAATTCAAGGAGGGGAACGAAGAAGGGAAAAAAAAAAAAAAAAAGAGTCAAATCTGCTTCGTACGTTTTCAGGGTGTCGTTCTCTGTTCTCGTCTTCTGAAGTTCTCCTCCCTTAAACATTAAGGAGCTGTACCAGAAGTCCTCCAACTCTCAGACGTGTGCTTTACTCTGCCCGAGTCCTCGACAGGCAAAAGAGGTCCGGGGGGGAGGGGGGGGGCTCTTCCTTCAAAATGAAACAAAACTGAACCTAAGGAGAGGAGGAAGAGGAAGAGGAGGAGGACGAAGAGGAGTGTGGGGCTTCATAACTTCTCCTTGGACTGAACCCAGATGAACGGACCCGACTGCTCCTCGATGATCTGCTTCACCTGCTCATAGATCTCCTCCAGGGTGTCGCCCTGCACGATGGCTGCACACACACACACACACACAATTACTGACGCTGTCGTGATGTCACATTATGGGATGTTGACGGGACCTTCCGTCAGTGTTTATCACGTGTGGAGCCATTTTGTACATCTCAAGGAGTTTTTGCTTTCTGAAGCAAACGGTACTTCCACTGCTGACCTGCGGGGGGCAGCATGATGCAGTACAACAAGTCTACAACCCGATCTAACCTGGACATCAGAACCGTGTCCTGGGTTGACGGACCCAGACGCCAAGCAGGTTATCAACATCTACGATATTAACTCGTCGGAGGAAAAGCGTGAAGGAGCGTCGTGTTTGCGGAGCGTCTTGACTTCAAACGTCACCTGTGAAATGCTCCGTGAACTCCTGCTCCAGCTTGGTGGCTCTGTCGAAGGTTTTCCTGCCCTGCTCCTCCGTCAGACGCTTGTTCATCTCCCTGCGGGAAGAAAACAAACATCAGAAGAAGAAAAACAACAACAAACAACAACGCCTGTCCAGAAAGACGGCCACGAGCGAGAGCTCACATGATGTTCTCCACCGATTTGGGCTTGATGAAGATGGCGATGGGGTGGAGCAGCGCCAGCTGGAGCCTCTTGATGGCGTTGCCCGACACGTCCAGGATGCAGTGCTTCCCCTGAAACCAGGAGGGGGCGCCAGAGAGAGGCGAGGTGAGGAGAGCGTCTCGATGGATTAAAAACTACCAACATGGCCGCCACTGTAAAGCAGCTGAAGTCAAACGTTGCACTGCACCTTCTCGGCCACCTCCCGGACCGACTGCACGCTGGTGCCGTACAGGTGGTTGTTGTACTGCCCCGCCTCGATGAACTTGTGGTCCTGGATGTCTTTCTCCATCTGCTCCCGGGACACCATGAAGTGATAATCTCTGCCGTCCACCTCGTAGTCTCTCTTGGGCCGGGTGGTGTCTGCGGGACAGAGGGAGACGCTGCAGGAGACCAGACGCTTCCTGGCCGGGGGGTTTTTGTTACCGGGGAGAAAAGCTCACGGGGGACGCAGGATCCAAACTTGTCCGGGAACTCCGAGATCAGGTCGTCATTGATCCGGTCCTTCATGGGGCCGAGGATGATGACGGGACGCGTGTAGTTCACTGTCGGAGGACGAAGACCCTTCATGAACATACTCATCATAATAATAATAATAAGAATGCATTGCTCTTCATTCATTCACTCCATGGTGTTACACTACGTCTGCTCTCATCTGTCTCCCCCGTCTTCTTCACCACCGTGTCCCGACTCACCTTCCTGCTGGACGACGGGTTCGTAGGACAGCACGTATTCCTCCTGCCCACCTGGAACACAAACACCCCGTCAGCCTCGGCTGCAGCAGCAGCAGGACGGAAGCAGGAAGTGAGTGAGGCTCAGAGTCCGTCTCTTCAGGACGTCCACGAGGAGACGCCCGTCGACGTCCCGGGACTTAATGGGAGCCGGCGTCTTAAATTCGGGGTCTAAGACTAATCTGCAGGCGTTACGAAGAATTCTGCACCATGGGCAGGAGAAGTGAGAGGACGGGGTGCATTATGGGAGGAGGGTGACTGCGGCTGGTGAGCGAAAGGATCAATGCAGTACGTTTGACCTTCACAGATCAGAGATCAGTTCTTCTCTCGTCCTGGTTTAACAACCTGCTCGCTACGCCTGACCGGCCTCCCGCTGACCTGAAGAACTCGTCGTGTCGACCGAGGGTCACTTGAAGAAACCCGAGTTTAAAGAAAACAAACCTTTGAGAAATAAAAGCTAAAAACCCGACAAGAGGCGGTTTCACTGTTTGTCCGACTCGTCCGTCGTCCATGCTGCAGCCAGGAGCAGTGAGGCAGACAGACATTGTGTGTGAGGTCATGCTGATCTGTGTGTGTGTGAGGTCATTAACGACATCAGTGGGGGGGGAGGGGTTAGCGGCGAGCGTCGTTAGTGCTTTCCGTCGAGTGTCACACTTACGGTAGCTACTCTCACTATCGCTGGCGTTTGACGTCACGTGTTCTGAAAACACAACAGAAGACACAGAGGACAGGAGGGGTCAAGGGGGGCGGAGTCAGGGGGGGGCGGAGTCGGGGTGGGGGCATCGTCTTTCATTAATGCTCCCCCCCCTCCCCCCACCCGAGACATGACACCCGCGTTAAAATCTGCCTCCCCGACGTCCGACACCCGGAGAAGCAGTCAGAAGCGACTGAACTGCAGGACACGTCTGGAGACACACAAACCCCCGACTGACCAAAACTTTTCAAGCAGTAAAACAATCATCTGGACAACAGAGAAAATGCAGAGTCAGCAATGTGGAGTCGCGACAGGAAGTGTCCCTGGCAGCCCGGCCTCGGCTTCAAGAGAGGAAACAGATCGACTGCAAAAACCAAAACCCAGATCCAAGAGGAGCAGACGTGTCGTTACTCCACGTAAAAAGCAAAGCGGAGCTCCAACATGGAAGCTCCGGTGAAGCCAAGAGGAAAAACCTAATCACTCATCAGGGACAATGGAGTTTCTTCCTCCGGCCATCAGAGCTTTTAATGCAGATGGAGTTTGAGATCATTCTTTAGATGTGTGAACGGGTTCACCTGGTCTCTGCAGCTCTTCTGACATTCAAACTGTCAAACTCGTCCACATGGTCTTATTTCATAACAAGTTCCAAAACGTCTTCTAAAGGCCTGAAAATCCAACTGCAGACGTCCAAGAAGAGCTAATAAACACTAGAACTCCTGTATCACTCTCTGGCCATGTGGGAAATGTTCATCAAAAGACTAAATGGACAAATGTAAGACGCTTTTCGTAATTTTTAATTTGAGATGCACTTCGACCTCCAGCTGCAGAGTTTCAGTGCAACAGAGACATTTTGAACGAAGAGAAGAAACAGTGAAGGAAACCCCAACGTGTTTTCACTTCTTCAACTGTGACACCATGAACAGTGTGTTTAACAGGCTCTTCAGGTGAATCCAGCACATTTATTCAGGTTTTATTTCCCCGCCCCCCCCGAGAGAGTTTGTGTGAAGTCACAGAGACGAGAAGGAGACAAAGACAATAAAATAAAAAAACACCACAGAAGAAGAGATGAGAGAACTGATGAGTGTGACTGTGAAAGGTGCCCCGTCTGAAGGTCTGCCATGAGGAGGAGGAGGAGGAGGAGAGAGGGATGATGGAGGGGAGGAGGACCTGCTTCAGTCCTCCAGCCGGCTCAGTTACAACCTTTTTAAAAGGTTTTTAAATGAAGAGACGATTACTTGGTTTTAGTTAGAATGGCAGTGCTTCAGGAGCGTCGCTGTCGGCCTGAGGAGAACCAGGAAAAAGTTCTAAGGAAAAAAAAAAAAAACTAGAACACTCACTTCCTGCTCCTTTCATAAACTACTGGTTATGTAATACCGTATAGAACTTGTGGGAAATCAAACATGTCCGCTGTAAGACAGAGAGGCTGATGGGAGGTTTTTTTTGGAAGAGGGTGGAGGGTGGAGGGGTGACTTACTGTGGCCTTTGGACAGCATGTCGTCGCTGTTGTCCTGCAGTCAGCATAGCCGAGTAAACAAAGAGGACACAAAAAAAACAAAAACAAAAAAACAAAACAAAAAAAAACAACCAGAAGAACAGAGTTACAAGGTTGACGACAGACGGGGAGAGCAGAGGGAACGCAGCCGGTCCACACGGCCGCAGGACCTCCTCCACCTCCTCCTCCTCCTCCTCCACCTCCTCCTCTACACCTTAAGCTACTGGAGGACTAAGGGTGGCATCAACTCCACCACGCCAGGCCCTGTTGCCGTGACAACCAGCATGCGCGCAACACGCCGCCGCCGCCAGCTGATCTCTTGTCCTGTCGCCGGCTATTCCAGACAAGACGCTCCCCCCCTCCCCCTCCCCTCCCCGACGGGGCGCGACGCTCTGGTACTTACGGTCGACGTCGCTGGTCTCCTGCTCGCTCGCCTCTTTGCTCTTGTAGAACGGAAACTTTCGGGAAAAGAGGTTCTTTTTACGCTTGTCATTGAGAGACTGCTGAGGAAGAAGAGGAGGAGGAGGAGGAGGAGGAGGAGGGGTGATGATGGAACAAAAAAAAAAAAAAAAAAAAAAACAAACGATAAAAGAGGAGGAAAAAAGGGAGATGAGGCGGTCTGACGACCAGAAGCGTTGTGTGTGAGCCTGAGGTGAGCTGCTCCCTGCTGGCTGGACGAGGTATGATGGTGCATCTAGTGAAGAATGTGAAAAGTACTCTTGTGGCGGGCGGGGGGGGGGGGCGGAGCCTCACCACCGTGAAAACTGACTTGAAACTAAAAGATTTGAGGCGATTTTACTAAAACCTCTGAAGTCGTGACTCAAACAGATCCTGGAGGTTGGTTTAGTGACGGTTTAGTTTAAAAAAAAAAAAAAGCTGCAGGAAGCATTAAAAATACTCCTCATATCAACTTTTCTTCTTCAAGTGACCATGACTTGATTATTATCGTTTTTTAAATGTTCAGATCGAATGTTTACTTTGTTGTTTGTTACCGTTGGTCTTAATTGAGCTTGAGCTTTCGAGGAGATGGAGAATAAATGAGCTGTTCATGTCAAAATGTCTGGTGTGTGCAGAGTGTCAACGGTGAAGACAGCAGGGTTAGAGGAGGATGAGGAGGAGGAGGAGGAGGACCACACTGATGACATGCAGGGAAGCTGAGGAGCTCCAGCAGGTGATGGAGAACCTGATTCACCGACTTCATGTCGGGCTGCGTGGAGGAAAGTCACTTATCTGGAGAAATTTGACTCTGATCAATGAAGCTGGACGTTTCACTCTTAAATTCCACGTCTGACTTTAAAAGGCGCTAAAAGCCTCAGACTGGTTTGATAGTTGAGTGATGAAATTGACGACGATGACGGCTTTAATCACACTACTTAATATCCAAACAGGTTCTTGCTCTGCCGTCACAAGTTTACTTTTTAAAAGTGATCTAGAATCTCCTCATGGCGTCAACAGGCTTTACGCACAGTCGATCGCCGTCACGGGGCAAAACTCAAACTACAACTCTGGTTTCACTTTGTGGAGATTCCACTTTCACGTAAAACATTCCACAGCTGTTTCAGCTGCAGGTGTGGAAGAGACGGAGACGAGACGGGTGACAGGATGAGGTCGCATGCTGCACGTCACTGAGCAGGCGGGGGAGGGGGAGGAGGAGGAGGAGGAGGAGGAGGAGGAGGAGGAAGGTGTGTGTGAGCAGGAGCCAGTCAGACATCAATGTCAAGCGTTTCACTCCGTACGAGGAGAAGCGTGAACATGCATGTAGGGCGCCGCCCCGCCTTGCTTCCTCCTCGTTATGTCTGCGGTGTTAAAGCGGAGGGCAGGTGGGGGGGGGGGGGGGGGGGGGGGGGAGTAGGAGGAGGAGGGGGCGTGGCCTTGCAGTGGGCGAAACGTGGCGACGCGTGTTAAAGCGGCATACGAATTTAAAAGGTGCTGGCGGAGGGCGGGGGAGGGGCGAGAGGAGGAGGAGGAGGAGGCGCTGCTGCGGTCTGGAGAAGAAGAAGAACGTCGCTCAGATCGACGGCAACATGCGGTTAACGGGCTCGCCGGTTTAGTCGCACATTAGTAAGTAAGTGGAGATCAGGTGGCTGCGGCGCAGGAAACAAAACACTTCATCTTCACAGAGACGCCAAACCAGAGGACGTCTCCCACGTGTGACATCATGCAAACATCATCAGAGGCTGAACGCCGACGCCTCCGAACCCTCTGGAGCTGCTCGACCTGGAAATGGACGACGCGTCACGAAATCGTTTTGGGGGATCAGTGCCTTGCTCTTACGCATGTGGGCAGCAGGAGTATCGAACCCACAACCTTCCGACCGAAAGACGTTCCACTTTACCAACTCTACCACCATAGCTCTCTCCATATATATATATATATATATATATATATATATATAGTCTAACAAATCAAAGTTATGTTACTTTGAAAATAGATGCTACTGATGGATTTCCATCAGAAGTGTGGCTTTAATTCATCATGTCTTATAATATCTGTCAAAGTTTGTATCAAACACTGAGCTTTAAAGGTTTATTTTCACTTTTTTTTCTCCAAAGAGCAATTCATCAATGGTTAAAATGGTTATTTTGATTGCATAAACAAAAAACTTCTGTGTTTTGTGGTCTGTAGTAAGAAATCTTAAGCCTGAGTATCATTCTGTGAACGGTACCAGACGATTCTTAAAAACTCCTCAGAATCCTTTGTATTGTTGATTTATACGCGCGTCCGTTTGCAAAATACGTCACAGCTCAATAAAGACGTGATCAAAGACGTGAAACGGGTTCAGACTGCTGCTGCAGCTCCAGAGGGTCCAGATGTTTCTTGAATGTTCATGGAGTCACTGTGGGACGGACGTGAAGGACTCACCCCTCGGTCTCGAGACTTGGCGTTGAACTTCACCGTCTTTAACCTGGCCCTCTCCTTCTTCTCCACCCTGGTCAAAGGTCAAACACAAGGTCAGGGGGTCTTGCCCTCTCCTTCTGGTGAAGGTGCTCCGAGGTCACGTTAACGGGAATCGTGTGCATGTCTGACCGTCTCTTGCTGGGAATCACGCCGACCTCCTCCTCCTCCCCCTGCGCCGTCAGCTGCCGGGCCTGCCACCACTCGTCATCGGAGGCGTTGACCACGTGAAGAATATCCCCGAACTTGAAGTTGAGTCCCTGACTGGGCAGACCGGAGTCTCTGGTCTTGTCGTAGTCAAACAGAGCTCTGGGGAGAACAAAACACACATGAATGTGCCAATGAAAACACCAAATTAAACGTATGTTGAACATAACGATCCTTCTGATTAAAGGTATACAGGAGGATTTTCAGGAATTTTAGGAAAGAACCGCCCTCTCCACCGTTTGAAAAAAATGCGCATGCGCAACGCTGTACCTGCTCCCGAGACGGAACGCCTACTAAAACGGGTGCGAGAGACATGCACGAGCCCAGTTCTCCTCGTGCACGCTCTGTTTACAAGTCACAAGTCGGCATCGCTCACATAAGCTACTTTTACAAGAAGATTTGCACCAGAGGGGGTGAAACTGTGTAAAAATGTCCGAGAATAATGTGTCGGGTCGGCCACCGGCATTATAAGGACCGTGTGGAGTGAGCTGCGCGCAGGGACGAGCACGTACGACGGGCTTACGTCATATATCACCAGAATGATTGACAATTGGGAGGACCAGTTATTTTGATGATCCACCCGGAAGAAGAAAATCCTCTACTATACCTTTAAGATTTTACGTCTCAATCTCATTGGTCCCTTGTTCCTGGCGCACGCTGATATAAACTATACTTTCAACATCTGGCAGTGAAATACCGTTACTGTGGTTCTGACAAACGTGTTGGGGAAACGACGCGTTAAAAGGCTCAGCTGTGTGTGTGTGTGTGTGTGTGTGTGTGTGTGTGTGTGTGTGTGTGTGTGTGTGGAGCTCCTCACCTGACGTAGAGCGACCTCTTCTGACTGGTGCGCAGAGACCCGGACCCTGAGCTGATGCTGCTGTTCATCATCTGCTCCCTCAGGTCGTGGATCTTGGCCTCGAAGCGGCTGTACTCTGCAGAGCAACGCCACAACCGCCCAGTTCAACGCCCAAGGGAAAATAAAAAATGTACCAGTTGCAGTAAAATCGGACGACGCAGTTTCTGAACAAGTTCACCACAAAACCAAACTCTGATCTATTAAAGCTGCTCAGGTGGAAGTGAATACTTCCTCTCATGTAAACCCAAACTAAACCATCAATGGAGTGACTGGTTTCCTCCCTCGGTACAACAAAGCTGTACGGAAGGTTGCCGCGGTCTCACCCTCCGGCCTGTAGTGGGCGATGATGGTCACCGTCTGCCCGGCGTTCTTCAGCGCGGCGGCGGCCTGCTCGTGGGTGGCGTTGCGGAGGTCGACGCCGTTCACCTGGAAGACGGGAGCGGAATGGCGTGAGACCTCAAAGCGGGGACGGCGCTTGCAATAAGCGCTTTCCCGGAGAGTCCAGAACGAAGCGTCTTACGGAGACGAGTCGGTCTCCTTTCCTCAGCTCGCCGCAGAGGTCGGCCGGCCCCCCGGCCAGGATGAAGGAGATGAAGATGCCCTCGCCGTCCTCTCCGCCCACGATGTTGAAGCCCAGGCCCGTGGCCCCCCGGTGCAGCACCACCTTCCTGGGCTCCCTGTCGGGCCACACACACGCATCACGTGACCTCACACACGCACACACACACGAGAGGCGGATCAAAACATTTGCTTCTTCATTTGGACAGTTTTTTGTTGCCGAGAACACAACTGGAGGAGGACACTGCAGAGGCGACCAGGTGTAGTTGCATGTTTGAGCCAGCAGGGGGCAGAGAGGGTGCGTTGCTTCCACAGACCAACAGCTTCAAACTACAACTTTGTTTTAGTGATAAAAATCATCTGCTTTGTGTTTGGAACTTGCTGATACTAATCAAGGCTGAATTTACCATTCAATTCATTAGAGAAGAAGTTATTTGTTTGTTTTTTTTCAATCAATCGCCTAAATTCAGGCCTGAAATTTCCCAGGAATTGTGTAAATATGTTTTCCCCAGAGTAAACAGTCACACTGAGCTCCTCTACCTCCTGCTAAGATACACACTGTGTTCATTACTGCTGAATCTCACCTCGACATGTTACAGCCACGTTAACTTTCAAATTCATTCAGTCGCTTTGAATTTTGAGAAATGGAGCAAAAAAACAACCCAAAACTGTTTAAATCCTGCAGCTTTCTTAGTGTGAACAGTGTCCAAGTGTGTCCAAATTACAATCAATTAATCAGTAAAAACTACAGTGATAAACCTCAGAGGGTTCAGTCTGGTGCGGACGTGTGTGTTTCTGTTCTCACCGGGTGACGTCGTCGTCTCCCAGCATGCTCTTGGGTGTTGGAGAGTAGCGTCCCGAGGATGCCGGCAGAGGAAGGGGCTGACTCAGGAAGTTTGGGGGGCTGATATGGTTCTCCATGTGCTGGGAGTACGCTGAGAGAACGAGAGAAACAACAATACTCAGTCCGGTCTGATGAGTCCTTCTACTTCCTGGGAGCTGCAACAGGTGTGTGTGTGTGTGTGTGTGTGTGTGTGTGTGTGTGTGTGTGTGTGTGTGTGTGTGTGTGTGTGTGTGTGTGTGTGTGTGTGTGTGTGTGTGTGTGTGTGTGTGTGTGTGTGTGTGTGTGTGTGTGTGTGTGTGTGTGTGTGTGTGTGTGTGTGTGTGTGTGTGTTGGCCTCTCTGCTACACGAGCCCCTCACCTGTCAGGCTCCTGTTACTGTCTGATTGGACGAGGCACCGCGGGGGGTCGTAAAACTAAACTATTAACAAGAAACACAAGCTGCTCTGAGCCTGATGCACTGGAGAAGAACCTGCAGCTTTCATGTGACACCTCAGTGTGTTATTGAGACGTTACAGACTTTATTATTTAACTGTATTTACTGCAGCAAATATTAGAAGGAGAAAAGAAAGAAAGAAATGGATGAATAGACATAAAGTCTGTGATGTTTCGGGACAGACGGGTGGATAACGGATCATAATGTCTGGAGAACTTTGACAATGGTGACGTTACATGTTAGTAAAATACAACATGAACCGATGGATTTACAGATATGGATAGAAATGATTAAGACTGATCCCAGTGATCTGCCTCTTTCTATATTTCTCCTGCTTCTAATAATTGCTGTGTTCAGAGGAGACGAAAACAATACTTTACATCACTTTGTTCACAAAGTGTGAGTGTCCACGGTGAAGAGTTGCAGGATTAAATAAAGAAGTAGACGAGAGCCATCGGTGTGAAGAGCAACACTGGTGGGATGTGATTCTGGTCGTTGCAGTCTTTATTTGATGGGTCGGCTTAATGCATGACGTATCTGAAGCAGGGGATGATGGGATGGACGGCTGCGTCCACCACCCCCCCCTCTGCTTTAGCAGTCGCCACGGTGGTGTCGGAGCACACTTGACAAAATTATTTGCCCTTCATTACTTCGGCTGCGGCCGGACATCATTATACATATTGCCACGTTATTTGTGCGCTGCAGCGGCGCTACGGGGGGGGGGGGGGGCGATGCTGCGGCGCCCGCTGGAGCCCGTGAAGCAGCTCAGCGCTCACTGATTGGATTTGCTCCTCGTCCTTCACGCGTCTCAACCTCAACGTGAGTGGCGGCAGAGAAAGAGGGGGGGGGGTGATTAAATGCAAAGGCCCCCGATGTCATCCAAAGGGCTTTCAGCTGACTTTAAACAGATGAGATACACACACACAAAAAAAAAAAAAAAAATGTGACAACTATTTTGCAGCAGAAGGCGCTTGGAGGTTTTTAACTGTATTGTAGATTCTCACATCTGCTCACGTCACGATATACGATGTTCAGTTTCCCCTTCCTCTGTGACACGTCTCTTTCCCCAAGGAGAAAAGTCATTCCTCATTCAATATAAAGATTTGTAAAGATAAAAATTGCCCGGCTGCCACATCAACGGTTTCCCTGCTTTGTTGCCGTTATATAGAAAGAGATTTTCAAATATGTTGTTTCTTCACACAAAGAACTAATCCACCCAACAAAAACGGCTTTATGTTGCGTCAACTTCTCACCCAAACATCTATGTTTCAGCACGTTTTTTACAGTGCTGGACAAAAAAAACTCGGTATTT
Organism: Blennius ocellaris; assembly: GCF_963422515.1. Lineage (NCBI taxonomy): Eukaryota > Metazoa > Chordata > Actinopteri > Blenniiformes > Blenniidae > Blennius > Blennius ocellaris. The sequence goes on from NC_137659.1 coordinate 15,232,539, forward strand.
AAAGAAAACACACAGGTGCACAGGGAGACCATGCAAACTCCAAACATGGAGGCCTGAACGTTGCCAGGCAACAACACCGCATTGTTAACAACTGGCTGCAATGTGATAAATGAGGAAGTCAAACAAAGAGAATTGCTTCAAAACTCTCCACATTGAGGGATCGCTATTGATAAAAGAGACGAAGCAGCAGCAACTTGTCTATTTCAATTAGTAAGTCAATAAAGTGTCAACGTCATACCTTGTCCTACAAATTCAATAAGCAAATGTAACATATTTTACGGCACCTGGAACATTCTGCCAAACCTGCACAATTTCACTGAAAGCTCTCAACCGAGATTAAAGGGTGCTGAAAGAAATCTATGAATATGGAGACAAATGCTGTGGAGCTTTTCAGCAGCTGTTGTTTCACACTTCTTTTTTGAAACTCTCCATCGCCAAATGTGAAGATTTTGCACGCAGGCGGGTTACAACAATGAGCTCCCACTGCTCGACAGTTCAGTGTCCTTCACTGTGCACTTTTAAAACCAACCTTAAGGTACGGCAAAGCGCACCCAGACACAACTCTGATGGTGTGGGGTTGTGAACGACGCAGGTTTGTAACGTCACTACGCAAACAGCAGTCGGAGACCAACGCGGAAGTTGCGACCAGCAGCCTTCAGCCTCCTCTCTCTATGACACAGAGGTAAGAAACTTTCTCGGCTCCTGCTGAATCTCCACCAGGAGCGTCTGCACCTCGTCAGAAGACCCGGGGACACGTCAACAAACCAAGTACAGAAAACAACCAGCGAGCGCAGAGTCATGACTTACAGTTGGTGAGGTCGGGTGGGGCGAAGCTGTCGTTCATGAAGACACTATTGGGTTTAGCCACTTTCAAGTAGACCACGTCGGGAGTGTTTTTCAAGGCAGTGACGGCGTGTTCGTGGCTCACCTCCTCCAGACAAGCACTGTTCACCTGACGGCGACGGAGAAAAAAAACATGTAAAAAGAGTTCCATTGTAGGGGGCCGCTTATAACTGTTAAATATTGTGCGTCGGCCTGAAGAAGGATCGAGGAGTTCTGTTAGTGCGTATCTGTAAAACATGTATCAGAATTTCTGTCGGTGCTTTGTGACGTCACTAAATATCTTCATCTGCTCAGGCAAAGTTTAAGCAATAATGTGTTTACTTCAAAGAAAGAGATAAAATGGTTTACATGAAATGAAAGCTTGTCTTTGACTTTTTGCCTATAAATATTACATAAAACAGTATTGTTAAGTTCTTGACCTTTCCTTATAGTGAAGTCAATGCTGCCCGATTTGCTCCCGTTTCGAATAAACAAAATGTTTCGTGGGCGTTTCTTCTGTTGGTACACCGACAGCTTCCTGCTCTAGATTCTCAATCCTGGGAGGGTTAAGTTTCTATCATAGCTGTTGAAAGTAGAAATGTTCATATACTGTTCTTACGGCCAATAGTTTGTCTCCGATCTGCAGCCTCCCGTCTTTATGTGCCGCTCCACCTTCGATGATCTTGGTGACGTAGATACTGTTGTCACCTGGGATGTGCTGGTTCCCGACTCCACCTGCTATACTGAAGCCAAGACCTGGAGCACACAGCAGGAAGATGTGGAGGATCAGTACTTCACTCAACCGCTGGAAACATTAAAAATAAAAAGCTCCCACAATACACTTCCTTGACAAGAGCTGCAAGCACAGAAGTGTCAAGCCTCCGAGTCCAACATGTCTCATAGGGACAAACTCCAACACTTTTTAAAGGAGGGCAAAAAAAACAACTCAACAGCACCAATTTAAGACGGGCAAAAATTGGGGCCACATAAAGGCACATTTCAGGATGTTTCTATGTAAAAAAAAATAAGGATTTGTTCTGAATAATCTTGAGTGCCTGAAGGGTTCCGCTGAGGCAGCAGCAGCAAACCAAACATGGATCAGCAGCAGTACAACAACAACCAACACGAGTCACACATCTGAGCCCCTCCGTGTCAGTCTGGAGTCACAGCGGTTCTCCAAAACCTCAGGACGGCTCACCAAGTTCATCATGAGCAGTGAGTGCTTCCTGTGTCGGTTACCAAAGTTTCTTGTGCTGAAGAATCTCGTCACCACAATGACGAGCTTGTGGCCAAAGCTCCATTACTCTGCTTAGATATCAGACAATCTGAGTGTGCTGGTTATAAGATGTGCAGATGCGAAGGATAGAAAGATGAATGAATTATAACGTCGTTTACCGCGAGACCCAGGTTATACCATCCATATTTGGTTGAAAGATAATTGAAATGACCAGTAAATCCAATAATCTAGAGATGTTTTGGAATTGGACAGGGGGCCACACACAACGTGATACAAGGCCGCCATGTGGCCTGTGATGAGGCCAGTTAGCATTGTAGGAGGGCATCTTTTATTTTCAAAAAAACAACAAAAGAATGCAAAATAGTAGAAAAAGAATTGCATTGCGGTTGTCAAATACCGACAAGGCCACCTAAAATAACCACAAAGACGGAGCTTGCCTTTGGGTCCCTTCACCAGCTTTATCTCCATCACTTTCTCGGAAACCGGTTTCCTCCTGCGGACGTAGAGCCGGACCAAAGAGCCCGCCTCCTTCAGCGCCTCCACGGCTCGGCTGTGGGTCACGTCCCGGACGTCCACCTCATTTACTCTCAGGATGACGTCGTTGACCCTGAAACGGGAGGAAACGCGAAAGGCGTCAGGTTCGGTATAATAGGTCCCATGAAACATTTATTTGTGCAAAAAACAAATGAATACAACTCGAATGCAAGAGAAAACCCACATTGCAGACAATTTCCCCTCCGTCACTTGCAATGTAATAGAGTAGTCACAAGTAATAAACTCATTCACACTCGGCCTATAAGTGTAATATGAACACATTTAAGTCGAGGAATTCCCAAGAAGTCATGAGAAAAACACTCCAGCGACGGAAGCACATCACTTCCACTGAGCTTCTATTTCGTCTATAATCGTCCAACAGGAAACGACACGATGTTTTTACACATTAGCTGCAGCTCAATCTCCGGTTTCGCCTCATATAGACGATCTCCACTGAAATGAGACGTGGCAAATATGAAGGCCAGTTAAAATTGTGGAGATCCATCAATTAACCTGTTATTTAGATATTAATATTAATAGATGTTTCCTGTCTGTAGGTAGTTTTTTTTTTTTTTATAAAAATGCAACAGCTGAACCACAAAAAACACAGAAATGACCTTTGCCTCCCGTTCTGATGCCCCGTTTGAACTTGAGCAGCGTCACACACACAAGTACAATCAGCTGCTGTTGAAAGGGTTGTAAAGCTTCAGATTATAGCATCATACGTTCTCATCAGGTTGAAAGCAACCGGAGACCGAGTGTGGATCCTGCATCCCGTCCTCTCCCGTCACCGTCCTCCTCGTCAAGACTTCACAGAATGTATTATGAATGAAGCGGTGAAAGGTGGCGCGGCACTGCAGGGGGTCCTGGGTATTAAAGGACACCGGCTCCGCCTGCACCTGTGGTACTAAATACCCCCCCCCCCCCCCCCTCCAGCTCTACTGCCATGTAATGACCCCCACCACCAGGAGGAGCAGACCCCCTGGAGAGAGGTCCTCGCTGAGCATGCTGGGAGTTGAAGTGTTTTCTTCTTTTGAGTTTCGGGGACCAACAGAAACATTACTTTTTTTTTGTCTTTACTAATTTTCAGAAAACAACCTTTTTTATTTCATATGGCTGAGAGTATTAACTTCTTTTTAATGTCACCAAGTAAAGTGTCCCATAAACGAGGACCACCGTCCCACTTCAGCGTCTCTAAACCAGCAAGTACTCTCTGTATTATAAGTAGTGGTGTTTGTAGTTGGCTGTACGTTATATCAACAAAGATGTCCAGCCCTCACTGGTGTTTCTTTATCTTCTGGTGGAATGAAGAATTAACACCATAATACACACAGAGCTTTAATAAATCCTCATGATTGCATGAAAGTTCTTTGAAAGTTTTGAACAAAAAAAAAAATCATATGAATATACACTATGTATTGAAAAAGGACTGAAAACTGCTCTTTAATTTCTTATAACTGGCAGACTAGCAGGCTGCATGATTAATAATACATCTAATGTTTAATAACCCAGTTGTTCAGATTTTCCATGTTAAGCTGAATTTACTTGTGATCATAAGAGAAGATAGAAAACGTGAAGTGTGGCGTCACCTGAGTCGTCCGTCCTGGGCAGCCGCTCCTCCAGGGATGACTTTAGTGATGAAGATGCTGGGATCTTCACCGATGTGGGGGTTGTCCGTCCCGCCTGCGATGCTGAAGCCCAGCCCCGAGTTCCCCTGGACGCCCCCAGATTACCATGATCAAGAGCACAAGGTATAACACACGTCAACAAAAACACATTTTTGGAATCCGCTATAATATAGTCGACCATCAGCACAGACAAGAGGCCAGGTCACAATTGTTTAGTTCCACCTGGGCGCTGATGGCTCAGCTGGATTAATTCTACATTAATCTCATCAGTGCAGGGATGTCGCACTCGCTCTGCTCAAAACATCACTGCTAAACTGTTTTGATTGTCATCAGTCATTTCCACTGCTCCTTTTATTAAATCCTGGCATCAGCAGCCACATTAACGTGATAAAGTGACACATATCCAGCAAAAGCCGGGGCTTTATAGACTGAAGTCGTTGTAATGTGACTTGTTTTAGCAGAAAATGTTTTAATCACAGCAGATGAACCAAATATTAGGTGGCAAGTATAAATATTAATTTTTAAAGGTTTCTTGATTTTTAAAGTTTATTCAAACTTGCATACAGCATTTGTATTTCTGATTTAAAAAAAATATGGACAGCTTTAACTTCATTTTGAAGGGAAAAATGTATTTATTCTCTAACCACAAATACTAAGTGTAAAAAGAAAAAAAACATTCAGAGCAGGTCAATATGTAACGGAGCTAATGGAACCAACTTTTTAGAATTTCTTCTCATTGGGCCCAAAAAATCTCCAAAAACTTTTCAGAAAAAAAGAGGAGAAACTCTAGTGGCTGGATGTTGTTACCTGTCCTGGTACCATTATTTAAAAATGGTAAGAGCAGGATTGTTTTATTCCAGGTCTTTTTATTATCCTTCTTTGAGATAAAATCTGCGTCTTGATAAAAAAAAAAAACATGATTTGATCTGCAAATATGAACCTTGTAAAAGGCATGTGATCCTCTTAGATTTGGACCAATGTGATATTTTCTGCAGCAGATGAACCCAAATGATTTGATGTTCAGCTTCGGAGGAACCGGATATCCAGGATTGTGCAAAATTTAAGGCAGTTGTGGAAAGAAATAATTCAGAAATGTAGAAGCAGTGAGCAACAAAAAGATTTGTAAAGATGGTTTTCTTTAAGTTTGCATTATGGTTAATGATTATATAAAATGTGATTTTCTATATTTGTCTTTTTATTACTGTAAACATTTTCTAAACATGCCTGAAATGTTTTCACATTCCTGTAACGATAAATGGGACGTCAGTAAATTTCCCCACTTCTAAGAGCTTCAAACTGTGACATTTAAATAAAGTAAGGACTTGGAAACACGTCTGTGCTTCGTACTATTCAGACTGGTAATATATTACCACTCCTATGATGAAATACCAAACATGTGAGGCATGCAGCTCCTGTGCGACTCAGCTGGCAGTGATGTGCTTTGTTTTATTTACGCTGCATTGATGATGATTTGCAGTTGAAGGAGCGCGGCTGAATTAGGTCGACGACAAAGGAGGGTAGACGATAATGATATAAAAAGATAATTCCATGGGCAGGATGGAACACAGCTGCATTAACACAAACTGTGAGAGGAGAACAAAAGCACAGCTATGGCTGTGTCCTATTGTCACCAGAAATCTAACCTGACATTGAGATTTAAAGTCCTTCAGGTTGTGCGAAGGCTGCACTCTGGAGTTTAGAAGCTGTGGAGATGACGTGCGTAGAAGTGAGGTGACGATTAAATAAAGGCAGCCTCACCCTCTCCAGCGTGATCTCCTCATACTCGTAGTCAGCCTCTGTCCCATTCACCTGCACACACAACAGTTTCAGTTAGCCAGAAGAAAGTTCACGACTGAAAAAAACAAAACAACAACGAACAAAGAAAAAAAAAAAAATCAGACTATTCGGTAAATCTCAAACTTCACTGTTGCTTTTGCTATGAGAATTTTTGCTCAATAAATAAATAGTTTGAAGGAAAACAAGTGACACTTGGATTCAGAGCAGCGATTTCTCTGATAGACTGGGAACACGTCGACCATTAGAGATGTGCAGAGCGGACAATCTGGTTGTGGTTTTTATCTCCTGGGACAGGCCAACGTCACTGTTAATACCTGTGGTACCTGCTCTGGTGTGAAAACAACAATATTTCAATATTGTGCCTCACATGGACGAGGAAATGTGTTTTGCTTCACCTGGGCTTCCTCAGGTCCACGCTTGTCTTGGACACCGTCTTTTCCCCTACACCCTTTTTGTTTGTAGTTAGGTATTCTGTGTGCTTCAGTATCAATAAATATCTGTGTTTTTACTTATTTTCTAGCATAATCTCCGTCGTCCCAACAAATGTCGAGCTGGTCTTGTGACGCGACGTGTCAACCAACAGCAAATCGCCAATACTCAGAAAATTAAATGTCTTTCACCATCCAATGCACCGTGTAAGAGGCATTAGAGGACCGGGCCTGAATTAACAACGCAATCCTTCTTATTAATTGTGGCGCTCTGTTTGAAAACACTCTCGTCGAAACCTTTGTGCTCCTTTGCAGAACTGATATCGGCCCCCAAGTTTATTGAAACGATGGCCAAGGCAGCCGGGGCAGGAAGCTTTTCCTAACACAACATCTCCGTCTTTCTGGAAATTAAACTGGCAGAGACGTTGTGGGATCCAGGCAACAGCTGCCAACATATTGAGCATCACAAAGTCAATCAGAGGCCAGATGGCTTGTTCAAAACGCAGAAGATAATTTCATCTGGATGAGAAGAGAGCAAGATGAGGACAGACCGTCTCTGCAGGAACCTTCTTAAACGCATCTCAACACGTGTTCAGGGCGGAGACAGAAAATCTAATCGCCGTCGGAGCGAAAGGCAAAACTGCTTGTATTGTGACTGACCCACGCAGTTCTGTGTGGTACGAGGTCTCTGAGCGTCAAAGCTGCTTTAAACACTGCTTGCAATGCTTTTATTTTGGCTTCATCTCTAAAGTCAACCAGCTCTGCACATCGGGGCTGTTAAAATTAGGTTTTAAATCTGGGAAAAACAGAAGCTCCCGAGTTGTCAGATCATCCTAATGGATGCACATTAAGCGTCTACAGGCGGCGATTCCTTTGCGAGTGACAAGAGGAGGTGAACTCACATATGGAGGCGTATCCAAACTGTCTGTGTTGACCACCACTGGGGGAGGATTGGCCTGAGGAGAGACGGAGATGTATAAAAAGGTTACTCAGAAAAAAACAAAAACATTCACAAAACAAACAAACAAACACCCCCCCTCCCCCAAAAAATAACGCCCAAAAACCTGAGCTCCACCCCTGTAACCACAGCACACACCGAAGCCAGGCGCTCCGCCGCCGTGCAGCAGATAAAAGGCAGCGCTGACATTACGGGTCGACTCTGCTCATGATGCTGCAGACCAGCTCGAGGATAAAACAGGAAGCCGGTGGATTTGAGCAGAGATTAGCGAGGACGGAGCCCTACATACATGGTGGCATTTCACGCTGCAGGAGATGCAGTGCTGGAGCATGAAGCCTGAAAAAAAAAAAATCAATCAGATCAAAATCCCGCAGGAGGGTTGAAGAGTCGCCTCCTCCTCCGTCGCCTCGGCCTTAAAACTCGGCCCTGCTTCGCTCACTCAAGTCTCCCCCGCTCGCTCACTTTCTGCCCGGGAGGAGCCAGATGGGCTCTTAAAAGTCAAATGGGGAAAGTGTGGCATTTCTCCCACCGCTTCTATCTCTAATCTGCTTCACTTCACCGGAGCCACAGCTGGACGGCCGACGTGCAGCTAAAAAGTCTGCGCAGAGAGACGGGCGGGCCACAAAGATGAACTCTATGGCTGGATGGAGCAAAGGGAAAGACCAAAAAATAAATAAACAAACAAACAAACAACAAAAATAAAAGACCTGTGACGTCGGAGGGATGATGGTGGTCTCAGCTGGGATTGGTGAGATTGGGATCACAGGGATTATGGGAGAGGAGGGCGGGGTGGCTTCAGCCTGCTGAACAATAGTATGGTGAGGGGTCACAGGTTAGACAAACACTGCAGCACAGATGAACGGCGGGAGAAGGAGGAGGGATGGAGGAGGAGATGGAGGAGGAGGAGGAGGAGGAGGAGGAGGAGGAGGAGGAGGAGGAGGGTGTGTGCATATGACTGGCGGGCCGTTTGTGTTTTGGTCAAGCTGTGGTGCCAGGTGGGCGGAGCTTGACGGGGCGAGGTGGCAGTGTGACGTGGTGAGAGCGCCAGGCGGCCTGTTGCTTTCGCTTTAAGACCATCCTGATGTGGCAACCTCACCCACCCTCACCCTCACCCATCCTCACCCATCTGCAGCTCGGATTAAAGTCATACTATCTGACCTCCATGTGTCTGCACGTGTGTGTGTGTGTGTGTGTGTGTGTGTGTGTGTGTGTGTGTGTGTGTGTGTGTGTGTGTGTGTGTGTGTGTGTGTGTGTGTGTGTGTGTGTGTGTGTGTGTGTGTGTGTGTGTGTGTGTGTGTGTGTGTGTGTGTGTGTGTGTGTGTGTGTGTGTGTGTGTGTGTGTAATCCTCAGTCCCTCGGTACAGTCTCAACAGGGGCGGACGTCCTTTTTGTCATCGCTGAAAAGCAGCAGATATATCAGCCGGAGAGCACAAACTCTTTTAATTTTCAACTTGTGAACCTCGCAAAGGTCAAGAGACTGAGGCTCTCCGTTATAAAACTCCACCACTCAGATGGAACTGAACACACCTGATATAGAATAGGATGACGAGCACCGCTGGTCCTTGTCTCCATATTTAACTTTGGTTTCCCATTGCCACATGTGAACATGTGAGCGCTTGTCATCAAACTCGGTCATCATGGGAACGTGACGCTCTGACCGACTAAAGGAATTACGATGTATGAATGTTTCGATACGCAGTCGGTGCACATCAAAGTGTATTTGCAATTCAAATGTTCCCATTGGGAAAAAAAAATGTGACTTGATTCTCATAGAAAATAAAAAAATAAATTACAGACATAAATAATGTATCTGGTGTTGCTTTTTCTGGACATTTATCATCTTACAACAAAATGTTCAGAGTTGCACACCGGTCTTCTACGCGCCTCAAAACAAAAACACAGGGGAGCAATCGCCAGGCGCTCGTCAGCGATCTGACCTCTATTATGCAAGAGCAGGACCTCATGAAGCTGCTGGCAGGAAGTGCTGCTGTGTTTCAGAGAGGCTTAATTGTTGTGCTGCGGCAGCAGAACTGATAAGAGCCCATGGAAAACCAACAGCCACTAAAATTAGCCCCGCACATCGACTGCATTGATCTGCCAGCCCTACTTCTGGAGCGCCGCACGGAAAGCTGCTCACAATGGGCTTTAATTGCTCCCAAAAGACACAAACTGGGCTTAACAAAAGCAGCAGCAGCAGTGTGCGAAGTTTGAGGTTTGCACATATCGGGAGGTAATAGTTGGGAGTGAGGGCTCCTATGAAGACTGAATCTTCAAGGGGGGGGGGGGGGGGTCACAGGCGGCTGAATCAACCTCGTAGTGTTACAAGACCTCAAATCTCAGAAGCTTGATCATCTGGCCTTCGGCAGACGATTTCATTCAACATAAACAGGGATGGACTGATAGTTGGGCAAAATCTATTCTTGGGCCTCGTTCAACTAACAATACATTTAAAAAAATTAAAAATTAAAAAATGAGTCCAACTATTAAGATTAAGACACTGCCCCTCCATGACCAGCGGGGGCTCCAGAGCCTTCCGCCTCTCGGCCCCCTACTCCTGGAACTAAATGCCACCTTAACAAAATGATCTTTTTAAATACCTAAACTGCAAATCCCTGGACGTTATTGAATGCCGTTGCTCCGTCCTGGGTGGAGGGCGGAAGCGTGACCGCTACGTATTTCACACCACCTGTCTGTGAACTCGCCATTGCGTGCGTCCGCTTTTATTACCAAAAACAACCAACAGCACCAACTAGTGGCCTGGCATGCCAACAACGTCATTTCCAGTGTTTCTTCTGTTGTTGCGTAAACAAAACTTTTCTGAAACGAAACTTTTCTAAGAACACTGAAAATATATTCTTAATTTCTCTGAACGAAATTAAAAAAAAAATTATTCCACAATAATCATCCCTGATTAACAATTCTCTTTTCCACAACTTTCACAAGTGGTACATACATTAAATAAGTCGGAGGCTGAAAACCAGCTTTTGGCTTTCAGATAGCAGTCGTCATGACAACAGTCGCACATGGACTCTATCGATTCCCCATCAGCCGACACGTTGTAGTAACTCAATGTGCCTCTTTGACGGCAGGTCACACAAACTGAAGGCTCGACTGTGACTGTACCCTGAGGTGGAAACAGGAAATCCACAAATGCATAATTACTTTGAAAAGCACAAGTGCAAATCTTTAAAAGAAAAATGTACAACCTGCTTTGTCTGTCAAAATTACAATTTTGACAATGAAACACATTTTAATAGTCCTGTTTCACAGAAACATTATAATAACTTAAACCTAATTGAAAACTTAATAGGTAGAATTATAAAATATTAATTTGTTTGCTTGCAATATTGTTAAAATCCTGTAATGTGAGTGGACAGTGACCAAACAGACTTTGAGCTACAATCCACAGGTTGAGTCTCCTCCTCACAGTCATTCATCGTGTACTCACTTTATTCTCAACCTGATCTCAAAATTACTATTTTCTAGGAAATACCTCACAAACCAAAGTCTGTTTTCGTATTTTACCAAGACCTTTATTGGTCAGAACTATAGTTCAAACATCTTAAACTTTGAAATACTGTTCTGATTTGCAACAAACCACTTTCTCAACACACAGTCTGTTTAAATATTTGTTGGTACCAAAGCATTTCCATGATGCCATTTAGTGCTTTGTATTTTTATTTCAGAGGTTTGACTACTTTGTTGATGAAGTCCTGGCGCTTCCACCAATTGGACGATTCGATTTCCAACCTCAACTGTGATATTCACCGTCAATGAATTAAGAGACGGCAGAATGACGGTCTGAACTAAATCACACGCCGGAGCTGCTGCGGTACCTTATTAAAGGCGAAGGGCACCCAGGGTATCTCCGCTCTGCTGACTTTCGCAGTACTTTTAGTCGGGCTCTTCTTGACGCTGTCCCGCAGGTTGAGAAAGCGACTGCGAGCCCGGCAGGATGCAGGCACGGTGCAGGCAGTGAAGGTGGAAAGGGTTGCCTGAACTTGTGGACGACTCGGCTGCTGCTGCTGCTGCTGCTGCTGCTGCAGCTGCTGCAGCTGCTGCTGGCGGTGGAGCTCGATGGCGTGCTGCCTCTGGAACGGGTGCAGGTGGGCAATGGACTCCTGCAGGTTGACCCGCGGTAACTTCTTCTCAGCTCCGTTGACGGCCCTTGAGGTGAAGTCCTGTCCAGGGTAATGTGCGGTCATCTTCTCGGAGGAGATTCCCGGGTGAGGCTAAATAATAGATGACGGAGGCTTCCTCGGCTCGGGACAGAGTTTTGTTTTGTTTTTTTTCCGAATCCGGGCCACTCGACACATCCCAACTCCCCGTTGCGTTATGCCGCCGCCTCTCTTCTCGATCACAGCGCAATAACAGTCCCTCCCTTTGTGACACCCCCCCGCTCGTCTTCTCTCATGCTCTTGCCAATTAATTGGCTCCACTGAGCGAGGCACATGTCAGCATGAGGGGGGGGGGGGCGCGGCTCCACTCGCATGAATAATCGATGTCGCCCCCGGATTCAGACACAGTGGCGTGCGTGTCAGCAGCGAGGGGGGAGGCAGTGAGGACGCGTGGCTGGCGGCAGGCAGGAAGCGCCAGCTTTCATTGGCGTCCTGCGTAGTGGCAAAACTCATGACGAGCTGCTGTCCATGTTTCTGAAGACATTTGTTTTGCCACAAAAAATGTGTCTGTTGTATGTTTTTAGTGTCAGTTTTCATCCCTCAAAGCAGGTTTATGGTCACAGTGCTAAAGCAACGTATAGGAGCAGCCGTGCAACAGGCGAGCAAATGGAGTGGATAGTATGCTTCCCTTCACATTTTTCTTCACTTGTCATATTCATGCCCTGCATTATCTGCACTGCGAAGTGCAAATTTGAAATGACAATAAAGGATGTCAAAGTCTTCACATCATAATAACCCAATCTTAATGGAAACACCTCAAAAAGGTACAGAGCAACTAACTAATTAAACGCCAATAAAAGCTAAATTAAGGATGAAATGACCAATTCAGAATGATTTAAGAAGAAACCCGTGCACACTTGAAAAGAGGAACTAAAGCAGCTAAATTCAAGTGAGCAGAGCCCGACAAGACTCAGAAAACTGAACACTGCAAGAAACACTCCTGTATAGTCATTAATATTCCTCTGAATATATTTGTAGTAGGACAGAGTCGACTAAATTATATTTAAACAAAGTCTTTAGATACCTATACCAATATACAACCTTGTATGACGTGTGGAAATAGACAATAATGACAGGAAATATCATTTACAGTGGTCAGTGGACTCAAACTTAAGGGCCTTAAGATTTGAGCTGTTTTTGTTATTTAGGCATTTGTGGGTTTGTTCTTATTGAAGCCAATTAGGGTTGAAAGAGGCTACTTTCCTCAATTAATCTGGTGAAAATCTAAGTAATAAGACTCTGAAACTATTATAAAGTAGAAGAACACGGTAAAAACAAAGGCTATTCCCATCAGAAAACTCCACATCAAGTCATATTTCATTGGTGATGGACTCGTCCCAACGTTACCAGCTCCCACAAGTAAACGCTCCCGTACTCGCAGAACATGATATCACTTTACAGCAGCTTGACCTCAACAGCGAGCGAAGCCAGCGTCAGATGATGCTTCAAGTTTGTGCCGATTGGGTGAGTGATCGGATTGTATAGTGGAAATTAAAGGGATGAATAACGATTTGTTTCATATCCATTGTTGATGCTACCAGAGGTGGTGGCAAAGTGGCAGATACCCTCGTCGACACACGTGGCTGCAGGAGTGGGAGTGACACACACTCATTCATTCTTTCACACGTTAGTCGGTCTCCTGTATATTGTCTGTTATCGTCAGTGACGATATACTGTATATACCAATTGACCATTATTATGTCAATTGATCAAGAGGTCAAATATCTTGAACGACACAGTTGGGAACAAGCAACAAATGTCATTTGGTGCTATACGTTTTTGGATTTAAAGTACTTTTCAGGAGAATAAGGCATACGGGATTTGAAGAAAAGACATTCTTCATTGCCAGCTGAGATCATCAGTTCTAAACGGGCAGCATCTATGAAATCTTGAATGCTGGAAGAGAATAGCTGCTGGCTGAACTATATAGGCGCAATATTTTCTCACCATGTACCATCAAAATCAGTCTTCAAATACCCAGGAACTGCACGGTGCTCAAAACCCTTTGAAAACTACTACAAATATTGGACTGCTCGTATCCAGCCTTGTTATGAATGAACACATCTTTTATACAACACAGAGCGTGGCCCAGAATAACCCCCATCCACACCGTTGACCTGACAACAGGCGCCATGCAGTTAGACAGAGGGTCTGGTTTCATAAGTGGATTTTAAAAAATCCAGAGCCAGGAGAGCGGATGCTCAGTGGGAGGAGTGTTTTCCAGGTCTTTCCAGCCTGTGACACGCCGTTTGACCCGCCATCGACATGGACCAAACTGCTGTGACGTCACCGTTCATAGTGTGTCCCGCGCTTAAGTCAAATACCTACAAATCGAAATTCAGAAACAACAAAGCTGGGAGAGGATCTTAGTGTTCAGCCTGCAGGATTGAACAGAACCCCCCCCGGCATTAAACATCCACAAGACTGAAACCGAACCACACAGTTCATGATGACAGGAGGAGAAAGTCGATACAACAGACTGTGTAAACATACACGAGGTGGCTGCACACACCCACACCTCCCCACTCTTTGTCATCGTCCCGTGTTTCCAGCCACAACGTGACTCTGCAGACCGAGGTGCCGGGCCAAGCAACCTGCTTTGAGGATCAGGGCGAGAGCCTGAACCGTGTGACTGCAGCTCCATCTACAGGTCACACATGGTGGCGCACCCTGCTTCAGCACCCAGCGCTGTGATCACGAAGCACCGACACTGCAAATCAACATGACCAAATATCTGGCAAATTTCACATTTGGAAATGATCAGTTGACATCTCATTAAGATTTCTTTTGATTTCTTTTGAGACTTGAAATCATGCCAGTTAGATTTACATTTATGGGAAAAAAAACAACAAAACAATCGAACAACTCATGAACTTTTTAAGCCGTTTGTATCTTTGGTAAAAGATGAATTATCAATGACATTTCAAACATTGTCTGCTTGTAGGAATTGTGAAAGTCGTTGGTTATGTGCAACATGTATTATGCACAATTCACTGCTGTGCTTTGGTGCCGAGTTTATCACAACTGGCATCGTGTGATTCTTACTACTTTGTTTTACTGCAGTCTTGTAGGCATTTATATGTGCAGTACTGGAGTCCATAACAACTTTTACTACAATGGCAATAAAGTCGTTTGTTTAGTATTTTTATCACAGTTTAAAAACAAACAGATGTAACTCATCTGTTTTATTGTCAAAGCCCAAGGTAAACAGATCATCAACTTTTTTAGTATTTAGCACGAGTTTTTGAAATGACCACATTGTTCGACAAATTACTTTCTGGCCTCAATTTAATTTGCACGGTTGTCTAGTTATTAACATATTAAAAGATTATTGAACTTTTAATTCGATACTCATAAAAGAGGGACATGAATTATGGAAAACACAATAGTTCTGCTAAATTGTGAATCAAACATCTTTTCCCCGACATTCAAACTTGGCTAAACCAGCCTTAAACGCTAGTCTGAGTTTGTACAGCCTGAACTCAATGCAAAATATAGTATAAGAGCCACAGAAATCTAAAACTACAGCATGAGAATCGGAGCTTCCCGGCATATTTGCTGCCCACCGTGGTTCACATGTTCCGAACTTAGAACAGAGTCACTCAAGCAAACCTGGCGTACAGCAACCCGTTGATCCCTTTCATTTGAATCTTGAAATGCAATAGTTTCAGTTAAAACTGTCACTGAATCGGTTACTGAAACGTAGAGAACTTGAAATAGTTTCAAACATTTAAATCCAAGAGAAAAAGCATTGGGCTGAACCAACACTGCGACAATCACCACAGAAATTAACCCAATAGTAGATTTAACAGTTCCACTACAGAAACATTGCCGCTTCCTGTTCTCCCTCTGTTTAGTTACCCAGACAGCTGATGATGTGGAGCGACGAGAACCAGCCGATTTCCAACGTCGGTTAACAACCGGCTTGAATGAGTCACGTCACAATTGCAGGCGCACTCGTCGCCATCGGCCGAAGTCCTGACGAGCACTGAAAGGGCAAGTCCTCACCGGCGCATGCCTTGCATCAAAAACTACTAACAGCTGCAGTGGTGCAAAGTTTTGACCCCGTGTTTAATGAACGGCTGGCGTCGGCTCATTCTTCATAATAACCTGGCAGACTGAGTAATGTTGAGGCACAAGTGAAAACAATGTGCTTTTTGCACTGCTTCATAGTCACACTGAGTGAAAGAGAGCAGTGTGTAAAATATATATATATATATATATTTTTTTTTTTTAAAGGTCCACATGCTTTAGTCTGTCTGTGGGGCACCGAGATCCTCCTGCTGATGCCAGGACAATATCTAAGGAGGCAGAAACACAAACCCTCAACAGGTGAGCTCCTGTTTTTTCTGTGATATGTGACATTTAAAGGGGGGGGAAAGCTGTGATAAATAAATCTAAACTGCTTTAAATGCAATCCAAAATCCATGCTTTGTGTTCATTGTAGCGACTCCAGTTCAAACATGAAAGAAAAGCTATTTAACAGCAGCCAATAACTGAACCCACCGAAACTTCCAAGAAATGTACTTTGATGGGAAACGGTCATTAAAAGTATGTCAGGAGGAGTTTTCCCTCCGAGAACTGGATTTGTCCCATAATCTTCTCAGAAATGAAGGTTACTTTAGGGAACGTCGAAAGAGGGAAAAGGACAATAATACATGATCATGATAGAGTTTGTGTACATCCATGTTAAAATGCGTGTTTGAGGCAGTAAACAGGGAGGTGGTGGGGTAGTGCTTCGTGTCAGGAGCCAGGAGGTTGCTAGGCAACGCTGGTGGAAGGCATGTGCTACTGCAGGGGTTCCTTCACATCTGCCCAGAACATGATGCTGCTGCTGCTCATGCAGGTAAACGTTTCCACTTTGACTCACACAGACTCGTGGAGGAAAAAAAAAAAAACCCTGCAAGGCTGGAAAAGATCTCCTGATCCCCGGAGCCCGGTGCTGAAAAACTCCTCCTCTGGTTGAGACGAGGGAGATTCCAGCTTCACAACATCATCATCATCATCATCTGATACGAGCTCTGGAACATTCAGCGGCACTGTGTGCGTTGGTGTGTGCATTTCCTAAACCGATGTCTCCACGTTAAAAACACACACTGCAATCTCCCATTCAGCCGACGAGCTCCGACACGTTCAGCTCAGTCCCGCTCACAGACGCTGCAGACTTAACAAATCACCTCAGACCTCCAACAACACACACACATTTTCACAATGGCCCGGCTCCAACTGACAACCGCGACAGCGCCTGGATGACACGGGCAGACATTGGACGAGGGCGCTTCTCAGATTGAAGAAGACGTGGAGCTTTTTCTGCACGAACCCTGATCCAGCACATGACGCAGTAGCAGCTCCTGTTGCAACTTTTACACATCTGCTTCACCCAGCAGCCGCGTCACACGGCAGACAGACTGATTACAACAACACACACACACACACACACAGCAGTCAGAAGAGTGCAGGATCCTATGTGCACACATATTGTAGAAAATGAGTCACGGTGCAGTACCTCCCCCCCCAACGTACTCACTTTGCTGAGGATTTGTTTCTTTTTTTTCAAATGGGTGGTGGTGGTGGAGGTGGAGGAGGGGGTGACCGACCTACCAGTAACCGCCGGTGGAGCCGCTTGGTTCTCCTCAGGGTGCCCATGATGCGGCGGCCCATCTTTTTAGCGTACCACACAGAGTTGAGCATGCTGCTTGTTGCTGCTGCGGTGAAGGTGGTAGTGTGTAGCCTCCTCTGCACCTCCTCCACTCACTCCTGCTGCAGGCTGGCGGAGGTGGTACTGGCTGGAGAGCAGACGATGGGAGGGAGAAAGTAAGGGGCGGGGGGGGGGGGGGGGGGGGGGGGGGGGGGGGGGGGGGGGGGTCTTCTCTCCCCCCCCCCGCCACCGCCAACCCTTCTCCTCGTCACAGACACATACAGGAAGGCTGCAGCGGAGCGGATGGAGGTGACCAGATGCTGCGCCGCGGCTCTCCTCGTCCTGTCACTTATGACTTAGTCAGAAAGCGGGAGTCATCAGACTGAAAGTGGTGGTGGTAGTGGTGGGAGAGAAAAGAAAAAAAGAGAGAGCCGCAGAGCCTCTGGGGGAGAATTAACCTCCCGGGGTGAGAGAGCATCGCTTCGCAGGCAGAGAGCGAGCAGCCGGTCCACCAGCCACCGTCTGTGAAGCAGACAGCAACAACAGACTGCGGGGCTGACGAGAGGACGTGTGTGTGTGTGTGTGTGTGTGTGTGTGTGTGTGTGTGTGTGTGTGTGTGTGTGTGTGTGTGTGTGTGTGTGTGTGTGTGTGTGTGTGTGTGTGTGTGTGTGTGTGTGTGTGTGTGTGTGTGTGTGTGTGTGTGTGTGTGTGTGTGTGTGTGTGTGTGTGTGTGTCTGTGTGTGTGTGTGTGTGTGTGTGTGTGTGTGTGTGTGTGTGTGTGTGTGTGTGTGTGTGTGTGTGTGTGTGTCTAAAGAGAGTGCAGGCAGGGATTAAGTTAGTCCTCTGATCTCTTTTCTCTGCAGTCTGGAAACAGCACGCAGCTCTTTTCTTCTTCCTCCTCCTCCTCTTCCCACCCCCTTTTTTTTTTTTCTTAGCCCAGAGAGGGTTCGGTCCAAGTGACCTTTGTCCTACTTCTGTCCTCACACTTGGAGTCCCCTTCCAAAAAAAAAAAAAAAAATGAGTCAGCAGGGGAAACTTGTTCCAGAAAAACCTGCTGAGCTCTGCCGACGGTGACGGACAGCGTGGCAGATCAGTGGAGCGACTGTCAAGACCGCAGCGGGGAGCTTCGCTTGCTGGAAAGTCAAGAAGGATGCATACCAGTAGTGCTTGTTTTATAGACGCTTTCAACAATTGCAGAACTCCAACAAAGCGACTATTTTGCGGAATTATATTCAGCCGATAGTGGCCATGTGTGCAGTCCCCCAGTTAAGGTTGCCCAAGTAAAACTCGTAGCTGCTATCAAGTCCTTGACAGCGATGGAAGAAACCACATAATCAGCTAACTACTATATAACACAACAACAACATGGCAACATCAATTTGCCCAAAACAGGCATTCACAACAAGTCGAATGCTGCACTACATACACACCTGAACACACTCATTATAGTCATATAGACCTTTTACATAAGATATTTTCTTTTTCAATTATTATTATTATGGGTTTAAGATTCAGAGCCAGATGGGACCAGATGCCAAATTTGCTTGCACAATAGTTGCATGTACTAATATTCGGCTACAAAAAAGGCAGGTTTTCTTCCTTGTTCGGACCGGTGGTGCCCCGAGTCTTAGTCTTAAAAAAAAAAAAAGATCACCATTACTGGATTGTGTTTACGGAACAATACATGAAAAAACTTTCCAACATTTTAATGGGACAGAAAAAATGTCCCCGACCAGATTTCATGTAAAATGTCTTGAATTTAATATTGCTGCCATATTCAAGTCGGTGGCGGTTTGGTAGCGTTTCACCATTTTGTGTCTCCATTTTATTTTATTTTATTGTGACATTATATGACTGAACAAGCCATCTCTTCACGAGGTTACTGTAAATATGCCGGATTTAGCTAATAGGGCTAATTTACATTCACTCCTTTCAAGAGCAAAATATCCAAATTAGGACTGATAAACTACATATTTTCTATTAATCTCATTTTAATGTTTGTGATTGTAATATGTTGTTTTTATTCAAACGTTTTGATTGTTGGTTTTCGGTGGCGTCACCAAATGTTTAATCTCAACAAAGGCTAAAGTCTGAATCTTGCAAAAAAGAGGGCATGAACGTGTGACTGAAAGAAAAATATACATATCGCTCTGTGTTTTCAATAAACATTACCCAGGTGTACCTATTATGTGTTCAACAGCATCTTAAAGAAGTTTAATGGTGGAGGTTTTGATAATTCTTCAATCTTCATTTATTCATTAAATTACTCGATGCATTATTTTCCTGGCTAATCCATTCATTGTTTGGCCGTTTAGCTCTTTCACTATTAGACTGACCGGGTTGATTTTGATTTTAAACCTGTAAAAAAAACTAAAATCAAACCAACTTTTGTTCTGCATAATAAGCAAGGGCCTCTGCCACTTTAACTTCAGTTCTGAATACATGACCTACTCAATGATAATGTGTGTTTTTGAAGGTAATTAGAGATTGATACATTTTTGACAGTCTTCAATTGACGGTGGTAAGTAGATTTGGAATTTTCTTGATCAGGAACAGGATGTGACCGTATAGGAGTGTACACTTTACCATGGTTTACACACTATAAGTATCACTCAAGTTCTTTGGCTGGTCATGCAACCTGTATAAAAACACACCATCTGGGACAACAATGATACTGTAACAAGAGTATTTCACAGACAGAGTGCAATGATGTTTCCAAAAACAAAAAAGCAAACGGTGAGCAACATTTAAACGGAAAAAAAAACTGAAACAGTGCAGCAGGAAGAAAGTTCAGAGTATCTGACAAACTCCTGAGGGACTGATGTAGAATTCTCGGTTCACCAACTGCTTCCTTGTTCTTCTTGAAAACGAAGCTTGACTCAACATTTAGAAAAACAAATCTCAATAAACCCGCTTTTCTTTTTTGTTAAGTTTTCCCGCGAAATTCTTTCACCTTTCCATTTCCTGGAATAACGTTCATTCCCAGCAATTTATGATTTCCCTCAAATTCCATCAGGCTGTAAATAGTGCCGGGCAACCGTCCCAGCATCCTTTGCTGCAGTACGAAGAGGAGCGGAGATGATGAAGATGAAGAAAGTGCGTTAGAGACAAGTCATTTCATGGACTCTGAGTCCTTTGTCCCGGTGCTAAATATACCTCGGAGCTGCTGTAAATCTCTGTGAACAGGAGGCCGGCCGTCCTGTGTTTTACTACAACACCCCCCCCCCCCCACTCCCTCCGCCCAGTTACAGAAAGCCTCACTAAATCTGCCCTTGTCCTTCGGTGCAGGTTCAACCCCATCCTCCTCCTCCTCCTCCTCCATTTTCCTGCCGTTGGGATTTTCTTTGTCGACATTCATCTCCTGTGTTGCCATGGCGCTGCTGAGGAAAGCAAATGAGAGGCGGAGGGGAAAAAAAAATGAAAGAGATGACTTAAAAAAAAAAAAAAAAAGGGGGGGTGGTGGTGGGAGGGGTGTGTGTGCAGTACATCCTCCCAGCCCCGGTGTCTTTGTGGGATGTGACGATCCATTCGTTGTGTTATCGCCACGGAGGTGTAGGAGATAGGTGAGTGCTGACGTGGGGCCCGGGGGCGGACGCCGCACATCAAGACGAGGAGGAGACGACGACGGGGAAGATTTCTCCAACCAAAAGACTGCCGACCGCGAGCAAAAACGCCACGGAGCTGACGGGAGGTGGAGGTTCCTAATCAGCGCTCCACCCGGCCGCTCTGCGTCACGTTGATATAATTTACAGCTGCGTGTGGAATGTGCTGAGGCGGCAAGCGTGCCCTTCCTTCACACTGGTCCAAATCTCCGTTTCGTCACTTGAAGGTTTCAACAGACTTGCTGGCGGCCTGAGGAGGCAGAAGGTCACATGGAATCCTGCAACAAACCCTGAACCACGGCTTGGACAAGAACCTTCAGAAATATAATATTCAACAATAAAAGAGCATTTATTACCTCAGTCTTGGTTTTACCTAAATGATCATTCTAGGTTATTATGAGACCCAGAACAAGAGATGGCTGCTGAGATGAACGTGACGTGACAGGGACCGTCCTCATTTTACACTTATAAACTGTTTTTTTTTTTAATAAATTCGGTATTCAGGCAAGACGGTAACAACATTTTCTTCAGCGTTGGAAAAATTCCTTGACGACAGTTCAACAAACAGTGACAATCTGTGCTAATAAATATTAGTAGGAAAACGACTGCATCTGGGTGACAACATTGAAAAAAAAACACTCCAAAGGAATATCCTTGTAAGATTATGGTGATGCAACAAAACCAATTCTATTGATACATTCTACCAAAAAAATTGAAGTCTGAGTTATTTCATTATTGTTTGGAAGTGTTCCACGCAGCAGTGGATTGAGGTCATGTCACAATACCTGAAGATACTTCATCTCCTCTCCTCCATACAAATAGCAAAAAACTGTTTTCTGATCAAATTAAATTCCCACATTGACTCAAAATGTAAAAGTCGGCCTGCCATATAGGATAAACCCTATACCAGCAGGTTTCAATGGAGTTGTATTACCTTCTTTAAAATGCATTAGGACAAGCTTGCACTTTCCCTCTGGACGCAACAAATCTTCCACAACGGCACATATATAAACAAAACATTTAGCACTGCAGAGTATCGGTGTATCAATCTGCATCCGTCAACATCGACTATGATGAAAACGTCGGGGCCCGAGGACACGTTCGAAGGGCCACGACAGGAAAACCAGACCACCTCACTACAATAAGCACATTTCATTTATTGCCTGAACAAAGAAGCCCAGCATGAGCTCAAACTAAATGCAGGGGAAACCCTTGTTTTTATATTTTTTAAAAAGCTATAAAACGATTTAACATTTTATCACAGGACCCCAATATGTTAATAGTAAAGCTGGGTTGTTCCTTTAAGAGACGACTTCCATTAATAAGCTGTGGCTGCCCATGACCCTACTCGCGGTTCAGCGATTGTACTTCTTTGGGCCATTTTTGATGCTTTGACCCAGTCAACACATACCAGGTTTTTTTTTATTTTTTTTTATTTACTGCAATACTCTCGGTCTCCAAAATCAATCCCAGAATATCTGAAATGATTTATGATTTAAAACCCCTCGTGTGAGACTCACAATTTTTCCTCTGCCTCATTGATAGAAGTATTTAGTGGTATTTCATAAATGTGTGTTGCATTGAAAAAAACTAAGATTTGACCAAAGTTGACCCAAGATCAGTTGAAGGGTTTCAGAAAAACCAGACTTTGGAATCAGTTTAAAATTAAGCATAAACATGTTGGTGAAAATAATGTCAAGGTGAAGCATCGGCCCAGCATGGAAGGGTGAAAGGAGGGTTGGGGGGGGGGGGGGGGGGTGAAGGGGGGGTGAGGTTTACCTGGATCGGGGGGTAAGGGTTGGAGGAGCAGGAGGGGAGGGAGCTGTCCTCTCCGAGGGGGTAGAGGGTGGAGGGCGTAGGGGAGGGGAGCTCCGGGTGATGCGGTCCTAACAGTGAAGAGCCGTCAAAGACGCATTCCAAAGCCGCTACCTACAGGATAGAGGAGGAGATGGTGGAGGAGAAACGGGAGTCGTGGAGAGGAGCACAGCATAGGAAGAGCAGGAGAAAGGCAAGTTTATCGGCAGAGGGGGGAGGGAGAGGGAGGAGGGCGGCGTGGGCAAAGGTCATGGTTTGGATTGTGGGTCTTTCCCTACAATGAACAATTTAAACATTTCATCTGATTTATGTGAAGTTGTTCAGGCAATTCTCATGTACAGGTTCAAATCCTTTTTCTTTTTGAGTAAAATATACTCATTTCAGGAGTAAAAATCATTCTCAGATGTAGTGAATAAATTTAAACTAATCTGGTTGAAGCTGTTTTAAACAGGTTTTTGTTTTGTTTTGTTTTTTTCAGGTGGTGCAGTGTTAAGCACTCACTCCATAGTTCCAGTCTGGGGTCTTTCCTAATACTGTATGTTTCTCTCTGTAACTGTAAACTCATCACAGGCATGAACATAACCGTTCTGCCTCCCAGTATTTGTCCCGAGTTCCTGCATACATGCATGAGCTCCAGCTCCCAACAACCCTAAGCCGGATAAAGCGGCACAGACGACGGCTAAATCAAACAAAATAGTCATTAGGAAAATGAAGATGTGAAAGCAAATAAGCACATTTGATTTTCAATAAAGATAATACATAGTTTCATTTGAAAGTATTTGCCTCATAGCAATATTGTTTGTGGTTTTAAAAATCTAGTGTCACTTTTGACAGTTTGACAAAACAAATTGCTGTTAAAAACTGACATTCACGTGTAAAAAAATTAAGTGCTCAGCAGAATAGAATCACTCAGTGCCTTCGTGGCTGGTTTGGATCTGTACATGAGAAAACATCCTCAGACGGAAGTTTGAGTCGGGAGATTTTTTTTTTTTGCTTTGAAAGAAAAACAAGTGCGATAAAAGAAAACAGTCAGCAATGTGGAGGTAAAGAGGGTCAGGCTGGTGAGGAAGAGGACGAGGAAGAGGAAGCAGGACAGTGCTGGGTCTCGACACACACGGAGGCTGAACGTTAACAACTCAAACTGGTGGAATGAGGAAATAAATCAAGAGGAAACCATGTACGTCGGCTGAGAACAGAGATTGTGCTGATGGACGCACAACATTTAAAAAATGACAGGGAATTTGAACAGGCTGATTTGAAGGCAGATTACAAATTGTTTATTTTTTTATGTGCACTTCCAAGTTTCAGTATTTTGTGTTACTTTGCCTTCCGCCTTTTCAAGCCACGCTGCAGCGTCAGGCTGCTATTTCAGATGTGGGAGAGTCGCCACACGGTGGCAGAACAGCTTCACGGAGCAGCGCCCGCTACATCACACATGTTTATTCAGCATTAATCTGATCTCCTGTACTCTGCTGCCTGACTGCCAGGGCATAAATAACAAGTTTAAATCCCAGTAAAATGTGTTTTCTTGTTTTTGTCACTGCTATTTTTTTATTTATTTAAATACACTAAAAAATAAAATTGAAAAAGATTGTTTATAACTTCGCATAAGAGAGTTTAAGTGTGAGATGATGAGTTCATCTATCAATACCTGACCATGCTTTCTATCACTGATTTCATGTACTTTAATTTTTGTTTTTTTGTTGTTTTTTTTACCCTCAACAATACCTAGTTTGTTTAGAAAAGGAAGTATAAGCAGAGTAAGAGCAGGGGAATAATAATCAAAAGTGTTTTATAGGAGCTCAACAACTTTGTATGGATCCATAGATGTGTGTATTCACATTGACTAGGGCAATTCATTTATGAAAGACAACTTGACAGTCATGAGCTGTTAAATATCGTTAAAAAGTGAATTATATATAGATTATTATATAGCTAAGCCAAACAGCATGAAGTACATTCAATAAGGGTGTCGTATGTCTAAATTCAATGAGATTCCTAACTGCTCCCTGAACATTTGAGGGTGGTGAAGGACTGACGGCTTTCCCTGAGACAGTCCTGATTTTAATGAGTTACAATTAAAATGTTTTCATGACTAAAAATGTCCCCTTTAAAAAAAAAAAAAAATCACTAATTCGTCTATGTTTTGAAAATAAATAAATAAATAAATCAACCAATTTGACATTTGCCTTGATCATGAACTCGTTAAATGACCTTTTTCGTCCACCATTGACCATCCGGGATTTTTCAATTACATTTGACATCTTTTCTATGACTTATAGTTTGAAACTAGCTTGTGCAATGGCATGATGAATATAATTCACATAAAGACATGTACGGGAATGCTATTAAAACATTTTTTTAAGTGAATATATTTTAACCAGATCCCAAAACAGAAAAAAAACACACCAAATGAAGAAAGCTCAACACATTTAAAGGAAACTGACGACGGTAGAGACACTGAGGCAGATTTCATCCGACTGTGTGAAATTGGCGCGCTGCTCCTTTAACAAACACACAAACGGGTCACTGACGTTCACACGAGGCCTGAGCGACGACATGAAAACACGGCAGGAGTCAGCGGCAGCGGTATGGAGGGCGACGTGAACAGGAAACACAGCTTGGGTGATAATACCTCCGTGAGACTTACGGTCCGTTCAGAGTCGTCGGCAACTCGGGGCGAAGAAACGAGGAGCGTGGAGGAAGGAGCGGTCATTCTATGAGGTCAGCGTCAATTCTCTCACTGATGAACTTTGACTGCTCTACCCATCTCTCTCTTTGTTCAGAATGTGAACACAAGTACTACAATTATCACTACAGGACATTTTCAAGAGGCCGATAACTGACCCATCGAAATTCCTAATCTTGTATTTCAAAACCGGATCAAAGATGAAGAGCAGGAATATAGTCGTCTGCTCAGTAGCTCAGAGCTTCATACGTGTTTTAAAAGCAGTTGAAATCATTTATTCCCTCACCCGAAGTGATACAAACTTGTCAATCTAAATATGTTTCCCCGTCTCTCTTCAGTGCTGCTGCTGGTGGGAACCATTAATCTGACTTCAAACTCCCCTTTACCTATGCCGACTATAAAGATCTAAACACCAAACCTGCGATCATTGATATTGACACTGCATCGCTTGTGCAAGTTCTTCCCATCTTCTGCCCCTGGAGACTGGACCACTGGAGGAAAGAGGAACCTGGACCGGAGGGTTGTGATGTTTGACATTTTGAGACGATGCGATGAATTTCACGTAAGAGCAGCAGTCAGTGACTCAATGATGACCAACACAGAGGCAACAAAGACCAGCACAAACCCTCTTCCTCGTGTGTGTGTGTGTGTGTGTGTGTGTGTGTGTGTGTGTGTGTGTGTGTGTGTGTGTGTGTGTGTGTGTGTGTGTGTGTGTGTGTGTGTGTGTGTGTGTGTGTGTGTGTGTGTGTGTGTGTGTGTGTGTGTGTGTGTGTGTGTGTGTGTACAAAAAGACACATTCAATTGTAAATACAGGACAGGTGGAAAAAAGACGAAGAGAGAAGTCAGAGCCGTGCGAAGAGAAAAGGCGTCAGACTGGAAAAACCATTCCATCCATTACAATTTTTTTTTTTTAATCTAAACTCCGCCGCTTTATGTCTAATGTGGAGTTCGCTTACAGAGATGAATCCAAGTCTGCATGAAGAAGCTCAGATTTAAACAAGATGTTAAGGGCACTTGGGAACCACGAGCATCTATTTATCCGAGTGATTCATCGCTCGGTTGTACAAAACGTAAAAAAGATGAATGAGATGGGCACTTTGCCTTCCGAGTGCATGCTCATACATGCATTTCCTGTTGAAGTGAAGGTATTCTCTTTGAATCTTCTATCCCGAGCGCTGCTGGGGAGGGTGCAGTCTAATGAATAAAGATGGCCGCTACGTTGTAACAGTCGTGTCGACGGATAGACGAGGAGCGACGGGAAGAAAGAATGGCCACAAAGTTATGGCGATGACGCTTTGACTCCTACCTTCATAGGTGAGATGTGAGCATGTGTGACGTATCCGTGCACGTTCTCTATCTGGGAGAGGTTCTTCTCTGCTACCTGGACCAGCTCCGCCCCCCCTGCCTCCTCCGTCAGCTGGGGGGAGCTCTGGTCTTGCGGGGAAGAGTCCTCATCATGGTGTCGGTACTTCTGTCACATGGAAAAAAAGAGAGAAAAAAGCCACCGTCAACACCGGAGCGACAGTTCAGGTCGTTATGAGGCATATGAGCATTGTTCAATAGAAAAAAAATTATTAAATCATGTATTTAGGCAAACAAGTGAGGCCTTTTCGAGGTAAAGTTTCAACAAAATTGTGACTGATTTACAGTGAAAATCTCAGAAAATCAGGGGGTGTTTTCATAAAAAAACGAAGGACTCAAAAGGGTTGAAGGTATAATTCCTCTCTGCTCATCTGACTGCTTGCTTTTCTTGACAATAGGAGGTGAGTCACGCACAGCAGGAGCACTTCAGGTCTCGCTTCAACACAAAACTCTAGTGACTGACTCATCGCTTACAAAGACGACCGACGGTGATAAAATATCTGCTTCTTTGATGCGCAAGGCGACGCTACAGGAAGCCTGCGGACAAACAGGGGGGGGGGGTTAAGAATAAGAGTTCTTATAGACCATTTAAGCTCAGAGCTTCGCCATCCCCGCTGCTGTTTGAGGAACCGCAACAGTGGGTGTCTAATATGTCAAATATTGATGTACAGATCTCCGTCCACAGATCAGCTTTCAGGCTCGTTCCACACTGGCAATCTAGAGAGCGAAGGTATTCCTTTGTCCACAGCAGGCACAGCGATCTTATTCTTTCGTTATATTACGCAATTACTCTCATCACACTTTAGTCGCAGCTGTGGGGCAGCATCACGGGCTCCACAGGTCAATATCAAGGAAGATCAAAGTCAGATTTTGTCGTCTGTGGTCAACGCTCCCCCCGTTCCGCGGCTTTATGTTCACCACGGGGGGATAAACGTCGACAGTTGGCTTGCAAACATATTCACACACCTTAAAGCTTTTACACATTTTGGCACATTATGGCCACAAATGTAAATGCATTTTATCGGGATTCGTCGAAATCAGAAGTGTTATTCACACCATTTGCTGTAAAAAGCCCACATCAAACTAAAAGCTTGGTTGATTTGTGATTTCCTAAATATCTCCCAATTCTAGGTTTTGTCGTTCGAAAGGCGACGCGTGATCGGTATAATTGATAACCCAATAATAGGCGAGGGGCATCGTTACACCCCGACGGTGAGCAAACATTTCGGCTCTTCTTCCGTCGCTACAAATCATCCAGTTGAACATTTCAATGCAAGATACTCGCCATAGATCAGCGAAACCTCGGAAACTCCTTGCAGTGACTTCAAAGACATTAATCTGAGTCTGAATAGGATTATAACCACGCTTGATTGGCTGCGGTGTTGGAGCCGCTGGCAGGTTTGGGGGGGAGGCTGAGCTGTTAGCGCTGCCGGGATAGGCAGCGCATCGCGGGCTTTTGGAGATCTGTCACATGGCAGCCACAGACCCAAACCTCTTCCAAGCTGCACGTCCAAATACAGTCGACCCGATTCGTTTGCTTTGATCTCCGCAAACAAGAACTAATGAAGTGACGATGAGCAAAGCACTGAAAGCCCGGTCGTCTGCGTTCATTCTGAGAAACCAGTGAGGCCAACCCGTCGCTTCACACTGACGGCCCGGTCACTGCTGAGCCAACAAGAAGCCGAAGGGCAACGTCTCCATTGATCGGGCTGCAGCCATCTAATTGCATAAAGGATGACAACGGCTGCAGAGAGGAGGCCCGCACACCCAGAGGCTGGAATCTGACCAAAGGCTGAAGGCACAAGAAGCCTGTAGCTGCTAACAGAGGAAATTGTATCGAAACTTTGAATATAAAGTGTCTTTAAAAAAAAAAGAAAAACGTATGTCAACTGTAATACATTACAGCTCATTGACAACTGATTATGTGATTTTCTTCTATTCAGTAGCCCCCCTTAAAAAGAAAGAGAGAGAGAGAGAGAGGTTTGGAGTTCCTTGCCTCAGACTCCCATTCATCGGCTCGACAACGTAATCGTTTGTCTTCCATTGTATGACTATTGAGATCGTCTGGAGCCAAAATCATAATAACGATTAAAATTCTATTAATTGAGCAGCCCTACTGGAGATAAAACATTCAATTAGTTTACCGGACATTTAATCAGTGGCTATTATATTATAAACAAGCATAAAACCATCTTAAAAAGCCATTAATTCCACTACCGTGAAAAATTCAATTCTCCGATTGATTAGTCAGTCACACTAAACTGTCAAAGTGTGACGGAAAACCAGAAAAGGAGAGAATCGTTTGAGTATTGCGAATGCTAAACGTTTAAACAAGAGGTCAGATTGTTATGTATGCCAATTAAACTATTTGAGACTAATTCTTGTAGAATGAAAGAAACAGCTGTGACCACACACTCTCGCTAAACCCACGTGAACGCTCATCTCAACAGACAAGATTTCAGGTTTGCAGGTGTCTGCCCCTTGATAGACTGGCGAACCCGTCCAAGACGTCTCCTGTATTGTCCCATAATTCAGCTGGGATCAGCTCCAGCGCTACGCAAGTGCAACAGAGCACATCAAAAAGCTGCAGGATGAATTTTGTATGATTAACATCAAAGCAAAGCCCCTTTTAACTCCTGCACCAGTATATACTATATTTAAGATACAGTGGAACGAGGCTGGACACCTGACCACTCAATCTGACCTCACATCAGTGAACCTCAGCCGACGTCTTCAAGCTTCGGTTAGAGGTTCACATAAACTGATGTTTAAACTGATGGTTGGGGAGGAAAAAGGGGACAAATAAAGCCAATTCTTATGTTCTGACACTTAAAGACTCCAAAGAACTGATAATCACTTATTGCTGCTTATCGCCGAAATGTAACGCAGATCAAGCAAATCACATTGACTCACTGAGAATAATTCAGCAAGCCGAGCAGAGCCCGAGCCGCGGCAGAGCTCCTGCTAATCGCATGCCGTCAATCATCTCTCACTGGAGGACGTCTGACTCATGGTTCGCCACAACATTTCTTGATCTACAGCTGCGCCGTTCCTTTCCTGGCACAGACATTCTCCCAAGTGTCCCGGCTTCTCCTGAAGAGAGAAGTTTCACAAGGTGAAATGGCTTCACCAACAACTCTTGCCTGAATATGGTATTTATAAAAGTATAGAGTAATCTATAGATCAACCTACTAGTTTATGACTTGTGACCTAACCCTCAAACAATACAGAAAAGTAAATGCCATAAATGCGGATCATTTATTATCAGGTCAAATAAGACTTCCATTTAATTCCACTGAGACCGTTTATGCATAACAACTGTTCCCACCGACACTGTCCCCATAATGTGACATGTGAAGGTTATACAGCAACTTGGGCAGCAGCAGTGAACAGAACCAGAGATCTCAGCTTAAAAAAAAAAAAAAAACAGGTGTAAGAAAGTGACTTCCCTGCTATAAAAGACGGTAAAACCTGACAACCAGCCTCATCGTTTCAGTCACTATTCTCCATAAAATGGAAGCTGCGGATAAAAGAAGGTACGAGTTCCTAGAATGTGGAGAAGCCAGACTCTGTTCTGTTTGACATGTCATCAACACATTTGAGGCGCAAGTAACAGTAACGATGGGAATAAACGTAAAATAAGACGACAAATCATTGAGTTTAAATGTGACAATAAAACACGTTAACAGAAGCCATGATAGAATTGCTTGATAATGCATCTTGGAATACGTCAGACACTGGCACGTAGGGGGAAAAAAAAAAGGTCAGTTGCTGTCCTGGTGCAGATTAACAATCCAGTGATTCCTGCTTAAATTACCGATATAACTCCATGGGAATTCCCTCCATGTCAGGGGCAGAAGCCACAGATTAACAGCGGAAGGCAGATTATACCGCAGGAGTGAAAATGACCTCCTGTCACCCACTCCTTCACAGTGGACTGTACTACGTTAAGAATTGGTCCAGGATTTAACATAATTCATTAGTGACTCTCGGCGTGACCACCGACAGCAGCACTGAGCCCCCCTCGTCTTTGAAAGGAGACAGAAGAAGAACGGCGGTCATGGCTGCTTGCACCGTTGGCCGCGGTTCCTCGTGACACAGATGCGGGTCTGAAGAGACGGACTGTGTCGCACTCCCGCCGACAACCGGCTCCCGTTTACATGCGGAGGACCGGCGTTATCGAATCAGTACAAATTACTCATTAAAAGTGAGAAAGTGAGAAAGTGAGCTCGCTGGGCGATTGCCAAGAGACTTTACAATGCATCATTTCTTCTCCCCCCCCCCCTTTGCAGCGCCTTCCTGAAATGTTAGAGGATTTCAAATTCAGCGAATAATAATGGCGCTTTACGGTCTCGACACCCGATAACATTCACGCAATTGTCACGTTCATATGCCGAAGTGACAGCTTCTATGGAAATAGCTCACAAATTGACGTTCAGTGTTTTGTCAAAGCAAACTTCGACACACATATCGACAATTCCGACAACTGCACACTAAATAAAAAGTGCTGCACTTGATAATTCTTTCAATTAAAAAAGCTTAAATGGAGGGGCATTAGGGGGGGGCTGCAGGCGAACACGGCAATCGTGACACAGAGCAGCAAAAAGAACGTGGCACCGCCACCCCCCTCCGCCTTCTACACATCCACGACTCCACGTTGACCATCAATGTCTGATACGATATGAAGAGGAAAAGAAAAGGAAAGAATCAGCTTCTTTTACGCCCCCCCCCCCTTTTTTTTTTGCAAACAGATGAGTGGTCCAATGAGCTGCTGCGGCTGCATGTCAACACGCCATCCTTGAGTGGAGCCCACTCGCTGTGGACAAATGAAAATGTGAGGTGTAGGAGGTAGAGGGGAGGTTTCCAGTAATGACACTGTCTGTGAGGAGAGAGCTGTCGTCTCCCACTCCTCTTCCTCCTCTTCTTCTCTGTGAGAGCGGAGGAGGAGGAGGAGGAGGAGGAGGAGGAGGAGGAGGAGGAGGAGGAGGAGGCTCAGTGCCGACTCCTGCCTGCCAAAAGCAGCTATAAATAGGAGCATCAGTAAGGAGCGGATGTAGCAGGATGTTCAGGAGGAGGAGGAGGGTTTCTGGATGATTCAGGGGTGTGATGATGAAGATGAAGAAGAAGCTGGGAACAAACCAACACAAGAATCTGACCGCCGGATAAAATGCTCCGAGTCGAGGAAGCCTTTTTTTTCTGGACCTCGACATTAACCCCGCCGCATTAATTATGCATTTTCCCTGCTCTTGATAATGAAGGGATGAAAAATGACCACATCCACTTTTCTTCTTTCCGTTTTCTTATCGGCATAATTGAAAATTACGAGTTCGCCAAGAAAGTTAATCATCCGTCATAAAGAAAGACAACGAGCACAGTTCTTGTAAAAAAAATTGAAGCCTCTAGTAAACATCTTCCGATGCTGAATACAAAGACATTTTGTTTTAGATGTTGTATCAACTGATTTTTTTTTTTTTTACAACTAAAAATACAGAAATCTTGCCACACAGCTTTTTCCCACAGCCCTCTGAAAGCTCTTCTGTTGGCAGAATTCTGGCAACTTGTTTTGGTGTCACGATGCAGAAAGTGAAAGGAGGTTCAGGAAACAACAGACCATGTTGGCCGATTCTCCTGGTGTGATATTGTGATTATCATTCACCGAATGAGAGAAAACAACATAATAGCAATAACCCCCCCCCAGCTTTGGCGGCGACACCACATCATACTGTTCCATAGCGCAGTAGCATCAGCGTATATTAGCACAGCACGAGTATGGACAGACGGGGTTATTATATCCTGGATGTGGGAGATTGTGAGGGTTTTATTGAGAGTTTCCAGAGCGGCAGGAAAGAGTGGGCTGCCTGAGAGGTGTCAAGCTAAAAGTGTTGACGCTTTACAACCCAGCACAGCATGACAATGATTATTATTCTGCATTCCAAACTTTAAAATAAAAAAAAATAAAAAAAGGAGGCTCTTCATCTAAAAATATGCAATTGGACAATGGGAGCAAACCATGTCAAGAGCTCCACTTTGAGCTGAACAAAACAGAAGAGTTTTTGATCAAATAGAGCAGCTTGTCCACTCAAGAGCCTCGATTTGTAACAATTCCATCATTTAAGTGCTGAAATTCCGATCCGTTCAACACAAAGACACCACACGTCGTAGGCAAGATCACTGCCTCCCATTAGATTTCCAAGCGTGCAAGGCGAAGAAGCAAACACACAGGCGACAGGTCCAGAATTGGTGTTATGATGGTAGTAGTAATAATAATAATAATAATAATAATAATGTGTTTGTGGTGCACACTGAACTCAAAACTCTCCGCTGCGACAAGAAGCCTTTCAACAGAAGCCCAAAAAATGTAAACAAAAGGTAAATAAGAGTGGAAAATAAATATCAACCAACACAAACGGGGAGTCCTGGAGGCCATGGGCATGAGTTTGGATAATGGGGGGGGGGGGGGGGGGGGTGGAGATCACAGGTGGAGGATGTAGGGGTGAGAGGCGTGTTTGGTTTGGGAGTGAGGAGACAGATCTGGTACTTTACTGAAGGATGTAGTGTCGTTAGAGTTTCAAAAAAAAAAATCTAATCAGAATGTAATCACATTGTCACTGTATGAAATTCACAGTGGATTTTGAAATTACTTGTGAAACAAAAGCGAACTGGTGAGTTCCTGCTGCCATTCAGGCCCTTCAAGCAGTGACGTACTGGAGTATACTTGAAATGAAACTCCTCGTTGACCCTTTGCCCTGCCGGCTCTTGATTGGACAGTCCCGCCCCCCCCCCCCCCCACCCCCGAGGGCCTCGGCACCATGTGGACTGACGTGTCGACCTCCCGACCCTTTGGACGCAAGGACGGCTCAGATTAACCCCCCGGATCACGACTTTGATATCTATGGTTAATCCGGGGGATTCGGGAGCACTTGGTGATCTTCACTCTCAAGACTGGATGCGGAGACCGTTCTGTTGAAAACGTGCAATTCGCCACTCTGCTGCTCTCGCCACCGCTGCTCTGTGACGGTTTGATCGCAACTAGTCTTAATTAAGCCCCATTGATCAGCCGCCATCGACCGCTTTCACAGCCACACACTCGATAGATTGTGCCGGAAGTTATCAATTGTAGAACCGTAGTATTTAGTGGGCTGCTGCTGCAGCTTTTTGTTGTTTTGTTTTAAATAAGAGTGCTTAAACTACCTAGTCCATTTTCAAAAACAAGGAACTCTTGTTTTGTACTCCGGCGCATCCATCTGCACCCAGTTTACACTAATAAACAGTGAAAAGTCACGAACAAACCAAAAGTTTACAGGCCCAATGTTCAAAGAAACTTTTATCATTTCTCGCCATCTCAAAAAAAGAAAAATATAGCAAGAAGCTCACTGGTTGTAAATCTTCCACATCTCAGGAATGCATTAATTGGGTTAATGCATCTCTTCTTTCAACAATCTGTCTGCTTAATTCACATCAGATATAGAAGATTTTCACAAAATCAGATGTTTAGGTGTGTTTTTTTAGGGGAAAACAGCAAGTGGGTCTTTATAGTGAGATCACGAGAAAAATGTAAATGTGCAGTATATTTCTAGATGTACCAGGGAGAAACGTGTAAAAGAAACAATGTATCTGCAGGTTCAATTGTAAAAAAGCCTCATCATCACTTAAATGTTTCGTCGTATCACTAGTCGGCAGCACAAATATTAGTGGGTTCGACGAGGTGTCGGGAATTTATTCAAAGTTTTTTGGGGTCCAAATACACACAGAGCCGCTGACGCATGCAATTTTTAAACCCATATTTTTCATACCAGGAAATATGTTTTCACACGAGGGCAGGTAGTGCCTATGACATTTCCACTGCGCGTGAACACTTTTTTTTTTTCTGAGAAGAGTCACAAACACAAGCATATGCATGGAGGAGGAAGTACCTGGAAATTGTAGTAAATATGATTATATGGCCAATTTAACACGAGAGGATAAGTAAAGTAAGTTTAAGCTGGAAAGAAAATAATAAACCGGGAGCAGCAACACTTGAGTAGATGTTGTGTTTCTCCACATAAAATATAAATGAAGTTGCATCTTGTGCTCATTAACAGCCTCTGTGCCCTGTATCCAGGCAAATGAGCAATGTTTTCACTGCATGCGCCACAATAAAGGTGACGCTATGCTGAAACACATGCAGTTTCAAGGCTTCAATGTGATGATCAAAATAAAATAAATTAAAAAATTAAGAAAATGTGACATTAAATGATAACTCCCATTGTGCCTTGTGCTTTCGCAGCATTTCAAATATGATATGGAATTTAAAGATTGTGATTAAAGTCTCCCGTTGGCGTTTAAGCAATATAGTTCAGGGAAGAAAAAAACGTGAAATTACTTGACCAGAGATTGAGCTCAATTTGGAAACATTTTCTTCCACTCATCTTAATTGACGTTTTTTTTTTTTTTTTTTTTAAGTGAGTTGCCACCAGGAGCATCTCCAATTGCAGGTCTTTATCAGCACACACACACTAAAGATGCTTCAATAGTTCATGGACTTTTTTTCCAGAAATGCAGCAGGCGTGTGCGTGTGCGTGTGCGTGGGCTGACGTGTCCCCGCTGACAGCAGCTCCCATGTGGTAGTGAGCTCTTGCTCCGCTGGTGTTTCCCCTGCAGAGCACATGTTGACCACACATGCACGTGCCCGCCAGCCTGCACACAGACGTCCCCCACCCCCCCCCCCCCTTCTCACAACCAATGGCGGCACGGCGGCTGCGGTCGGATCCGGCCTCCGATAGGCCGTCGCCGCCGAGGCAGAGACGATTGTGTGGCCCGGCCTATCGCTTCGCGTTGGGTCGAAACGGTAAACACGGCAGCTCGGTGACAGCGAGCAAAACCAGGGATTTCTCCCCCCCCCCCCCCCCCCCACCCAGCTGTTGTCTGGTAGGCGTAGAGCAGGAGAAGCAGCAGAACCCCCGGTTTAAATGTTCAGCATTCTAAGGTTTCAGAGGAGACGCGGCTCGGGTGCACTTGGAAACATTCACCGCCCTGCAGGAGCTTTTCTGCATTTCAGTTGTGATGTGGTGCATGTTTTTCTCGGAAGCAGCCCACAGTTCAAACTATCTTATATAAGGCAACATCAACATACAGCAAGAGACTGATAAAATAAAATTCTGCTATCTATAAAAAAAAAAAAAGCCTGTAATGATGAAGAAAAATGACACTTTTTCTTCCGGAGGCATAATCAGAGCAGATGGGCTTCTCCATGAAAGCACAACACCACAAAGCACAAAGGAAGGAAGGAAAAAAACACTAAACATCTGCAGCAGAGCAACATTTTATCTCAAATACAGAAATCTGCCAGTCAAGAAAAGAAAATGTGCAGTTGTTATTTTGCTCAGTTATCACTTCACATGACTGAACCACCCTGATTATTTAGATTATGTAAGACATTTTTAGGATTGGAAGGGACAATATCGCCAAGCTGGATTTGACAAGGAGATGCTGGTTAATAAAAAAGGACATAAATACTGATGCACACAGCTATAGGTGTGTGTGTGTATATACACACATATATATATATATACATATATACACACACACACATATATATATATATATATATATATACATACATACATACATATATATACACACATATATATATATGTACCCAGAATATGTTGTTAATGCTTGAGGAAAACTAAAAGCCTGCAGTTTGCAATGTTTTTCAGTGTCTAAATTAGAGCGTGATCCCAAGAGAAGTGGCTCACAACGCCTCCCTTCTCAATTAGGAAGCATTATGGGATAGATCCAGGACACTTCGGGGCTCGACGCAAGCATGAGAACACTAGTTTGTAGTTCCGATTAAAAACACGTTTTTAAAAAGCTTTTTTGAAATGTGCCAAGAGAATATCCGAAGGAGACGACTTTAACCAGATAGATTTGTAGACTTGAAGAACTTCAGTCACATACGTTTAATCCTCAGCCACCTCGCCAATTAAGGTGCATTATGGGAAGTGTAAGATGGGCGTTTGGTATTCGGTGAACACAAGAGCAGAGGATATAAAAACCTGTCTGCAGTGGCTGTATTCATGTAGACAAAAAATGCAGCACAGGCTCTTGCTCCAAACTACAAACTAAACAAACTGCAAAGATCATTTTGAAGATGTTCAACTTTGAATGCAGCGTTTCAAGACTTCTTTAAAAAAAAAAACCCAACTTGTAATAAACACACATTATGGGGAAAGTAGGACGTGGTGGTATGCTCTATGATCTACAAGTCTGCAATTTCAATTTCCCCAACTTCCTGTGCTTTATTTAGTTTTTGTTCTTATTATCAAGAAATTGTGATAGTTGGGGGGGGGGCTTCAAATTCAAATCCCTTATGTGACAGGGGGAACAGACAAATAGACAACCATCGGCATTAAGAAACAGACCAACACCACCAGGCACTATAAAGAAGTGGTCCATAAGGTTTAATGGTGTTCGCAGCTTAGAAATCTTGACTTCAGCAATAGTCTCACGTGCCGGGTGGACATAATGGGAATTCACAAGTTGGGGGAGGGAAAAAATGTTTGGGAGTCGTTTGTGGTCATTTCTGCACAAACTTTCGTTTGTTTGTGAAGAAGCCAGTAGAAAGTAAATTAAAACAAACAAACAAACAGCAGTCAGGTGTCTGATGCTCCTGAACTTTGACAGAACTACATCTGAAAAGCAGAAATGAACTTTGCCCCCCCCCCCCTTCCCCTTGTGACACGGCGTCCACACTCTGCCGAGGACCTCGGGTCGGGACGCTTCCACCCACCTTGCAGCCGAACATGAGGGAGATGGTGCTGTTGGTGCAGGCCACCTTGCAGTGGCACAGCATGGGAGAGAAACACTCCACCTTCTTGGTGCTGGGGGACATCTTGTCGGCGCCGGGGCAGTTGGCCGACAGCCGCCTCCTCCGGGAGCGCTGCCGGCTCCTCCCGCGCTGCTGCTGCCCGCCTCCGCCGGCCGCACATCCTCCGCCTCCACCTCCCGCCTCTCCACCTCCTCCACTGCTGCTGCTGCTCCCTGCTCTCACCATCCGCCCTCATTCCTCGCGTCTCTCCATCGCGGCGGGGAGGAAATGACTCCCAGAGCTCTTCCCACATTCAGGGAGAACCGCCCCCCCCGCCCCCACCACCCCACCTCCACCCCTCGTCCCCCCTTTTCCAGTGACCCCTCCTCCCCCCTCTTCCTCTACCGGTTGAATATATTCCTCTCCCTCTTGACCTCCTGCCAGGCACTCGTCTCGACTCCTATCGCTCGTTCTCCGGACTGCTTCCCACCTCACTCTCTCCCTGTTGCGTTTTCCTCCCTCCCTTTTGGTCTGCACTGAGAGTGATGATGATGAGGATGATGATGAGGGCTGGGGAGAGTGAGGGCTGCTGTGCATTTAGTGTGTGTGTAGCTTTCCTCTGTGGGGGTGTGATTGGTCTCCAGGGAGTGGGGGGAGGAAGAGGAGAGAGAGAGAGAGAGAGAGAGAGAGAGAGAGAGAGAGAGAGAGAGAGAGAGAGAGATTGGTCACATGACTCATCGGAAATGAGGAGGGCTGAACGAGAGAGAGAGAGAGAGAGCGAGAGAGAGAGAGAGAGAGAGAGAGAGAGAGAGAGTGTGGGGGTGTATCCTCAGGGAAGTTAGACTGATGTAGGACAGGACAGTCGGTGGTTTGGAGAAGAGGAAGAGGAAGAGGAGGAGACAGGCAGTGGAAGGGGAGGAGTCCAAGCAGGAAGAGGAGGAGAGGAAAAAGGAAATGAGTAAAAGAAAGAGAAAGCAGAGAGGAAGTAGCAGAGAAGTGCTGAAAGAGGAGGAGGAAGGAAACAGGTGAAAAAAGTTGAAAAGGTGAAGACGAGATGAAAAAGGAAAGAGGTAAAGAGGGGGTAAAAGAGAAGATGAGGATAAGAAGGTGTCCTAAAAGAAGGAAAGAACAGGGCATAGAGGGGAATAGAAGTGGAGGAGAGATGGGGGGTAAGGACTTACAAGGAGAGGAGTCACAAATAAAGAGGTGCAGAAAGAAGAAGAGGTTTCAATGGATCAGACAGATTGGTGGACAAACAAAGATGAAGGGGGGGAATGGGAAGAAAAACAAAAATAAAAATCTCAGATCAACTAAAATGTGAGAGAGAGAGAGAGAGAGGGAGAGAAGGCATTGAGAAAAGATGAAGACAGAAGCGGGGCAAAGGGTTAGACCAGGAGAAAAAGGAGTTGGATGGGAAAAGAAAGTGGAACTAGACAATCGGAGAAAAGAAGTCAAATGAAGAAGCAGAGGAGACAGTAGGAGTGTAGCTGGAGAAAGCGGACAGCCAATCACATGCCCCCATGGGACACCGTCTCTGACGCTCAAGACCGTATAGAACGTGCAAAATATCTCACACAAATCGAGATTTGCAGTGTTTTCTAGCAAGTCAGTGATTCATCCTTCAGGCTCCAGCAGACTACAGAAAGCTGTCGGCCCACACAGAACAACTGTCCCGGCGTTTTTATTTCAGTCCAACAGAGAGGATGAGACACAAAGTCAAGATCCAGAGCAGGTTGTACAGATGCAAAAACGCCAGGTGATAAATGAGGCGATGCAACAAATGCAGAGGCAGCGAGACGGCCGACACGATCAGATACGCCCGAATAAAGAAAGCTTAACCAAGTCCCTCTGAACGCCACATATATATATATATATATATATATGTGGCGTTTATATATATATATATATATATATATATATCTGACCAGCATGAGATAATGAGGCGGATTCTGCCCTGGCTGGAGGCATCAGGAAGCACTGAGTCCTCCTGAGACCGACTCCTAAACTGCAGAGAGCAACTCTGTCCGTTAGTTGGGTCGGTCTGTCTGGAGCTGCAGGCTTTTAATTGGGCCACTTCCCTGCAGGTCTATATCACACACACACACACACGCACACACGCACACGCACACGCACGCGCACACGCACGCGCATCCACCCACTGTCTGTCGCACTCCTCCGGAGTGCCTTAGTCACTCTGACTTAAGAGGAGATGAGCAAAAATGTGAGAAGTGAAATGAAAAAGAAGCTCTTTGTACAGTTATGTTTGATGGCGGTGATACTGTTTTAACACACACCAAAAAAAAAAAAACTCGAGTGATTGTTTTCGGCCTTTTTTCTAACCCCTCATTCATTTTATAGCCACTCGTGTTTTAATAGCGTCTCTTTGATTCAGTTTAGCTGATGGTTTCTACTAACTGACAAGTTAATTGGTGAAGAGGGACGAAGGGGTTTTTTTTTTTTTTAGGAGCAGCGCTCGATAAAGTTGTCGAACTCCTCGAAGGAACTACAAACGGCAAATTTTGCACCAAATTTTGCACCAATTTGCTTCCATGTCTGTGTGCCGCTGTCCGGGCGCCTCATTATCAAAGCCTGAGTCAGGCTGCACACACACTCCGTCACAAGCATGCGTCACTCGGCGTGCTGCGAACACACTCCGCTGACTCCGACACACACACACACACACACACACACACACACACACACACACACCGAGTGTTTGCAGTGACAGTGATAGCAACTGACAGGTTCAGATGTGACGGCCTCCTTCTAAATTTACCCTGCTGCTTTTTACACATCGCTCCCCACACACAGTCCAAACACCAGCGCTGACACTATTTGGATGGTTTTTTTTGTTAGGGTGTCATGTGACCCCCCCCCCCCCCGTGGGCAGTGGACATGGGTCAAGTCACACACCCAAAAAGTGACCCAGAAGATTATTTCTTTCACATGGAAAGCGTAGCTAAGAAACCGGCATCTGGTTTTAGAACTAAACGGGGAGAGACACGCTATGTGGGAAACATAACTAAGACGACTGAAGTGATAAATCTAAATACAGAGTTGTTACAATAAACTTTAAACCCCCCCCCAAAAAAAAAAGTCAGAAATGCTGCTGATTTAAAATAAACTCATTGATG
This sequence comes from Blennius ocellaris, assembly GCF_963422515.1. Classification (NCBI taxonomy): domain Eukaryota; kingdom Metazoa; phylum Chordata; class Actinopteri; order Blenniiformes; family Blenniidae; genus Blennius; species Blennius ocellaris. The sequence continues at coordinate 15,273,150 of NC_137659.1, forward strand.
ATGGTTTCTGAAACTTGCAACAAACTGCTGTCAGTATTTTTCGTTTTTGCCAGTCAGACCAAGGCCCGTGGAGGTGGCGCCCCCTGCTGGACGACATCGTATTAGATCGAAAAAGCCTTTCTGATGAATTGCTCTGGGGTGTCCAAAACCAAATCATTCACTTAATCAGATGAATAGCTTTAATCGGAGCAAAGTGAGAAAGTAGAGCAGAAATACATTTGATGTAAAAACATTTTATTTTAAAAAGCAGCTGTTTGGGGAACAACTTTCTGCTCTGAGAGCCACAACTTCAATAAACCCTCACATGGCTACTAGTCTGTAGCTGGATCATCATCATTTGTGTTACTTTTATAGATCTGCATGCTGCATGAGATGTACTGAAAGGTGAAGATTTTTTTTCACTGCTTTAAGTTGAAATCACCCACCTTGCTGGAAACATCAAATAATTATATCCCATCCGAAGTAAAATAAATCCCCCCAAAAAATCTGATTTGAACTAGTGAAGAAAGGTAAATAAATACAATAAAATATAATAGCTTTGACAACCTCTCGGCCACCACGGCTCTCTTCTTCTCCCCGACATTTATTTAATAAAATACAGCCGTTATTACTCGGTTCCAAGGCAATGAGCAATACTACAAGTCAGCAGCAGGGGGCAGCAAACCCTCAGCAGAGTGAGGCTGGAGCCCTCCATCACCTCATTACCACACTGTCAATTCTGTGCGATTTTGCATTTATGGTAAAAAAAAAAAAAATGTCTTTGTTTTTAGGATTGTGGAAATCATTGGTGCCCAAAGAAATCATGTGAAAATTCAAATCACTATTAATCCCTTCAACAAGCCTTTTTCACACTGCAGCTCACTGATGCCGGGTTTAAGAAGTGTACTTCCCAGCTTACATGAGATTTTGTGATTTTTCTCGGAGAGAGGCTTCACGGTGGTGTCTTTAAAAAAAAAACAAAAAAAAAAACGATAAAGCCTAATTTCCTCCTGCATTAAGGTGAACCTTTCGTTGACATTTTGTCATGTAGGACGTTTTCATATATGAGCACTTGGCTACAACAACAGCAGTGAAAACTACTGAAGTAAACACATCAATCTCTCCTCAAACTGAACAAGACGTACATCTTCTGTAGAAACCGAGAAGCAAAGAACTGTTATGGTTCTGCTTGGAAGAATTACAGAAGGTTGTTTTTTCTTTTGAGCACTGAAGGCCATCAGAGGACTTTGTGTATTTACAAGCACCACAGGTGAGCAAGTTACTTCTACTGAAGGTCATTCCCATGGGAAGAAAAAAAAAACAACCACCACCATGTGCAGCTTTTGTTAAATGTCCCTTTGACACTCGTCTGTCCTTGAAAGACATTCCTGGATCGCATGTCACAGTCTCACCTGCACTGATTGCAGCCCTTAAAACATATCTGCTTCTCCAGTTTGTTTGTTGTTTTTTTTTAATTCCTCGAGTCCCAAAAGACGGTTGGCAGCGACTTCTTGTGTGCTCGTCGACCCAGATGGCGAGGTGTGGCCCCGAGGTGAGGGGGAGGGATGCAAAGGGAGGGGGGGGGGGGCATCAGAGCCATTTGAGGCCGTATCCAAGCTTCCCTGCGGTCTCTGTAGCGACTCGGTGCCGCTCCCTACCCACAATCCTCTGTGTGCGCCACTTCCAAGAGACACACACAACAAACCGTTTGAGAAAAAAAGACCAATCTAGATGCTCGTTGTGTCCTGTTTTCCAGGTTTCATCTGCTTTGTCACGTTAAGCCTGATGTTTTGCTTCACATCGTAAAACTAATTGCAACCTGCATATAATGACAGTAATATTAATCTTAGTTTTTTTTCTCCCTTTATTTTCAGTGACTGCAGTGCTAATTAATTTCAAGCTGCTCGGTAAGATCATGAGGAAGATGTCTATTGGCAGGTCAGTGTTTGAGAAACCACCGGGTGGATTTAAGGCTAGGATGTTTACATCCAAAATTGACTCTTAAACAATAATAATAATCTGTACAGCTCAAGCGACATTACTCCGATGATAAAACAATACTATGGACAGAGAAACAAGAAAAACGTCTTAGAATTTTATGATAAAACACTTACTAAACTTACTTTGAGGCAATATTAGTTGAGATCATCCCAATATCTAGATATGTAAACGCAGCTGGCCTAAAAAAAAATAAAAAAATTCCGCCTTCCAGTAAAAGAAAGAAGAAAATCGATTAAAAATGGTTATAAAGAGGTTGAGTATATCCAGGAAATGGTGACACAATAAACATGTTTTCAAGCTGTAAATTAAAAGTGTGACTGTAATTTAAAAACAAACAAACAAACAAACAACTGAAAGTAAACCGCAGTCCTGAATGGACACAGTGACCACAGAAGTCGTCCAGCTGCTGAACAGATGTGATCATGGCGGGGGACAGCAGCAGTGTCAGGTGGATGCGGCGTGTTCAGAGAGCAGCACGGCGCCGTGGCGCCTCGTTTGAAGGCAGGAGACGCAGCGGTGTGGCGGAAGGGGGGGGGCGTGGAAAAGCACTTAGTGGAACACAAGCAGAGGAAGTGGGAGCTTTGTAATCTCTCTTCGGGGGGGGGGGGGCTGAAGTCAATCAAAGCGTCAACAGTTTCCTGCACCGCCAAGAAACACAAAGAGAGCCGGCTGCACCAGAGGCCGGAGGGAAACGAGGAGGAGGGGGGGGGTATGGTCCTCCTGCAGCATCCCAACAAGAAACTCTGCAACTTTTCCAAGACACTTCGCCATTTCAATCACTTTTTCTTTCTTTTCCCCTCCAAGCACCCGACTAATCTCTTTGAACAGATTTTCTAAAAGAGGAAAGTTGCAACTTGTCTTTTTTTTGCTCCAATGTGCAGCACAAATGAAGCTCAGAAGCACAGAGCTACTATATGTTGAGGTAATGCTCATTCACACTGGATGTGTAGATCATAATTTACACATGCACAGCATATATATATTACACATATGTACATGGTGAATGTGTTGTACATGCAGCTCATGTAACCAAATCCCTACAGCTCCAGTGTATAGAAATCCAATCACGCCACACTTGCACTCGACATTCAAGCAGGATAAAGCAAAGCTTATTTATTTCCACTGAATGCAGACCGCATGGAACCATAATTTACTACAGCTCAGCCTGTCACTACATGTATAATGTTTATGTTGACATTGCAATGTATTGTGTAGCTCTAATAATTACTTTCGCTTTGTGGATTTTCAAAGCAGCATCGGTCTGAACAGTCGCGTTTCCTTTCATCTCACTTTTGCATCATCGATCGCAGTCGAACAATAAATTTAACTGCACACAACAAAGGGGCGTACTGAGCAAACAGCCCCTGCTCCACAAAGGCCATCGTTGAAAATGAGGCTCTTGAAACTTGAAAATCGTGTCGTTTGGGTTTGTTGTTTTGTCTTTGTTTTTAGCTCCACCCTCAGTCCCTCAAAGGGCCACGTCTTTTATCCAGGTCACCACTGTAAATCACAATCTATTCTTAATGGCTCACCTGTATCAATTAAGCTCAACTACATACTGTATAACTTGCTCCAATAAACTAAACCGCACAGTTACAGGCCTGCTATGATCAGCGTAGGACAATGGGCAGAAGCAGATTTTATTTATTTATTTATTTATTTTCTGACTGCACAACTACTGATATAATATCAACTTTATCAAGAGATAAATGTCTTTGGGATGACAACTTGCCAAATATCCCATTTCGAGTCATAAAGAAATAAAACTATTTCCCCTCCAAAAACGAAAAAAAAAAGTCTCAGAGAGAAATCACGATCATTTTAATGTTAGATCTCGCTTCTAAATGCTATTCAAACATGCTAAACTTTCTCGTGCTCCCCTTCATTTATCCCGCTTTTCTAAAAACACACAGAAGCACGAAGAGGAGAATCCATTATTCAGCACGGCAGAGAGCGAGAGCGGGCTGCTGCAGATATGACAGCTCAGTTTAATATGCAGAGAAGAAAAAACCACAGAGATTCTCCATCAGCATGAATGCAGCTGGGGAGGGGAGGGGAGGCAGAGGAGGAAACGAGCCTCTGCAGGCAAAACCATCAACCCCAGTAACACCATGTTTAAGGAAAGGAACTGCTGAGAACCACAGAATCAGTTGCAAGTGTGAACAGAAGCAAAAAAAAAAAAAAAAAAAGACTTAATTTCAAACCTGGTGAGAAAAAAAAAGCAGAAATATGGGTGTGTCACAAGGTTTTAAGACGCATTATTATATATATATATATATATATATATATATACGACACAAGGACCAAAAAGACACCTGATTATATAGACTGACAGACTATTTATATGCGCCATTTATCATTTCAAAGTAAAATCAAAACACATTAAAACGTTGTGAAAATACTTCAATGTCCAATTCCGTTGGATTTTTTTGGTCCATATTGTTGTTTTTTTGGTTTTGTTTGTCATTATTGGCATTTTCTTCTTTACATTGTTTCTGATTAAGCTTTTAAAAAAAACAATGGTAAAACAATGTTTGAAATGTTTTTACTGTAAATAAAAAAAAAAAACAGTCAGAGTTGAGAGGGCATGCTACACATTAAACAAGACTTTTTCTTAAATTGTATTTATTGATATTTCACAGGGGACATTCTAATAGCCTGTGGTCCATTCTTTAACAACTGCCACTGAATAGTGTTTGACAGTTTGATAAGAATTTAACTCATTTATCATCTTAAAAGAATTGCCATTATTTGTCGATTCGTCTATTCTGCCATTCTGGGGGAAAAAAAATCTCTCTCTAGATATTGAGTGTATTTCTCTGAGTTTTACACACGAATAACAACGATATTATCATTGTAACCCGGACATGGAGCTTTTTGTATACTGCTCATAACATCAGAAGTGTCCTTGTAAAACCTCTTGGGTATCTTCAAAAATCCCAGCTGAGCGAGGTTGAACATCTGGGAACACCACTCAGACCATACAATGGCTACTTCTGCTACACCAGGGGCTCCCAGTGAATCACACCAACATAGAAGAACCTCAAAGCAGAGGAGTTCTTTTTTTTTTTTGTCATTTGGAGGACATAAATAAGGAATTGAATTTCTTTCACAGTGAGAGAAACTTGAACTGCAACGTCATATCCAACCTGCATTATAGGTATGTCTGTGAACAGCAGGGGGGGCGCTGAAGATGTGACTTAGTAGTAGAATGAACTGAAAGATACTTAAAAGAAGTTTTTAATCCTGCAGTTATGGTTGAGACAAATCCTGAAAACCGTGCCGTTTGAATTTGATTTGTTTTACAGGCACTTGAAAATCCTCGCAATAAACAAAACAAAATAAATCTCATATAAATCAGAAATACGCAGATACTGTGTGTAGGGGAACGAAACGAGATCAATCGGACAAATGACTGCTGTAATAAATGTTCTGATGTGGCGCTGAGACGACCCACAATCCAACATGACATCACCGCCAGAGAGCAAAGGTCACAGCATCCAGACAACGCACCAAATAAACAAACAAACAAAAAAGGCAATTTCATTACTCTCCTCCTCCTTGTCTGTTTTCACCACAATGCCCTGCCCACGCCTTCCCAGCATCCTCTCTGTTTCTCCTCCTCTTCTCTAACCTCTCCTTCTGTTCTCCTCACCTCCCTGCAGTCTGCTGGCATCTGTGCGTGTGCGTGTGCGTGTGCGTGTGCGTGTGCGTGTGTGTGTGTAGGGTCCCAACTGAGAATGTGTGCAATTTACAGAAAATCAAAGTCGGACCTGAACCCGCTACTGATTCATATTGACCACGAAAACTAAAGTGTCTTGCAGTTATTGTCATCAGACAACAGTTCCCCTTCCAGCAGCAGAGCTTGGAAAGACTGCGACTTTAAAACTGCGCGACGAGGAAGTTGGAGGGGTGCCTTCTAATAAAACGACAACGGCCGGTCAGTACATTCATATCAAAAATGAAAACAAGAAAGAGGGTGCAAAAAAAAAAAAGGGGGGGGGAATCTAATAAATTCACTGTATAACCAGGGAAACCAGTGACAACTTATTTTTTTGTTGATAAAAAAAAAATGTCAACTCGTCTAATAAAAGAAAACACTGTTTAACTGTGAAAATTTAATTTTTTGTCAAATTCTTTAGGTTGTGCTGCTCAATGTTAATAGTTTTTGTCAAACTAATTTGACAATGAGTTCACGGCACAAACCGCCTGCAGTAGCATTGAAAATCTGATATCAGTGGTTCAGGTTGTGATCAAAGGCTTCAAAGGGCTCTTAATACACACACTATGTTTGAGTGTGAGTTGTGGGTGAATCAGTCAGACATGTCATTAAGCCAAATATGATTGTTTGGAGAGCTTCAGGGTGGAGACAGCCCAGTCAGGACGTCCAACTTGTCCTGTAGATGCATTAATACCAGACCTTTGAACTACAGAGTTCAAAGTCCATTTGTTTAATCCTCTGATCAGATCCAAACCAATTCTTGTTCTTTTCAACCTGCTCAAATGTCGTTTCAGTCAGTTGCTCCGTGAGGTAAAGGTTTATTGTGGTGTAAAAAAAGCTATTTTTTACATTTAAGAAAGACAATTTTTAAAAAACAACTTGTTCTCTACATACAGCTTTAATGTGTTTAATGAAACAATCATTTAATAATTCTTCTTAAAACTAGAAAACAGTAAAGGCTTTGTCTTGTTTGACATTTTTCAGATTAAATATGGAGGTTTGGAAAGCTACAAAGGAACTCTGAGAAATACTAAATAGACCGAGTGTGAATTATCAATCTGAATTAATCAAAGGAGGTGTGGAAAAAAAAAAGCACTTTCCTGTGGACACAAAATAAAATTTTAATTCATCAATAGAGTCATTTCAATTTCACTTTTCTAAACATAATTGGACAAAATTAAACTTCTCAGATGACTAAAAGGATTTGTTCATACTAATCCATTTGTTGACGCGGGCAGCAGGCATGCATTAAGATAAATAAAAAAGAAAACAAACATTAAAAAAATAGTCTGCTATTAGGTTAAAATGCATCCTGTGACATTATGCTTCACATTTTAGATTACATTTTGAATAAAATCAAACAACTGGAACTCAAATTGTTCAGCTTGAGAGAGCGAAGCCTTTTTTTTTTTCTTTTTTAAATTTCATATACAGAAACAATGTTACAGTTAATCTTGTTGTTAACCTGATAGGTTTGAGAAAAAAAAATCACATTGGCATTTGGGTGCATGTTTGGTTTTGAGTGAACCAGCTGTCAAACTACAGCAAAAAAAAACAAAAAAAAAAAGCAAAACCATCCAGATCTCCTAACCAGGTGGCAGATGTGACTGTAGAGACACGTGACGGGGTTTACAGGCGTCCTGCTGCAGAGCTGCGGGGACATTCGCCGTCAAAACTTTCTGCTGCTATGATTTTCCAGTAGGAAATTAAAAAAAAAATGTAAACAAAAGTCATTTTCAATCATTATGTATCAATAAAAAATAAAAATAATAGATGTGCTGCTTCCGTTATTCTCCCTTTATATATGACAAGCAAACGTTGGAAAACCAAATAAAACTGAATAAAAATTTATGAAGTTCTATTTTAAAAATGACACTTAAAATCTTTGAGAAAGAAAATACTATTGCTCAGAATGTGCAGGTAAAAATATATAGGATTTACAAAACACGCAGGCAGGATAGGAAATCACACTGCAAGAGTAAGAGCATGAAAACAGATGCCTTTGTTTTGACAACATGTTTGCAGTGTTTTTGAAGCATTGCCGCTTTAAAACATGTATTTCAACTGTGAAAAGCAAACGTGACAGCGGCCATCGGCGGAGCCTTACGCTACCGCAGCCCATAATCGACAATTAATTAAGTCTGGTTTTCCCACAGGAATAAAAGACGATTTCATGTAGAATATACAAAACTGCTGCCATATATATGCTACCAGCGTTGCAGAGGGAGCAGCTGATCAGCATTCCTGCTACGTCGTGCACTTCTGGACAACTGGGGGGGAAAAAAATATAAATGTATGTGAGGAAGGTTTTTCAGTCTGAAACTAATGCATGAAGCTGTTTGTGATGTGAGGGACCGTTTCATCTGGCCATCCATAAACTCTCACCGACACACGAGTTCACATTTTGAAAGAACATTTTTTTTTCTATGATTGGTCTAAAAATGTGTGCAACTAAAGGCAAAACAAAAAAAAACACTTTGAAGCATAAAAGCAAATGTCACCACTGTGACAGTTTTGGAATAAAATGTTCCTTAATAAAGAAAAACGCAGAGCCCAAGGTTTTGCTCTCGTCAGCTGCTGCAGCACCTGCAGACGGAATAGTGTTACTTTTTTTTCCCCCCCATTAACAGTCGACGAGACTAAAAAAATGCAAAACCCTCACTTTCAAAATTTAGCTGAATTCATACTTCTTTTTTTTTTTTACAAATTTGGTATTTTGGAATTCCTCGCCTTTGGAAATTGTCAACTATCGCAAATATTTTGGCGTCTCTGCAACGCGTAAACCCCACAATACAGTCAATTCCCAAAGCCTCTACTTTAAGCTCGGCGATCTAAGCAAGCATATTTTGCAAAATCATTACCGTGATGACCTCTTGACACCGTTTAAGCTCTTTCCCCACAAGGTCTAACTAGCCTGACATTCTCATTTTCTAGATTAGAACATTCTGCCCGGCCGAGCTGGTTTTAGCAAAAACGCATCTCTTCATTTCCCACGGTGCAGTTTTAAAAAGTGTAATCGTCTCGAGCCACGACTCGTCCAGCGACAACCACTTCACCGTTTCCTGTCCATTGAGGCTGGATATCAACACGTCGAAATGGGAGTTAAACTCTCCAGACCATCACCGCTGCCGACAGTCCAAGGAAAACGCACACGCACGTGAGCGTGGACCGCCACTCCTGACAAAAAACAATCGTCACACGGCGGGGAGAAGCTGCGGCACCTGTTGAAACTCTCACGGCCAATCGGTGGGCTCCAAACTCAGGAGTCTCCGTGACGCACCGCCCACGCCGTCTTCTCTTTTCCCAAACTCGTCTTTGCAAACTTGAGCATAGGAAACGAGCGTCTTCGGCGGTGGACGAGTCCTGATCCGTTCTGTATTTAGACCGAGACGACTGCGTTTGGTCCTGCTGAGCGGCAGCGAGCGCTTAATAAGGAGCTGGAAATAGTCCCGACGCCGAGGCACTGCCCTACAAAAACACACCGGCTGCACCGGAGGCTGTAACACCTCGTCTGTGGGGGGTTAGAAAGGTGGGGGTGTGGGGTGGATTAGCACTGCAGGGAGAAGGTTGTTGGTTCAAATCCCCATGGATAAAGATGTAGACATGCAGGAAGGTCTTGGTGTTAACCAATCACAGAGGGTTATCGCCGTTCATTCAAGGTTCATTCAGATGAGGGAGACTAATATGTGATCGCTTAAATTGTATGACCAATATATATGCATGACACGTATTCACATGGAATACTATTTTTTAATGTTTTTTTGTGTAAAAAGGTAGGATAAAAGAAGTTGTGCAGTCTTCAACTGAATCCTCATGTTTTTTCTCTCTCCCCTTTTTAGGTTCAACTGCCTAGGATTCTGTCAAAAGCAAATGTTTAAAACAAAGTAGAATGCAACAAAGTAATGCCAATGAAAGTGATCAAAGAAAGTGGCCGTGTGTTTCTAGAATGATTATATTTCCTGTTATATTTCATTTATTAAAAAATTTTTAAATGTATAATTTTGCACCCTGAAAGAGGTTTTTTTTGGGTCGTTTTGTTTTTTAACCCACCAGTTCCAGCAAGGCTTTTTGTTATGCAACGATTAACAATTGATTAGTTCGGTGAGTTCAGAGGTCGTCAACTAAATTAAACGGTGGCAATAAGGATGACAACAATTGGGAACATGGAAGATCCGTTCCGACTCAAGAAAACAGAAGAAACGTTGGCAACTGGTGCCTGCAGCCCGTTTACCTTTTTTTTTCCAGCCCACGAGACAATTTCCAAAAAAAGGTGATGTAAGAAAGAAGGTCTGTTGACCAGAGGGCATTGTATTATAATTAGGGTTATCTTCCTTCAGATCAACACAAACCTAACAAGACAGCAGCCATGTAATACAACTGACTGTGTTTTACCGTTACCAAGGCAACCAGTAAGTAGGACCTCACTCCCGTGAGTCCTGTTGGTTCAGGTGGACTATCACAACAATAAGTCATGAAAAGACCCACTCTGCCCGATCCACAGTGCAAAACACTCCATTTAATCATCCATCAAAAAACTACCAGAGACTAAATGAATTGTAAAATAAGCTCAGCAGGAAGCAGCGCCATTGCCAAAGTCATCAGTGCAGCCAGTGTTTTCACTAACAATACATTGTTTACCGACACCGCCAAAGAAAATTAAATGTGCTGTGTTGACAGGAGGAAATTTTTTTTTTGGAAGGAAAAATTCAGAGAGGGATGTTCAGACCTGGGAGCAGCAGCACAAGGACACGTGGGTATTTCTTTTTCTTATGCAGTTACAATTAGGACTACATGTATTAAGTGAAGTCACGATGTGGATTAAACTAATGTGTTAAGTGTTTTAGAAGTATTTATATGTATCAGAGTATTTTGTTAAATTGGTGGTTTTCTTTGGGCCTCTGCCCTGCAGCTGTGAGAAAACTAAAGCCGAACATTTCTCATCGGTTCATCACACATTTTGCTGTGAATTTTTAACCTGCGGAGCCTCAACACACAGCGCACCGAAACAATTTTCACATTTTGGTCAGTCTTTTTTGTAATATGTATAGTGCACATACAGATATGCCAAAAAACAAGTTTGCAGATTATTGTGCAATATAACAATATCCATTTCAATTCGAAGAAATCTCATTTAAAAATCTGAATTGTCCAGGAAAATGACTGGCCCGACACCTTTTTTAAAAAATAAAACAAAAAACAAAACGATCACATCATGAGGAAAAACTGAATTATATTTTCAAGGCTCGACTACAAGAACTGTGACAAGACGACGCTGGCGTGATTCTCTTGGGTCAAACTTTGAGATTAAATTTCCAAATGTGCGAGCAATCGAACCCGAGATGTCAAAAAAATAAAACCCAACACAAAAATGGGAAATACTGAACAAAATCAACAGGAGATAAAGACAGATGGAGAGAGGTCGTCTTTCAATGAAGCGCTCTCGCCACTCTGCTGAGGTCACTCCAGCTGAGTAAGAAAAATAACAACAAGGTCAAGTCCATTTTCTGCCATCTGCGTGGCTGAGCTCTGGCTTTTTTTTTCTAGATATCGTACTTCTCGGGGACGCAAAGGGGCATTCAAGATCAACTGAACTCGACACAGGATCAAAATGTTTAAAAAAAATAATAATTACAACTGATATTCAAACAAAAGTTTCCTTCAAACCACAGTACAAAGCTTCTTACAGAGATCCCCAATGTTTCTGTCAATAAATTCTGAAATCATATTCAAACACAGACCTTCAACCATGTGAGAAAAGACTCAGTGCCTCAACTTAATTATCTTGTCTGCGAAATGTCAAACAATAGTGCAAAAAAAAAAAAAAATGATTATTTCATCCTTAAAGTGCTTTGAAAATACAGATGCAGCTTTAGAGTGCTGCGAGGACGATGCATTCTTTAGGCCAACGCGTCGCCCTTTTTAATTCTCGACGCAACGCTTCCATTCGCTCTGGGATCGCTGCTGAAAACAATAAACTGTGCGACAATCAAAATCTTATACTAGCATGCAATCAAACCGACTCAAATGTAATGTCGGGTGAACTGCTTGGACACATCTGGAAGCACAAGAGGGCCGGTGATGCAGGCGAACCAGTGTGTAACGCGCTACTTTTTAACAATAGCAAAAAGAGTGTGGGGTTTACCAACATATATTGGATCAGATAATATATTGAGCCTGTGTTCCAACACTCATCACGGCAAACAAACACATTGTAGTGAGATGAATTAGGTATAACAGCAAGAAATTGGCATCGTTTTTGCTTCTCTTCTGCCTGATTGATGTGCTTCATCAGTTAAAACTGCATTTAAAAACTTTGATCATGGCACACAAATAGGATAGTACTACCTAAGGGTGGAAAAAAAATAGGCAAAACAAGTGTGGTTTTGGGGGGGGGGGGCTATGTACTGGAGTGGCCTTAAAAACCAATTAAACCTACAAGAACCAAGTTAAACACTGTAAAATGTTACTACCCCAGAAACAATTATTTCTCAGAGTATTTAAATTTCCGTGTGGTTCTCCAAACACTGGTAAAGATCAGCCCTGCAGCTCCAGATTGTCCTGGAGTGTTAAAAGTGTTTTTAAATGACTGCAAAAGGTCACATCTCCAACTGGTGGAGCAAACCTGTGAGCTGAATCACTACATTAAAATACAATACGGCAAAGAGGGTTGGAGGTGTCAGAACACACAGAGCATACCTTCACATTATGAATTATTAAAGTGTTTAATAATCCCAGTAATATAAATGTCAGGGGGAATTGCTGCGCTGTAATGTTCTATGAACAAATCCATTGACGAAACCTTTTTTCCCCCAGTAAGCCGTTTGAAACAGCTCTTTTACCAGTTATTTGAAAATGAATGTTATCAGACTCCATCAGCAATCAATACACGGATGAGTGGGGAAAGTAAAGAGATCACGTTTCTGTGGGGGCGACATATAAAGGGAAAAAAAATAGATCAATTATGAGATGGGGAAAAAAAACTTACAATCACTGCTCACACAGGACAAAAAAAAAAAAACTTATATTGAATATCTCGAATAAAAGAGTTAATGTTTAGGCACAATCGTATTATTGCAAATAAATAAAGATGACGGACTGTATGCCCACTCTTTATTTGTAATATGTCAAACATGATTCATTTTGGTATCGCCTGTATTCATCTCGTCAGTTCTCCACCAGACTCCGTTCACAAATCGTCCCGTTTAACGGAGTGAAAGCGGTCGGCCTAATGAGTGGACCGCGTTGGAAAAAAGTCAATTTTCAAATAAAACACGCCTAGTATACAAATTCAAGCTACGCCGAATTAAAGCCGACCTTTTAACCAAGCGAATTAATCGCTTTAAGAGCGCCAGTGTTGGAAGGGAAGCGGCGTTTTCTTGCGTTACCTTGGTCGTGACGATACAAATGCAGTCCATCGTTCCGAGCGAGGAGTAAAGCCCGTGAACATCAGCATCTCATCTCAGCGCCGTCCCGTCCCGCTGCGAGCACTCCGGCCGGGCTCTCTTCGGGGGGGGGGGGGGGGGGGGGGGGGAAGCAAATAAATGCCCACTTTCACACACCCACACGCCGGCTTTCTACTCGCGGCAGAGCGCGTGCTCACCGGAGAGCCACATCATCATCGCCGCCCCAGCTCTTCTTTCATCCCGAGCGGCGGAGCTCAACGTGAGCGGGACTCGCCGGACTCCGCTCCCACGGACTGGTGGTGCGTTTAACAGCCGTAGGAAAAGTCACCTCTCGCAACACTTGTCACGATGACGACAAAAGAACACGGACTGTGATGCGTTCTTCTCGGCCGCTTCTTTAGGACGAAATAGCCGCGCAGACACACAACTTAAAACTTCACAGCCACACTGTTTTCGACCTGGTTCAGGTGATTTTATTCATGAAGCCAGTTTTTCCCCACAGCACGCGAACGCAACAATGAAATACCTGGACCCCAGTGAGAAAAGGGCATCCCCTTGGTCCACGGATGTTCCCGTTTCTGAAGCTCTGTCACACTTTGGTTTGCTGAATTGGTTGGATCAGCGCTTCAAGCTAACAAGAGTGGAGGAACGCTCCAAACAACTCACATCGTTGAACACAAGTTCCTTTTGCAGTCGAGTAAGAAAAGAAAAAAACGAAACAACTTCTTTGAGTTAAATCAGAAGCCTCGGGTCACATTACAATGTCGGAAACCCCCAAAATGTGTCCCATGCTACTCACATTTGACTTTCACAACAATGAGAAAAGGCTTCAATTAAATGGCAACCGAAACATTCTTTTTTTCTTTTTGAAATATTGCACCACTGTGGAATCATACTAAAAGGATCTCTTAATCACCTTTAATAGAAAATGGCTTTGGCCTCAGCGAAAACAACTTCTTAGCTTTCGTTATCGACATTTTAATGAGTGACGCAGTCAAATCATTCTAATATCACGTTCAATGTTTTGCCTTTAAAAGGGTGTGAGGAAATAAAAGAGAAACATCTCCAATAACACACAATTCATCTGCGAATCCCAACAAACAAAAACAAACAACATATTCAGTTTTAAACCAGAAACGGAACATTTTAGTAAAGGACACTGATAAACGTATCCACATCATAAAAATCAGATAAACCAGTGAAATGATAGGAAAACGTTGAAGCTCTGATCACTGAATGATTCCACCACATAAAACCATCCATTGTCAAGTCTCAACTCCTACGCCACACACTCCTCTCACCTTCTTTACACTGAAAGTATCCTTCGCTTTGATTCTACGCTCAAGTCCTACTGCACCTTTAAAGACACATTAACTGCTGGTGATTACATGTATGAGTCAACACCAAATGGCTGAGGAGGAGGAGGAGGACGACGAAGAGTGCGTGAGTCGCGGCGGCAGCAGGAAACGAGGCAGAGTGGGTGGGTGGGAATCACAAGTATGAATATTTCACAGCTCCATGGGTCCGTCATGTGGCCACGTCGCCTCCCCCTCCCCTCCCCCTCCTCCTCCTCACGCGTGTCATCATTATCATTACGGCACGTTTCACATCATCTTATACAACTGAACACACCGCGGGAAGTGACGTCAGCGGCGTTTTACACAAGCAACAAATCGTAGGACAATATACTTTGTTTTTAATTGAAGTTGTTTTAAATCAAAGATGTTTTTAATCCACCTTTTTTATTATTATTTCTTGGCATCGACCCTTTTTTTATAGTTTTGAATGTCGGTTTGTATTGGCATCTCATATCTTTTGATTAGTTGTAACCGGCACATATAAGAGGTCGTCGGATTCTGGTTCAGTTGGAACTTTAGACTTACAAGTATGTTTGCTTTATTTAAAAAAAAATTTTTGGCATCAGGTAATTCGTTCCAAGTTTCTATTGAGTAGCACAGGCTTTCTTACATAGTTCCAACAGAAACAAAATTACTTTGTGCAACGTCAAATCTCAATAAATGACTTTGTGAAAATGAATACGATGGCATTTGTTGCATAGATTGGAATAAATCTTGAGTTAACTGAAAGATTTTAGATGTGACCGTTGCTATTTTGCTTTAGGGTAAAAAAATAAATATATATATATTACAAAGATATTCAAAGGGGTTTTTCTAACAAGGTATAACCTAAGCGGTAGTGTCGAGTTAATTACTTTTCTTTTACCGTTTTGACCCTTAACATTATTATGTTCTAGTCCCTGATAGGAAGAAAACCACCGATTCAGGTCAGAATTGTGGCCGTCCCACAATGTGCCGCAATCCTCCAAAAATATAAGGGCCCTCGAGGCTCATTGGTGACTAAACTGAAACTCGGTTCCAATGTGAGTGAGTGTGATGGTCTGTGTGTTGCCCTGTGAGGAGCTGATGCCTTGTCGAGGGGGTAACCCTGCCTCCACCCGCCGCCATCAGGGATCAACTCCAACACCCTGCAACCAAAGTTCAAATAAAAGCTTGTTCTTGCTTACCGGGTCATTGGATGTGAGGCTTTCTTTTTTTTGTTAATTTCTTGCAGAACTGGGTTCATCACTTGTTCAATCTGGTCTGGGACTTGACTTGAGACACATTTATATGAGGAATGCTACCAAAGTAGTTTGATTTTAGAGACTTGACTTGGGATTCCAGCTTGATAGAAGTTAACTGTTAAGTTAAGTCAACCTGCCACAGTTGTTGTTGTTGGGGGGGATTGAGACAGTCTCAGTGTCTTCTGCGTCTTCCACACCGACTCCACGATGTACAGATAAGTTGTCCTGATGTACACTGAATATCATACAAATACACCTCTTCACAATCAAAGGGAGGAACCTAAAGAGTGTGGAACCTTTGAATAGCGTGTGATTTGCTTTAGTTCTAATGTTGTGTAACGGTTAAACATCCCCTGACCTGCCGTGATCGACACACTGAAATGTCTGGTGCAGTCACGCTCCGTTACCAACAGTGAATCCACGAGAAAGCCCAATTCCCTGAAAAGACTTTAGTCCAGCATCATGACAGCCACATATTACCACTGGAGCTCGTTTCAGAGGCTCTGTAACGAGCCGCCAAGCCACTGCTAGAGCAGTGACGGGATCTGAATTGAGATAAATTATCCCAAATATCACTCTAATCTACTGGGCTGGTCTGCTAAACAGCTACCGCTGGAGGATGGGATTTGTTTAAGAGCAAAAAGAAGGTTGCATGGTACACGGTGGTCAGCTCGGCTCACTTCAGCTGACACCATTCAAGTATGGAGATATGGGAGGATGATCAATATGTTCCAGGGCAGCACAACATGGAAATATATATATATATATATTTATATATATACACAGGAACCAAAAGTGTCCGACTGCAACCTGAACATATACCAGAAATGAAATCCACGTCAACCACCACCAGGAAGGTCCAGATCACAGTACATCTCCAGTCGCTCAGAGAGAAGCCAGAAACTCAAAAAAAAAAAAAAAATTCCGCAAGTTAAGAGTCTCAGAAATTCTGTAGATTCATAATGAAGTTATGTGGAGTTGGTTTAAATCTACAGGTAACTTTCCAGGTGTTTTTGATCGTAATAATAGGATCATTTAAATAATTCCTCAACGTTTTCCTGTTCTTTTATATTTGTCCAAACACTATAATCATTTATTTTGAGAAGATGAATTATCGATCGTATACAAAACTGACTTTAAAAGCTTGGGCCAGATGTCGTTTTAAAAACCTGATAAGATCGATATCACCCAAAGCTGCTTTAGATGATACAATTTAAAGTGAAGGTTCACATTTGATATATTACATTCAGATAAAGCTGCAGATGAAAATGTGTGAATTACCACCTCTCTGAATAATGTTAATGTTCCCCAGTTTCTACATAAATCCTGAAAAAACTTTAAAAAATAACTGGTTCAGGAGGAC
Source organism: Blennius ocellaris (assembly GCF_963422515.1). Lineage (NCBI taxonomy): Eukaryota > Metazoa > Chordata > Actinopteri > Blenniiformes > Blenniidae > Blennius > Blennius ocellaris. The sequence goes on from NC_137659.1 coordinate 15,290,198, forward strand.
TGAGGCATTTGAAGACAATGAAGTACATTTATCAACCTGCACCGTCTTAACTTTAAAATTTACGCTTTACTGTCAAATATCTACCAAATTAACATCTTGTATCATTTGTCATTTCCAAGGTTGAAATGTTCCTTCAGACAAGCAAAAGATCTCATTGGTTAAATTAATATTTATTAAATTGTTACGGCTCGTTCTTCAAGATTTGGACAAAAACCAAGACGAGCATGTAGTTTGTCATCACATTTATGGTTGGAACGTATATTAATTGTGCAAACCGCTGAAGTGCGTGTGCTCACAGCTCTGAGGATAGGAGGTGTACTGTTCAGGACCCACAGCATGAACCACAACGGATGAAGCACGATGAGCCATGACCGCCCCCCCCTCAACATGTCGCTGCGTTTCTACTCGTTTGGCTGATTCTTTTAGTCTCGTAACTAAAACATGTAGATTGTAAAACCAGAGAGGAGGCCCCGCGGAGCTTTTGCTTCAAAATTGGAAAAGAAAAAAGACAAAAAAACCTTAAAACGCTTGAGGTTCAGCAACAATTTGGTCACAGCTGCTTGCAAAAGTGGAAAAAAATTAACTCAGTTACAACTCCTTCACTTGGTGATAAAATGAGATTTACACCAACAACTGAAGGAAAACAGTTTGAGTTATATGAAGCTGTTTGTTTTCTATTTGCCTTCATGAACAGTCAATCGCTTGGTGAAAATTCAACAATTCAAAATCATTAAAACGGGGCGTTTTGCCATTTTTGATTCTCAATAAATAAAATACAAATAATTTAAAAAAAAGGAGACGCTTTCACTAAACCCTAAATGCAACTCATTGTGTTATTTGTTGTACTTTGTATTTGAATATTTTCACAGTTGGCTTGAAGTCGGGACCGATTCTGTTTTGGGGTGGGGTATTTTTTTTTTTTCATTTTGCAAACTCACAAGATGAAAATTCTCTACATAAAGAAAGAATTCCCCCCAATCCAAAATCAATCATATTGATATAAATGCAGGGTCGCCAGCTCAGACTTCCTCTCTGGTTTCACTCCGCTCGCATTCAAACTCCAGACTTCACAGCGACACCTTGAGGTTGTATGGACCATCCTGCACCGCCCCCCCACACAGACCCTGGATCCAAACCCCCAGCCCGCTCCAATGGTCCAGAAGCACACGAGGACTGGATGGGACATGCGGCGAAGGTGGACAACACCGACACCCCCCCCCCCCCCTCCTCCCACCAACAGCAGTCTTCCAGTACTTACTTGTCCGTCACGGGCCGGCGGGCGTTTGGCCTGTGCCAACGTGTGGAGGATTTCGTTAAGGAGGGGGGAGTCCTGACAGGAGGGGGGAGGGGGACGACGACGATTGTTTACAGTCAGAGAAAGAGGAAAAAAAAAAGAGAGAGAGAAAGCATTCAATGCAAACAGCAGAGCAGGTTCAGACTGGATCGGCTGGTTCCGGTGCCAGACGGAGGAGTTCGTCACAGTCGGCAAACAATTCGGCGGCTCAGACACACGGTGACAAAACACTTTTCATCTGTTCACGATTCTATTTGTTGTGCTTTGTATTCGAATATTTTCACAGTTGGCTTGAAGTTGGGAACGATACTGTTTTGGGGTGGGGTATATATATATTTTTTTTTTTTTTCATTTTTCAAAGCGGTTTTAAGAGCAATGCTAGAAGTCCTGAAAAAAAAAAAAAAAGGATGTGTTTTCTCTCACCCTGCCAGGAAAACTGGTCATTTCAGACTCGGGGACAGACACTTTTCTTCACTCAGCCACTGTCACCATGAGATCAAAGAGTATGCTCATCACAAAGGATTCTTTTTTTTCCCTTTCAAATAATGAAACAATCTCAAGCTGCTAGAGAGAAGAAAATAAAATATTTGAATAAAAACTAATCATGAGGTGTGCCAGTAAATGAATGTTCTGTTGATTTCACGTGGATCGACTGAAAGCCAGGCAGATCGTGTGAGATCATCTTGAAATCTGCTGCCTTCCAGTGAGAGGCGTTCAATGCGAGGCCGCGTCGCAGTTTTGCAACCACAGTCTGACGTTTTCTGTCAGAGGTTTCACGACTGATGTCTCACTGTGTGTGTTGGTGTGTGTGTGTGTGTGTGTGTGTGTGTGTGTGTGTGTGTGTGTGTGTGTGTGTGTGTGTGTGTGTGTGTGTGTGTGTGTGTGTGTGTGTGTGTGTGTGTGTGTGTGTGTGTGTGTGTGTGTGTGTGTGTGTGTGTGTGTGTGTGTGTGTGTGTGTGTGTGTGTGTGTGTGTGTCTGCTGCTACCAGACTGGGCTGCAAGCAACCAACTGAAAAGCGGCGGAAAATGATGGTGAACAGACCCCAGTGCTGCTGTCGGGCTTTCTGAGAGGCTTCACTATATCTCGTATGTGGAAAAGGGATATGACAACAGGATGGATGCAACTCAATTGCTGAAGCGGCACAGAGAAAACACAACTTCATGACCCAAAGTGATAGTTTCAACAATGAGGCGCTTTCTTTGTTCTACATACACCAGCTATTGAGTGGGGCCGACACAACCAACGGAGACAGACAATTGAAGGTAGCTTGAATGTTTGCGTCATGCATGAGTGGGAGCATCACAACAACAACAAAAAGAAAATGCAGCACCAACTAGTGGCCTGGCATCAAAACTACAGCGCTTCTGGCAGTTTTCAAAATCTTGATTGAAAACAGGGCCTGAATCTCTTCATACGGTTCAAGTTTTGAAAGGTTTCTGCATTATGCCCCACCAACAACTTGATGAGGGCCTTTCAGCAGCTGGTGAATGACCTAGACGTGTTAAAAAAAAAAAAAAAGAAAGAAAGAAAAGAAATAAGGAGCTCGTGACCAGATGGATTGAGAGGCCAAAACAAAAACACACACACACACGAACACACACACACTTTCTCATTCTGCCCAAAATGTGACCCATTCCATGTTTTTCAGAAGAAACCCGGAATGTCTTTATTCTAATTTAGCGTCAACAACTGCAAACGAGAGAAAAGCACGGCCGTCACTGAAACGGGAAGAAAAGCAAGGTCGTCGTCACACTTCACGGACGGCGAATATTCGTTTCAAACAAAGATCCCAGAAGCTTTTCTGTTGAATTGTAAACCAGTCTGGTTAATGTTCAACGCGAGTGCCACTGATTTGTATCTGTAGCAGCGCTGTCGTATGATTTTTTGTCATCTTTGTTGAATCTAGTTTGGTTTCAGGCGTCAGGATGTTTCATACGCTTACTTAAAAAGAAAAACCAAAACTGCTCTTTCCACCGTTCCAGTTGTTTTTGTGCACATCCAGCTGCAGCTGCAGCTCCTGTCCGACGTATAAGCCACTGTAATCGGAATACTTTTGAACCAAGTGGTTCACTTTGTGCCCTCTTCGTCCAGACGACAGCTGTGTGCTGCAGTTTCCCTCCACAAACTTCAGTTTAAAAAAGGAAAAAAAAAAGAAACTAAATGATACGTGGATGGAAAACAACATTTTCTGGATTATATTCCAATTTCTGGATAATCCCATAAAGCTATGAAAACACGGGATTACAGAGGAAAGAAAGAAGGCTGCTGAACACGGACGGCAGATCGCTTTGTTTTAAGTTCCATCGTGTCAGGCCGGGACACCGACCGCTTATCTTTTCTGTTCACTAAACTGCACTGTGTTTTCCTCTCATGTAATCGCTGCTTTTTACTGAATTTTATTCAGAGTTAGTTATTTGGCAGCAAGATAAAACCGACAACACACTGCATTCAAGCTGCTTTTGTTTTTTGGGGTTTTTTTAAGTGTCAGATTTAGATCTGCAGCTCGTTCAATTCTCACGTTGAGCAAGTTCACAAATAAAACTTTTAAAAAAGACCCTTTGAGTTGAATCAAATCAAACATTTGAGCTTTTAATATGAAATGACTCAATCAATCGGGGCTTTTTTTTTCACTCTGCGTGACCAAAACACACGTGACGAGACTTTAAATCTGTCCTTCAGTTTGAGTAAGAGGCCAAAACAGTTTGTACTTTTAAGATCGGGTTTAAAAATGTCCTATTTGATTAAACCTATAGATTATCCCGGCTCAGGTCATGCTGGACCTTTTCTTTTTTTTTTTTTTTTTTTTTAGCAAAATGGCAAAAGGCTTGACTGCTGGGATCTATTTATAATAAACGCAAGACTTTAGTCTGTCCCCTCTTCCTTTGAGTAAGAGCACAGCAGGACCCTGGACCACGGAGTCCGTGGCTGCAAATGCGTCACCAACATGCCGGAGAAACGGGGAAAAAAATGCACCTGAGTGGGAAAAGCACAGGAGACTGCAGAACAAACAGGAAGCGACAGAAAGACGAGAAGAGCGACGACACAGCGGGTCAGGCTTTAGATCTCCACCTCGCCATCATCGTCATCATGACGAGCCTTTCCAGCCTCACCTGCAGTCTGCGTGCTTAGAAATGAGGACAGCGACTTAATAATCTTTCTTAAACAGACTTCACTGACAGCAGGGATGCTGGAGAGTTTGTTTTTCTTTTTAACTGACAGCACATCAAAGCGAGTTCGTGTTCTTTCAGCTTTGATCTCAACACAAGTAACTTCATGAATCCTCAGGCCGGGGAAACATGGTTAAAATTAGTGATGCTCCAGAAAGCCAGGCAGTGATCTGAAGCAAATTCTCATAACTAGCAATTTGATAGATTTTGTGGTTTAAAAAAAAAAATAAATAAATAAATGCATAAACACAAATAAATGAACTGATCTTCCCTCTTTATGCCGTCATCTGCTTCCAGTAAAGCTTTATCATGTGAAAGAATGCTAAATGTTTGCAGACTGTCACCAACATTAAAAGAAAAAAAAAAAAAAAAAAAAAGTCCACTTTCACACCAGAAACTCAAGTTTTAAGGAAACTTAAGAAAATGTCAGACAACAACTCGGCCCTGTTGGGATGAGTGTATTTGAAGCCATGAAACGTAAAACTCGAGGAAAAACAAAACAAAACACATGGCCCTGCTGTTGTGACAGGATGAGATTATGAAAAGCATTTCTTCACCCCATGGTGGCACTATGTGACGCTTCCAAGAGGCAACACAGTAAACGGACCGCTGCTCCCAAGGTGCATCTGTGACGCAGCCTTTGAACCAGGCTTATCACACTCAGATTTGTTTTGTTTGAGGTTCAAGTCAAATTTGACGTCAACTGGACCGGGCCATTCCAGTCAGAAACATCCCTGAATATCAACCAGAGTACTTCCTGAAAATGGCGACTTTTGATGACCCCCTTTTGGAAAATTCAATCATGAACACCGATAGAATTGTGATTTGAAATCCTGCCTGCCACTGTGTATTTAATATGGTATCTGTACTAATACTTGAGCTTTTAACTGATATACACACGATTAATGTGTTAAAAAGGGATACAGAATAGAGCCAGCAGGGGGGAAAAAACCCCAAAAAAGAAAACACATTGTCCTATTGTTTAAAGTATCTCTTTTCATGTGTTCATCAGAGAGTTCATATGTGCCAGGATTACTCGCTCCACTGTGAAGTACCCTGCCGTACGAGGAACTTATCTTTTCACCTGTCATTAGAGGTGCAGCCGCTGCAAACGACAACTTTCCTAATTTGATGAGAAAAGCTGGGGGGGAAAAAGCAGATGACGGCATTTGTTCTGTCTGCGGAGACGTGACAAACGTCGGCGCTCGGTCCAACCCGGCTCCGGCATCACAGGAGCTTCAAAGCTCCAACTTCTGTCATCTTCCTGGAACGTTTGGAAAGGTGTGATCTATTTTTACTATTTCTATTTTTAAATCAGAGGGCCGTTCTGTTTCCGCACACGAGAAATGGCATTAAGAGGGAGTCGGCCACCTGGAAAGCGTGACAATAATGTGGAAGAGGGACTGGGTGTGTGGCGAGGCCTGTCCCTCGTCAGACTCAGCCGGGGGGGGGGGCATCAGGCCTCCGCTCTGCTCTTACCTCGATGCTGGTGCTAAGGCTGGGCAGAGTGTCCGAGGTCACCGTTGTGCTTTGAAGGCTGGAGAAGTCCCACAGGTGGACGGGCGCCATGGGGTCCGCCCCTTTGGAAGACTCCACCCATCTCTGACTGTCCAATAAGGTCACTTCGTAGAATTCCTGGATATCTGAGGAGACAAATTGAGATTGGGCCATCACCGTTTCTGTCGCAGTCCAACTTCGCAGCGAGGGAAATGAAACATCTGGATGTGTGAACCAAGTAAGGCTTTCAACGCCATCAAACCCTCCCTACCCGTCCTGAAAGACATCAGCACATCCCCATTTCATTCAACTTTAGTATTAGACAAGTCAGTTTTTTTTTGGTCAAACACAACTGAGCAACCGTCGAACAATTTCACACAAGAATTGGTCATTACGGTCAAAGAGTACCAGATTTTAGACATTTCCGATCGTCTGATCTTAAAGACTCACAGTAACTTTTAAGCGACGTTAAACGGGATAGACGTTTTACGGAGATGCAAACAATAACCTACACCGTGAGGAATTAGAAACTTCAAGAAGTGATTCGTTCTCAATCAAACAAACACAAAATGTTTTACAACAATTGACTTCAATATGGACTGGTATGCATTTCCTGTGTATACTCTGGTTTCCTCCTTAAGTTTCAGAGATGTTCTAACCTGGTTGTTCAGACTTCATAACGTCTCTTCACTGTAACATCCCAACACTTGCCCCTATTTTCTGCTTCCATCACACACAGAAGTACTAAATGTTAACTTACTTAAGGTTTGAAATTCCTCCGAATTCCCTCAATAATCAAAACCAAAAAGTAGTTAAATAAAATAAGCAAATTAAGGTTTGAATCCAACAAAGCGCAGCATGAAGCACAGACGCTGGGAAGACATCAAACCTTAATCTCAAACTGTAAAAGCAACTTAAATGGATCCTGTTTTGCTGCGACACAATTTAAAAGATGGGATTAAAGGCGAGTCCCAGCAGAAAGAAGCGGGTCCTGGAGCAGCGGCAGGTCGGTGAAGGTCAGCTTCAGCTGTTCTAACACTCATCGGGTTACGCGGTGTCGAGTCGACACCAGAACGACATCGACAACAGACTCGACCCTCGTGTGCCATTAAATACACACAAGTCGTGACATCGGAAGGCGGCTTCCTCCACAACAGGTGGCGCTAATGAGCAAGAGAAAACGTACCTCGATAAAAAGGGGCTTGGTCGCATACCAACATTAACCAACACTGATCATCTCCTGAGAGTAAAGCTGACATAAATGTGCTTTTATTTCAAGGCTCAAAAGAAAAAGAAAAAGAAAAAGTTTGATTGTGCAAAGATTATCTTGTATTTAAGCTGTAATTCATTTTGATCTGATAAGCACATTATTAACAAGCTGCATTGTACATTAACTGAGAATCACAATCCTGTTGGTGGATTGATACGGTCCTTTTAGATACGCGTGTAAACAAAGTCACGTCTCGAAGCAGCCATGTGTATATCTTTTAACCTGAATCACACACAGGAAATAGTCACTTTTTTTCTTTTATTGAGCAAAGTAATGAAATCCAGACGCTGTGCCGTGTTGAGTTCTGTGAACCGATTGCGATAAATCACACATGACTGATCGATTGTGTGATTGGTATTACGAGTGCGTCCCTGCAGCCCCTCTGTGGACGCGAAGCAAGATATTGTAAGAGGCCTCCGGTGCCCACATGCACAACACGCAATTTTATTTTGGGACACAATTCTGAGGAGAGCTTACACAGGGAGCGAGAGCGGAGCAAAAATAACCGGAGCTTTCTTTGGCTCGGCGGGGCCAGCTGACCGCCGCCCAGCAGGCCGGCACAGATGTTCCCCCATAAAAACCCGACAGATCACCACTTCAACAGCTCCTCCTCACATGCGACCGCTGGCCTTTAAGTCTCGGGTCCCGAATCGGGATCACGCCGCCTCTTTGACTGTATCATGACCTCATGCAACTGGCACCAAAAAAAACCAAGCACCTTGTAAACCAAATGACTGCATGATGATTATCTGTTCAAGTTACTACTGGACTAATAATCCATACAATGTGCGTGCCTTTGATTGAAGCTTTAGTTCCAGTGTACCAAGACCAACAGTTCAAAACAATGGGTTTCTTATGAAATGAGTTGTCATCGAGATTTTGGAAAACTGGGATTTTAAATGAGCACTTTTATTCTGTGCCCTCTCTGTTTAACAATCTATTCCATTCAAGTTCATGACTGGGGGGGAAAAAACAGTAAATAAAGTTATTACTTGATTCGTAACCCATCATAAAACTAATAGATTAATTTTAACGCCAATGAAGGGTTGCGTTTCACTCTGTCTGACGTGTCATAATTAATTTGTGCTTTGAGGAAATGGAAAATTAACTTGGTTTGTTTTAACATCCGATTGTGACCTATAGTCAAAATTAGGTGAATGCAGCCAGAGTTCCATCGTCTATTAATGTAAAGTAAATTTCATTCGCAAACCAAAAACTTTTCCCATCATATAGACCCGACTCGGCAAACTGAGACCACTCGGTGTGACGGCTTCAAGCTTTACGACGCATCATCTTTACGTTTGCGTCATTCTAGTGACGAACACGGTAAAAATGCTGGAAGTCAGTTTCATGTCTGATCATTTATACGGCAATTTTCTTCAGATTGTGCACGCGGCCCCGTGAAATACTGAATAATCCGACAACAAAAAACTGCAGGTCGGTCTTTGAGGCACACGGATGGAAGACAACGCTTCCACCTGACATACATCAGACTTTCAGATTAAAGGGAGAGAAAAAACTTTTCAGTTAAAAAAAACCTCAAGACAAAATCTGAAATAAATTTGTCAGAAAGTGCAAACGAGGCCCAGAAGCCACTCTGCAGCAAGGCTTCTGTCAGCTCGGCTTTTCACAGTAAAAACCTTTTCAGCTGATGTATTAAATGCTGAATGAGTTTCACTACGTTTTTTTTTGTCCCATTCACCCACTCTCACAGCAGCTGGAGCTGCAGCCAGGAAAGGAAAACATGTGGACACGGAGTCAAAGAGGGATTCAACCTCCAAACAGCATCGGTTCCTGTGTTTCCACCGAACACAACGGATGAACATTTCATACACGTGCGACTTCCCAACGAAACAACCAGCGGGGGGGGGGGGGGGGGGGGGGGGGGGGAATAAGCATATAAACAAAGGTGTGTGGTTTCTCACTGATGTCAGAAAACGATTACATAAAACACTTTGCCGACTGGAAATAGCTCCGAATATCAACGCAGTGCAGTCTGATGTAAGACCTAAAAATACAAAGTTCCCTCTTTGAGTCTATTCTTTCAGAACAAGTAATAACTGAGCTGCACAGAGGAGCCATACAGTCGCAGCATTTTTCGTGGTAAACGCTCAATTTGGGTTTCCGAACTACGACAGTAGGAAAAATAAGTTTGACACCACGGAGAAGTGGGCCAATTGTTCACTTTATCCCCAATCAGACTTTTCAAATTAAGTCACAAATCAATGTCCAAACCAATAAACACACTTTTTTATCATTGTATTGTTGAAGTATTCTGTTCATTTCAATTCCACTGTATTGTTCTATTGTTTATTTTAGCATCAAATCTTTAATATAACTCACTTTGATTGTATTAGTTTCACTACTATTAATAATATATGACTTTTTTTTTATTTTAATGAGAATCACTTAAGCTAAGGGTATTTGAGTTTGTCCTTTCTTGAAAAGAAAATCAGGTGGTCGATACTCAGCGCCATCTTGTACCGAGACAAATAGAGTATCATCTTAAATTTGGTGTTATTACAATAAGAAGTGCCCTCTGGCATTTCTTATCATCATTTTAAGGCACAACATGACAGTGTTTAGCAGTCCAGGTGACAAAAGGCCAGTGACAACAATATGAGGGTGTTGAATGTTTCAGCTGTCGCCCAGTGCAAAGAAACACCTCAAGTGTCAACATGTGAAAAAAGACCAAATCTCTGTTGTTCATATAAAAAAAAAATCATCATCACATTAAAAACAAACATTTGCAGGATTTATTTCTATTACTTGGGAGTTTTACATCACTTTTACCTTGTATTATCATTTGATCATGTCATCCATATGTCTCTAATCTCAAAAGGTCTTTTAAATAACCAATTACTTTTTTAGTTTTTAATCTGACCTAGTTTGTAATCCCATTTCAATCTGGTCTCAAATTTTGATTTTTCAATTGACTTTTCTTTTTTTTTCTGGACTTGTTATATCACATCATTCTTCCATTAAACACTTTGAATTGTATTAACCAAGCTTGATTGAATGACGATTTACTGAACAGACTGCACATAATTCACGTGTTGATCACATTTCTACACCACGGCGATCCCAGTCCACTACAATGGAAGACTGAGTACAACCTGGAAAGATCACCAGTCCATCACACAAACTCTCAATAACAATTGCACGTTAATCACATTAAGCAGCGATCAACAACGAGACGCGTCGTTGTGCGTCTCCGTTCAAAAACTGGTCTGGATTATTTTTCTAATGTGGAAGGAGACTGGAAAACTCACACAGGCACACGTGCAGGAAATGCTGAACGGCTCAATAGAATAATTCATCAGTGACAATCAGCTGCACTGATTTCAAAGCGTTTTGAAGTGTAAAATGTGTCTCCCTCCACTGATTACTTGGAATATTGGAAGCAGCTTCCACCTGCAGTGTGATAGTGGTGGTTTGGTTTGAGTGTTGTCAGGGGACGACCTTAAACACAGCACAGTATTGATGTCCAATTAAAAAAAAAAAAAGACCTCTGAGGAATTGTGGGAGAGCTGGAGATCGTTTTACAGTGAAACCAGCGAGCCTCTTCCCCAAGTGAGAGCTTTGCCACAGAGGCCGACACGCAGGCTGGAAGTTTAAGGGCCTGGTAAAGCTTGGTACAGTCTGGTAAAGTCTCAAAGTCTGGTAGAGTCTGGTAGAGTCTGGTAGAGTCTGGTAGAGTCTGGTAGAGTCTGGTAGAGTCTGGTAGAGTCTGGTAGAGTCTGGTACAGTCTGATAATGTCTCGTACAGTCTGGTACAGTCTCGTAAAGTCTGGTACTGTCTGGTAAGGTCTGGTAAGGTCTTGTACAGTCTGGTAAAGTCTGGTACAGTCTGGTACAGTCTGGTACAGTCTGGTAAAATCTGCGTCAGCCTCTTACCCTCAACTATCACAACTTATAAACTCACCGCCACTAAAATCCCTCCGTCGCACCAAAATGACTGGCAAGACGCAATGGATCAATGTGCAGCAGGAGCGTGCGCCTGTGTAAATCTGTCCTCCAGTCAACCATGTGAGGCTGCCACGCTCTCTCCTGACCTTCCCTGCTTTATGGAGCCGAGCGGAAACGCCGACCAACTGAAATGTTCTCCATCGGCCATGTTGAGCTGAGCCAGCTGAGTTTCAACATGAACTTCAGATGAAATGTTTAATTAGCCACAATGGGGGCAGCACACTACTGATAAACACCAGTCCACTTTCAACACGATCACACAACATGGTGTGTAAATAATATCGTTGCCTTTGCTTTATCATTCCCAACTCTGAATTACAAAACACAAGTACCTTCAACAACTTCGACACATTTGATGGATTGGTATGGAGCTCTAAAGGCAGAAAACTTTACCTATTGCCCCTTTAAACACATTTTTCACATCAGGAATGATTCTTTTTAACAGAAAGAAAGTCCAAAGAGTAGAAAGAAAATAAAAAAGCCAGTCACAAATAATTCAAATATCAATTAAACAGAGACAAGAGACTATTCAGACGACTGACAGGCGTCGTCTCCATATGAACCCACTCAGTGTGTCGACTTCACCCACTGCCACTGCAGTCTAATAAAAGACCACACCTATTTGGATTGCTGTTGCCACCAGGGCAGCAACTCTCTGTGGAGAAAAAAAAACACACAGTACAACCTTGCCACGCCCAGCGTGTGCAGAGCGAGCAACACAAATCAAACACTCATTGCTGCTTCAAGTTACACATACAAGTTAAAAAAAAAACGAACAACTGAAACACACACTGTGGTTTGGAGCCAAATAAAAAAAAGGAGACCAAAATAACATCCTGAAGTGTAAGAGATGCACAAAATGAATAATTAAGATTGCTTCATTCATAATAGTGATGTTAAATATAAACCTTGGTATTTAACATTCTCACTTTTTTTTTTTTTACACAATTTCTTTCTTTGCCAAACTCATGCAGTTGTTACCAAGTTGTTACCAAGTTGAAAATTGAGGGTTGAAAGACTTGAAAGCTCAGTTTCCAAACAATAACATATTTCCACAGTACTTTATCAAAGTACAGGGCTGCAGTGCAGAATGAAATGACGCTTCAGGGTCAGCGATAAAAACACACGCAAAGTGTCAAAGTATCTGAGAAAACTTGAATCAGTCGTGTGTCACAACATATTAGTTTGTCTCAACGTAAAATAGAAGGAGGAAGAAAAAAAAAAGCTCTATTTCAAGGCTCAGGAGGGGATCGATCCAATTTATATGGTTTCATTTAAGAAAATGCCTTTTTGGTTACTGAACAGATGATTTTAAATCCACTTCCATGAACAAATTCGGTTTTTGCCAACATAGTTCAACATCTGTCGAACTGAACAAAACTCATCTCTGACATATTGTTATGCGACCTCTCCCACAAACGAGACATATAGAACCCCCCAAAAAATCCCAGATAATCAGTACAGCCATGCTTCAACCCATCAACAAACAAAAAAATACATTTTTGGAGCACCCGACAAACTGCTCCTCTCTGACAAACTGCAATTAGCAGAATATAAATCTGAACCTTTAGGGCTGCAAAAGTGCGTGCCAATTTATTAAATTGAAAAGATTGATTGAGCACCATCTGTCTCCGTGGGAGAAATCAGGCCAGTCTGGAATGAAAGAATGAGAAGGAAAAAACCAGAAAGTGAAGCTCGCCACACTCGGTGCTAAGTGGGGAGGGGAGGGAGGGGTGGATTATGGACTGGGGGTAATCGTCGTGTCCATAGAGGGATTACACCATGCTCGGCCCGCTGCAGACATCTTTTTTTTTGGGGGGGGGTTGGCAGATTGAAAACTGCGTGGCAGAGATCTGTTTTCATCATGTAAAGAGGGGGGGGGGGGGGGGGTAGCGTGACAAGAGGGCCGGGGCAGACCGACGGTCCGCCGCTGCAGCAGAGCCTGCAGAGTCACACACAGGCTAATTTGATTAAAAGTCACAAGTCTTGTCCAACATTAGTGGATGCAAGAGAGAAAACGAGACAAGAAAGTGATACGGACTAAACAAAAACTAAAAAAACAAGTGGAACTAATTCTCCTCATGTGTTGTTGAGGCAACAGCACACAACTTAAACAAGATAAAGATCATTGGAAGCAGACGCCAACGACAGAGACACACTTTTTTTCTAAACAGGCAAACGTGTTCATCGGACTGTTCGGAGGTTTAAGTTTTGTTTTCCCTCAGATTTAAAAGATTAGAAAATGTACGAAAGTAACTGATGGTATAGGTTCGTCTCTGGGACGAAGCCAACATTGTAAATATGTATACGTGTATTTTGTCCAGGTGGGAAGCGTCTCACAGCAATGGAATCGTACGGTACGTCTTGGACGACGCTGCAAACGAACTTATTCTGGTTCTTATTGTACTCCACACTCATACACACTAAGGATTGGAAAACCACCCGCTCCCGACAGCCCCCCCCCCCCCCCCCCCCTGAAATTAACCAGCGTTTCTTCTTTTAAATTACAAATACTATGATTAGGGTTGACTTCATTTTACAAGGACGCTCATTATCCAGATTACAGTTTTAATCCTGCCTGCTTTGCAAGCAAACCTATTAATTATCATTAATTAGCCCTGGCTCAGTTTGCTCAGCCGCCGATGAGAAGGAAAACAAACAGGGTGGAACAAAAACACCACCTCTACCCAACGGATGTGTTGAATTATGAGCCTTTTTTTTTTTTTTTAAGTAATAAAACCCAGCCCACATTAATAAACAGACAAATATATTAAGAGGAGGGAGCTTAATCTTTTTACTAAACAATACAAGAATGTGGCTTGTATACTGAGAGGAATAAACCTGCATCGTTTCGCTGCATTCAAATATCACTAAAAGTAGTGTTTGGTCTGGACCAACGTTAAAAAGAGAAAAGAAAGAAAGAAAGCGAGATCGTACTCCGATTCGACTCAGCTCGTATAAAGATGTAAACAAAACTCCAGCTGAGCAGCTGTAATGTTTAACTCCATATAACATATAACGGATTAATGATCGAGTGACTTTGTTTTTTTTAACCTGCCAACAACCGACAGCTATTTAAAATGTGTAAAAGGAGTCCGTGACGTCACGTTAGACCCAGGCTGCATTCAGACTTCAGACACTTTAGAGGAATCTCTCCTATGAGATGCACATCAGGGTGCAGGTGGCAGCCGCCATACCAGACCATACGTCCAGTAAGTACCTGGGACCTTGGATTGGAGAAGTTTCCGTTGCCAGCGCTGCCTCGTGTTCTCCCTCCAACAGTTTGGATGATCATCTATGCCAAATTTTAAACTGTATTTTTCAAAGGGTCCTTGAGGAACACTGGCATAAATCCATGAAACATAGCAGTTTCTATTTTTTTTTTTACAACTCAAATAAAAAGTACACAGCACTCTGGTTCCACGCAAGAAATGCATTCGGTTTCATCACTCACAATAATTTTGCAAAGAGCACACTGAAAAAAAACAACAACAAAAAAAAAAAAAACATACCGCTCTACTTAAAAGCTTGTACATGTATTAGAAAAACACCAAATCATGGCTCCTTTGCTTACTGCTTCATGCACTCTGTTTAGTTTTTTCTCCAATGATCATGGAGCCTTTATAGTTCAGCTGCTGATGAGCAGAGTGTGGCCACTCGATCGATGCAGTGCGGTGAAGAGAGGCCGAGACGCAGTGAAGTCACTGGCAAACACGCATACGCAGCTTTTCTGGCTGCCGACAGCCCGCGGTTGCTTTTACATTCGCGTTTTACACCCACCCCCCCCTCGCCCTGTCATTCATTCACACTCGACCAGACAGTTTGGGAGGCTTCAGAAATTCAGGAGGCAAACGACGACGAGGACGCCCCTCGTTGCATACCAAGGAAATACAGCCTGGCGGCGAGGGCGCCACGAGCAAACGGAGCAGATGTGAAGAGGAAAAGAGCAGGAAGCGGGCCGCTGGGCTCAACGCTGATGATCTCCACTCATCTATTAGTGATGAAGACGCCGAGAGCAGAAGTGAACGGGATGTTTGCAGCAAACGTGGAGAAACACCAGCAGTGTGCCACTAATAAACATCACGGGGAATATCGTCACAATTTGTGACAAATATGTTCAACTGGCGGAGCGGCGACGTCCGACAGGAAACCTTAAAGGGTCACGTAGATTCCCACACACTCCATTAATATTTCAGAGACGTCAGTTTCCTTTGTGTTGGTTTCTCTCGTGACACGGGCGAGTTAAGTGGTTACATCACCCAATAAATCCCACAAGCGCTATTGACCGCGCACAGTGTCATTAGCATAAGCACTTAGAGCGATCACATCGGCGTAAAGGGAGTTTAATTTGTCACGACTCGTCAGCGCACTGGTGTACAACGTGATCGACAGCGTCGGGCCTGACGGATGATCAGAACCTGCCGCCAATGCTAAACGCAAGCTGGAAAGGGGAGAAGACGTATTTAAACTTACACGTGGTGGAAATATTTGATGAAGAAAGAAACTTGTGGTGTCGATCCGACAGCGTCAGTCAGGACTCCTGGTTAAAGGAGAGGAGGTTCAGTCATCTAGAGCGTTTTCTTTCTGATCCAGTAAATAATATTAATAATAACCTGCTGTTCTCCGTTAACGGACTACTGTTACGTAAGGAAATTAAGTATTGATCATTTCGTTCTGGGCTTGCTTATTTTATATGGATGTCATGTTGTCCAATATTGGAGCCACCATGGTTTTCACTTTATTCTTCGTTTGCACCAAATCGGAATAGATTGTCGGTAAACTTGCCACTACTGGGGTTGGACTTATGCGCCCCAGAAAACGACGGTCTGCAGCCTTTACAACCGAAAGAGCAGTTTTTGTCACTTTTCCCACCAAATCAAATAGAACTGAAGTCACCAGACGTGTTCAACGTGACGCAGCTTCTAAAGTTTCATATATAGTTTATCAATAAATACAAAAACCCTCCTACTTTGCAATGATGAAACTTTTAAACGGTAACATTTATGCATGTTTTTGTCCAATTTTTCACTATTTTCTTTAAGAATTCTAGAAATTTTAGGGGAGTTTTTTTTTTTTAGCAGTTTTAGGAGTTTTTCCTCATTTGAGGTTGTAGTTATCGTACTTTTCCAACATGACTCTGATGTGTACATTTAAAGAAAAAAAAAAGGATGAAATGTTGTTTTACGAATAAAAAACAAAACAAATCGCGCTTCAGGAAGCCACTACAGAACAGTTAATGAGCCACATGTTGCAGAACCCCTGGTTTAGAAGGACAAGATGCCCTCTGACCACCAATATCGTCCATATTCCACATGGATTACATGCCGACTCCTTCAGAATGTGCAGCAATCAATAGAAAACCTGACTGGAATGGAAACCTGACTGCAAGTCATACATTTACCAACAGCTCAAAACAAAGAAGGCTGCCACCCAGCGAGGAAAAGCGCGGGACAAAAGAGAGCAGAGAGTGCTGGGAAAGTCAAACAGACCCGACCGCATTCCTGCTTGGCGGCATCCGTTAACCCTGCAGCGGCGTCTCCGTTTACCCCCAGTCCCGTTAGCTGGCAGTGAAACGCAACACTTCCACAGAGACAACAGTTAAAATGCCACACTCAGTTGGGTTTGTACCTTGTACTGACGGACCAAACACGGTTGATTACAAAGCGTAGAATTGCAGCGGGCTGCTCTTTCTCTGCCGCCCACCACACAACCTTGATTACAAAATGACATTGAACACCAAAACATTCACTGAAATACGTCTGTACCAAAGAGCAGACATTGTTACAATCTCATCGGGAACCACCAGTCTTCATGCAGTCGATTATAGACTTTCATTCATCAGGTGCTTTGCTGCTACGAGTTTTAAAAGTGCCAGAAAGACCTGTTTCTTAAGGACGTGCCTCTCCTATAGGAAGAAATCTAACAGTGACCGCCGACCGATCAAAATTTAAGTCACAAGATGAGTAGTCCGATTGGAAATATGTTAATTTTCACAATCGAGGGGCGTTCGATGGAGAACTTTTGATGCTCACTGCTCACTTTCTTTGATCGAATGACCTTGAGAAGACTTTTGTCGGCAGTCGGCTCCAGAAACGTTTGTCTGTTAAACCCATTAGTGCTTTATTGGGGTGCAAAGTCATTTAATTGTCACGGGGCCATCAAACAGCCAAACAGAATTCCTGGAGCCGTAGTCAGTTTGATATCATCTATTAACCAGTTGCTTGCCGCCCATTGAGAAAACGACACTGCTTCCTCCGAGACGAAGGTAAACGCTTCAGGAAGTTAATGGGTCGTGTCACGCCTGCATACATAGAACAGATTTTTACTTTTGAGTTTTTCCTCGTATGACACTAATAAACTAATCTTGAATTTAAATAATCAATTAAAGTTAATTCACACTGCTTTACCAAAGGTCTGTGTCACAGGGCCATATGCACACGGAGCACTCACAAGCACCACATGGGAGAGGGCCGGACCGGATTCGAACCGACAGCCTCCCAGAGTATCACATGTGCCCTCCCTGCCTCCCTCCAGTCCTCTTTCTGCGAGATGCTGCTGCGCTCACAAACTTTATGACCTCTCACCCCGCCGCCAAACACTCACACGGAGGAAACAAACACAAAGACTACTGTGGCCGTGGTGCCAGTTTTGTTTTGTTTTTTTTAGCATTTTCTGGCAGATCTCCACACCCAACAGGGTCACAGATGTCAGTGTGAGCTGTTGGCACATCATCACTCAGGCGATCGCCAAGCGCTAACTGGTCCGCGGTCGTGAAGGGAAACAGTGGCTTTCAGTCGCATTAAGAGTTTTGACAGACGACACAAATGTCAGAAGCAGAAACACTGCCTGACACGAGCAGAAAGGGTCTGGCTCATGTCTGATTCACTCTACTTGATCCCATCACCTCTTTATCAAACTACAAGCCGCCACCAACGCTGGACATTTCCCCCCCCAAACTTTAAATGTTTTGTTAGACAGATGTTCCTTCCTGAACAGTCACTGATTGTGAAGGTTGTGTAAAGTTAGTGTAATAACACTGTCTTGTTTGTACCCCACAGCTTAATCCTTCACGTTTACACTGAAACTTATAAAACTCTCTCTCTTCTTTCATGAAAAAAACTAATAATCAAACCAATGCATGACTGCATGACAAACAAAATGTGAATTATAGCAATATGTATTAGAACTAGATGAAAACAATCATGCGTTAATCAAACAATGTGTGTGTTGGAATAATACATGTGAATTGTGGCTGAGATATGGAGTTGCAGCACACGCCCTGGGGCTTACGATCATCATAATAGTGACACTTGTTAGTGAAGCTCACAGAAACATGACGTGTCGATTATTAACCCCTTGGCACCTGAATTCATTTCTAATTATGAAAAAAACTATATATTATTTGTGGTTTGATGCAAATTCCCAACAACCGGCGTCAAGGGGTTTAAAGTAAAGTTGTAACTATTAGACATTATGAATAGAATCTCATCCGATCAGAATGGCAGTAAGTTGCTACCAAGCACAACAAGATCGGCTCTTCTCAGACATCCTGCAATAGAATCTGTTGAAAAATAAATAAAGAGCCGTCTTCAAGAAATGTGTGAAAATGAAGTGATGTACCATTTGAGGTTTATATTAACAGATTTGATTTCTTAATTTTGAAAGCATGTACTGAGCTGTACAGAACAATCACTGGAGCGCCAGAACGAGCTAATGAACCACTTCCAAGGTATATTAAAGCTTGATTCATTGACAGAAGTGCAAGTTTTTTGCTCCAGCACACAACTTTCTGTACTCCCAGGAGTTTCAGCTTCCTTATCAGGGATCCAAAACTTTTCTGCTTCTCTCGGGTTTATTTCAAACATGCAGGAGGGGGTTTCCACACTTTCCCGTGAGCGTACCTATGAGAGCCTGGAAGAGGTTGCTCTGGAAGATGTCGATGACCCTCTGGATGGAGTGCCGGAGCTGCCGGTCCTCGGTGTGGTTCAGCTTGGCCCGGTACTCCTCCAGCAGCAGCAGAGCTCGCTGTGCATCTGGACAGCAGGAGAGGAGGGAGGAAGAGGAGGAGGAGGAGGAAGCAGAGGTGAGTTGGGGATACGATGGAGCAAAGCCCGGGCAATGAATGTAAACTGATCTGAGACGACGACGGCAGCAGAGAGCAGCTTCAACGCAGACGGAGAATGTATAAACATGCAAACGTGAACACATCCAGGACCACACGCCACTACAAGGACAGTATTAATTAGTCGAGGCTCATTTAAAGGGCTCTTTTCGCCAACACATCGCAGCATGACAAAACCCTGACGAAGCCAAAAAGTGAAGAAGACCTCGCAAAGTCGTGACACGGGTCGTGACACATTAATTTTTTTTTTTAAGAACTGATTGCTCAATTAAAATAAGCATAACTGCAGGCCAGCGAGGTAAAGCCTTTTCACAAAACAAATCATGAGCGTCACACAGCTCCAAAAATCACTGAACGGCAACAATGACTCATCTACAATTTGTTTTTCTTAAACAGAGAATAACAGTTGAATAAATATTAGTCACAATCAAAAGAGGCAATTTTTCGGAGAAAAACAATATTTTGTGTGGAGATTGTGTTCATTCTCCGTTTATTTTCCCGTCAGTGCAGCAGGTGTACTGGAGAAGGGAAGCAACAGGCCAACAGAGAACATCTTTGCAAAAAACTATAAGCATAATACAGGATTTTAAAAAAACAAAAAATGAATGTAAATGCTGAGAAGAAATCGATGGGAAATTAGTGAAAACTAAGCTATGGATCAGTCTTTGTTATATTAAATGATGAAAAGAACCAAACGTCTACTGACAGAGGCTTTCAAACATTTTGGAATATGCAAAGTTACACTAGGAATAAAAAAAAAGTGTCACAAATAAGCAGCAGATCTGTGCATACGGGACACCAAATGTTTATTAACTGCAACTAAAAGTCAAAGAAATGCTTGTCAAGCACATCTACGGAGCCAACATTTACTTTTCATCTCACCTGCAGGCCAAAAACATTTAAAAGAGGTCATTTCCAATGAAATCACTGTCCCAATCCATTTTTTTCCATATCGTGGGAGAATCGAATTTTATATAGAATTGAAACTAAATGTAGCTGCTAAATGCACCTTCCCTGGTTTCAGTTTATTGGGAATTTTGTTGGACCTGCCTTTGACTCTTGATTTTATGTTTAGTTCGAGTTCGAATATTCGGGAGGTTTTCCATGGCCTATGGACCCCAGATGTTCAATCTGAAACCCTGGCATCTACTCAAAGCAAACTTAATCTCCTGATTAACACAAAATTAACTTGGCAAGAAATATCCGCAAATTCAAAGACAATTTAATACTTGCAAACTATCAGTTTAAAATGTGAGATTTCCCATCACACTTAATTGTATATTTCAGCTCATGCAAAGTACAATTTTGCAAACCTCCCTTCAGACTTTTGCCACTTCAAATAAGTTTAATTTAAGACGTTCAAACCACTGGCAGACTAAAAGGCTGCATTTCCACTGGATAAAACAGTCTAATAAATGTCCTTTTGTGAAATCTTTTGTTTCAAAACCAAATGATTGCAGCGATAAGCCGTCATTACAACGAGCGTTTGTTTTATTTGTGGATTAAAATGCCATACTGGCAAAGGTCATAATACAAAAGTGAGCCTATCCTGAATCATTCAGTGGCCAATGGCATCAAACCACTTTGGTTTGTGAGGAGAAAACAAAAGTTAAGGTGTAGCTCAAGTCTGAAGAGACACTGATTTTACATTTACAATGCAGTCCTCCACTTCTTGTTGGTCTAGACGTTAAAACACTGGAAAGAGTCAAGTTTGAATTACTTTTCCTCAAGTAGGTGTCGACGTTTCCACACATTCATAAAAGAAAGTACACAAAATCACACTTGCTAAAAGTTTAAAAGTATAAAGTATTGGATTAAACTGGACAGTTACAAGTTTTAGACAGCTTTGCCACATCTCAGGTTTTTTTTTTGTTTGTTTTTTGATGAATCAATCAGGTTTTATTATCCATGCCCCCCCAGCAGGCGAGAAATGTTTTGGGTTTTTTTTTTCACAAATTCTACAGTCACACGTTCACGTGTCGCGTGTGGGCGGCTAAAGACCTTGTAAATATTTGATTAATATTGGGAGTTTATTTATAGTTGGCCGGCTCTCCAGACAAGGTGCCCCACATTCAACTTGGTTAGCAGCGGCGGCTAACCGGCTAGCCCCACTTTAAGTCACTTCAGCGGCTCGGCTCGGCTCGGCTCGGCGGAGCCGCGCGTCTCGCCCCCGGGTCGAGTTAGGAAGTGTGTTCCGTGTGTGTTTTTCTCGCTCCTGTGGCCCCCCCACCCCGAGTTCCCCCCCCTCCCCCTCCCCTCCAGCAGTTAGCCGCTAGCCCGCTAGTTAATATGTTAAGTGAAAGCGGCTTACCTTTCTTTCGGACTGGCATGGCAGGGACTGGCTCGGCTCGGCGCGGAGCTGCCGGTGCGTCAGCCGCATACACTCCCAGCTCAGGACGGGCCGTATCGATCCCTCGCCCGGCCGTGGCCCCGCTGTCACCGCACCAAGTCGGTGCTGGGGGAGAAAATCCCTCCACGACGACGCCAAGTTCCCCCCCCTCCCCTTTCCGACAAAACAAACCCAACTCCCGGTGTCACGTCCCGCGGAGATCACCGCACACAGTCCCCGGGGGGGAGAGAGAGGGAGGGGGGACTGCTGGGAGAAACACGCAGGAGTCCCGGTTCAAAACAAACAAAAAAATCCGAACAAGAACCGGCCAAGAAGCTCCGGTGAAACTGCCCCGACTTCCCCGTCTGAGAGGCTCAGCGCGCCGGTGTGCAGGCTGACCGCGCCGGAGACGCACGAGCGGCAGGAGGCGGGTGGTGGAGGAGGAGGTGGTGGTGGAGGGGGGGAGGAAAAAAAAGTGGAAATCTCGCTTTCACCAACTGACGAGCTCCAAACTCCAGGGGGGGGGGGGGAAAGAAAAGAAAAAAGAGGGTTTGTGTGCAGGATGCGAGCCAGGCGGTGCATGAACTGACCGCCGCTGCTGCTGCTGCTGCTGCTGCTGCTGCGGTGGAGGAAATGACCCGCTGCGGAGCTCTGCTGGTTCCTCCAGAAATAAATAGATATTTATAAAAAAAAAAAACACAACATCAAAGTCTAGCCTGGTGCCACACCTCAACTCGTGCCAAAGCCCAGGCTGATTTATCCCGCACAAGTTCGCACACTTTAATGTATTTTTTTTTTAATTCCCAGCTGCAGTCTGCATTCGTGTCAAACTTCTCCCTGCGCAAAGTCCCTCCTCTCTTCTCTTCCTCTGCTTCCTTTTTTTTTTTTTTTTTGTAACTCTCCTTCTTCTTCTTTCTTTTTCCTTCTTCTTCTTCTTGTCATCCACCTCCTCCTCCTCCTCCTCCTGCACCTCCCCAGGTCCACAAATTCCCAAACTTTCCTCCAAAATGGCGTCTGACGGAGCTGGAAATGGGAACCATGTGATTTCCAAAAGCCTCCACCCCTCCAACCTGCCGCCCAATCATGCAGCTCACCTTCGAGACCCCAGAGGGAAGAGGAGTGTCAGGGAGGAGGATCAGGAGGAGGAGGAGGAAATGGAAACTTTGAAGAATGACAAGGTGACAAAACAAGAAAAGGGAAAAGCAAGAAGAGGGGGGAAACAGAATCTGAGGAGAGGCTTTGAGGTGGATGGTACAATAAATTGTATTCTGCAAACTTCAAGAGACAACCTCACAATTTAAAAAGGAAACTTATTTGTTGATTTTAAATATATAACCACCAGGATACAACAACAAAAAACACTACAAAGATTAATGCTCACTTTGGAGAATCCAAAAGACAAAAAGAAAACATTTAAGGGGAAAATACAAAATATTACCTACTGACCTTCAGGTTGATAGTCAATTATAGCCTGGGAATGATTAAAAGAAATATGTAGTGGCTCTCCGTGGCTTATTTCAATTTTTTAAAAAGTTTGTGCTCCAACATAGGACTCGGAAATCAAACCCTCTATAGTGTCATCAGCGGTTTAGCGAATCCCAATCAAGGTAAGCTCCTCCCCTTTGACCCTCCTACCATCAGCCAGCTCTGCTCTGGCACATGGCACCGCGAGAGGAAGCGCGTCCTCCTCTTCCCAAGATGGGCGTGTGTGGGCGGAGCCAGTCCAGCTCACACAGACACAGCAGATTCTGAATGCAGCTCCTGGGATCCAATATTCTAATGGAGGAAAAAGCTGGATTTGGGGAAAAGAAACTTTGAATGCAACGTTTTTGGACCAACAAGACCAATGCGAAAGTGTTTAAAAGTTGAATAATATGACCCCTTTAAAATACATGTTTTTGGAATGTGGGAAGAAATCAGACATGTCTTGGGAGGGGGAAAAAAACACTTGAATGAGGAAACTACCTACAAATTTCACACAAAAGGCTCTGAAAAGCTCCATCCAGACGTTACTCCTGCGGTCCAAAAACATGTACTTGGAGTTAACTAGTGTCTACAACTGCTGGTGGGTGTGTGTGTGTGTGTGTGTGTTTGCTCTGTGATAGTGATTCCCTCCTTTCACACACACTCAGCTGGTTTCGGCTCCAGCGCCTGCAACCTTAAATTGGATCAAGATTGTACGAATGGTATTTCTGTTCCATGCCAGTGCAATACTGTGCAAATGGTGATAAATACACTCCATGGACTCACCGCGAATCTGAAATATGAACAACAATGTCATTTCATTGTGTGAAAATTCCCAGCAAATAGGAAAGTCTGTTTTGCTGACTCATTCATCACATCAACCATAGCCTGGGCAGGTAGATTTAGCATACTGAAAATATAATAAAGGCGATAACATGAGGGTAAAAAAAGATCAGAAATAGGCCAAAACAGTAAAAGATGAATGAGAATGAAAAACATTCCTTAAGGTCACGAATCAATGGAAAACGTGTCTGTACATTTTCTCTTTCATGTTGCTTATGCCACTAATTGCAAACAAACAGATGTACTATCCAGTTCTATGTTCCATTTAAAATCAAAGAGAAACTCACTCTCTGCTTTGTGACACTAAACCATGTACCTTTGAAGGTTTTGTTGCGAGGAGTTGGGTGTCGGAGGTCATGCTGAGGATCCACTGAAGTACAAACCCATCCAGCGGTTACTATGAAGATGAAACACCCTCGTCCACCTCCCCCTTGTGCAAAGCAGACCTCTTTTGTCTCTTTTGTGAGTGTGTGTGTGTGTGTTGTGTGTGTGTGTGTGTGTGTGTGTGTGTGTGTGTGTGTGTGTGTGTGTGTGTGTGTGTGTGTGTGTGTGTGTGTGTGTGTGTGTGTGTGTGTGTGTGTGTGTGTGTGTGTGTGTGTGTGTGTCTCTCATGTTGTCCCTCTCATGTGCTGATGCAAACCACTCGAAGCTTTGGCCCAGATTAAAGAGAGCAGTTCCGGTGAAAGGAGGAGGCCTTTATTTTTAGACGGCCATGTTTAATGAATGACCTCGCCGAGAGTCTCCAGCTCGTCACATTGAAGCACAGAGGAGGAGGGGGGGGGGGGGGTATCTGCTCACCGGCCACCACCTCAGCGCTGGTGGAGAAGAATTGAGCTGGGATGAAAAAAAAAACGCAAAGATGGGACTGAGTGACACGCAGGTCGATCAATAACCCCAGTAACCACTCCCTGGATAGTGGATAGTCACTTTGACCCTCCCACAGGGAGGTAAAGATTAATGACTAATACTGTATAAATTCAGTGTAATATTAAAAACCACCACAGTTAGCAGGAGCTATCATTAGCTACTCTAACAACACATATGACCAAACTAAGTAACATATTCAGACAAACCATATTTTTAATAATTAATCATCCTGAGATGCTGCAGCTGCAGAGTCTGAACTTCTTCATGAGCATCTCCTCATGTGCTTCAGACTGGTATGCTTGAAAAACAGCGCTTCCACGAGCCACAGAGATAAATCCACCGTAAACCTCAGCGCATGGTACAGGAAAGCCTTTGGCTTCTCCAGCGTTGCCAGATCTGACTCACTGTTTACAGCCCAAATGTAAAACCCACCCACCTCAATTAAAAGAAAAAGACAGCCTGACTCTCAACCTCTATAGAAACTCGTGTTAAAACCATAAACGCATTGCATGTGCAATAAAGAACTCGTCATGAGCACACCGCCACAATAAATATACAAAGGTTTTTTGTTTTTTTTCTTCCCCTTTGCAGTTTTCTGGGATTTATTCAGAAATGGTTACCCAATTAGATCCCCAAATCGAATCGACTGGTCCTTGGATGAGGAGAAATCGTCCCTGAAGATTTCCTGCAATTCGGGTTTTTTAGCGAAAAGTTGGTACAATACACACATACAAACCAATAAATACACGCGTCTTCCTGAGGGTCTTTTCATCAACTGTCAATGCACATGTAGAAGAAGAGGCTTTGTCTGGACTGTGCAAGGAGAATATTGTGACGAAGGGCTATGACTTAATATTGGCCTGAATCTACTGAACACCTGACCAGCGGCTCCCAACTCTTTTCTTGAGGGACCTAAACTTTTACCTTTTATAAACTTAGGTGACCTCCCCCCCCCCCCCCCCACAACACACACTTTATAAGAAGAAGGAACTTCAGAGCACAATACATGTGAAATGCTGACTAATGAAAATCACAGCAAGGACGTCAATAAAAATTTGAAGTTACTGTCAAAAGTGTTCTTCTTGTCCAAAAATACCACATTCAACACAATTAAATGTAGCATAACTATTTAAACTGTGTGTGTGTTAAACACAGGCCACGTTGAGTCGTTTGTAATGTTTTTAACAGCAGATGTTCTCGTCAGGGAAGCAACACTGTCCGACTCTTATTTTCATCACACCCGCATGAAGCGGCAAGATTATCTGTGTCGTTGCCATAAATTAACACTTTTTTTGAGGAGGTGTTTTTAAACCCGTTTGATCAACTTCCACGTTGTATTCTACCAATAAAACGATGGCTTCTATTCACAAGAGCCATCGTTTCAGCTTCATTAGAAAGCCGCCAGTCGTACATGTACAGATAATCTGAGTTCGAGAGTTACAATCTGTAAATTACATTCATATTTATACTGTGCAATCAGCTCACACTTTCATATTATTTTCCATTTCCATTTGTAAAGCACATAAAAAAAACACTCATCACATTAAAATGAAAAAGCTTGTTTTGTCTGTGTGTGAACAAGACAAATGTCCAATTTAATCTTTTGATCATGTTTGGCTGAGTTGAGCACGACTTGAAGGAAGAAGTAATGTTTGAAAGCTTCATCCTGATACCCGATCTCCAAACCCCAATCCAACTTTCTGACAGCTGAAACTAAAAGCTTGTATGAAACGACCAAAGTCAGTGTGGTCAGATTAATCAGATGTTATACCAGAAACAGAGTTTAGACTTTAAAAAAAAAAAATCTTTAGAAAAGGGGCCCTTTCCTTAATCTGAACACAGATTTATGTGAAGAACATATGGCAATATGGGGAAAACATGTGATTCTATGATTGATTTTAAAACAGAACTTACATTATTACATGTATACATTTCTATAGATGTCTGGCCATGTCGGGAATGCATTTATTTGGTTGATACTAATTGCAATCGATCACTTGCCTCTGATTTTTTACATAAAACGTTCAGACAAACCACATTAGATACACAGCTTGATTTCAATACTCTTGCAGACTTATCAACATGACAGAACAGCAAAGAAGTGGGAATAATTAAACGGAGAACTATTTATATTAATAAACGTCCCTGTTTTAATGTGATAAAGTGCTCTGAAGTTAACTTACCCACCCCCCATAAAATGATGGAAAATAAATCCACTGTGATTACAGGTCAGGGTATTTGAGTTGTATACATTTTTAACAAAGCTAACCCCAAAAAAATAATAAAAAATGAAGCTTTCTCATTGATTCTACCTCGTGTCGATATGAGAATTGGGACTCTGCAGTACAAACATGTGGAAAGCGGAGGAATTATTTGTCCATCTGCATCACAACCTGCAGTGTGTGAGTGCTGCTGTCTGATGCTGTAATGTGATTACCACACATGTCATGTTGGTTTTTCATCCCGATCTGGACAACATGCTCATAATTAATCTTGGCATAAATCTGGACTTTGGCAGCCTGAGCCTGACACACACACACACACACACACACACACACACACACACACACACACACACACACACACACACACACACACACACACACACACACACACACACACACACACACACACACACACACACACAGCCTTGTTTACTTCACTCTGCATTGAGTCGCATATATTTTCTAAAGACCAAAACCAAAATCAAGTATTTATTTACATCAATCACTGAAGACACGGTGGAAACTTCTAGAATACCCGTCCTTCTACCTCTTCATTTTATACAGATTCTGTTGAAGCCATTTGAATAGTATGGATTTGACTGAGGTCTTTACAGTGCAAACACAGAGAAATGCGCCGACCTTAATACTTGTGCAATTAAAAGTCGCCAATTAACCTCAGACATGTGCTCTTAGACCGTGGGAGGAAACCAGGAGAACACAGAAAAGCCACACGTTCACATTGTAAAAACAAATACCCACTCCACACAGAAAAGCTGACTCAGACGTACAGAAACGTTTTTCATAATGTCTGTTGGACCAGGCCGTACCCTCAGTCTGCAACAACGTATTTTTCTGCTAAATACTTTTCATTGTGGGAAGGATAAAATCCTCCTTCCTTCCCTTAGAGTATTTGAACACAAACAACACTCGGTAAAGCAGAGCTAACAACGTCACCGCTCTTGTTGGATGCTGCACTTTGTTTCACATGTTTCACATGAAATATTATCTGTGTTAACAATTGATGAGAATTTAATGGCAACAAACAACATTTCCTCAGACGCTTTATCGTTACAAGCAGGGGATAATCATTATATACAGCCTGCAACCATTGTGTTTGTTTGTTTTGTTTTTTTTACAGAGGAGGTCATCTTGAGTTATTGAAGGTTGCAAACCATGAATTCCGATATTTGCCGTTGGATATGCGGTCTGGATGAAGGGCTGGTGGCAGAGGCTGCTGGGTAATCCCGTCCGGTCCCCTGCTAGCCTGGACGATGATGAAAACAGCATCAGGCTTACAGTGTTTGTGAATGGACAGATGGCCCTGGACGAGCTTCCAAGCTCAACCTCCTCCACTCAGCTTTCGGTTGCAGCGAGATTCGGGCACTCGGCCCTGTCTGTGTGCACAAGGGGCTAGTGTTGGCCCACAAGGCATTGTCTCATATGGGTCCACAATGGTGCAGCAGTGTCTCGACATGGACCGTTTCACATTGTGTCTCAGCTCATCTCTGCACTGGGCGTCACAGAGGACCTCGGATGGAGTGTGTGTCGTTCAGTGAGCGCTCCCTCCAGTCAGCTGACCGCCCGGCCGGCGCGTCGGAGCTTCAACAACGAAGCTTTTGTCACCGATGACGGCGCAAAACTCTCCGCCCAGAATCACACCGCTGTTTCTCGCCCGCCCGGCTCCCTCCATTCCATCGTCCCGTTGTCACCTTAAAACCACACGAGACTCAGAAACAATGAGGGTGAATCAGCTCAACTTTTTGTAAATCCACTCAGAGCACTTACAGGTCAAACAAAGCGTTCCGGCTCACATGTAACTCTAAGATCTACTATAAAATCATGAGCTAGACCCAGTCACTGTGTAAGAAGTGTGCTCTCAGTTCACTTCTTTTAACTTGGAAGGTGCCTGATTACACTTTCAGTTGAATTCTCATATGATTATCAGCTATGTTGTATAGCGTTTGGTGTCGTTGGCTTTCGAAATGCATCATGTCAGTATAATCGGAATCCAGAGTGCTGGGGTGAACAAATGTTTTCTTTGATATTTGTTTGTTTCCTTTGGCTAAAGGCCAAAATCTGATGTCAAAATTGTGGAGGACTGTCACAAAGAATTAAAGCAGATGGAGGAATTTAAACACATTTTGGTAATGAGAATGAACCACGCATTTTATTGAGTAATAGATAGAAATTTTAGTAAAATGATAATAACTGACATGTCTAATGTTATTCCATTCCATTCTGTTTACTGAAAATATCAGCGACTGTTTGTATTTAATGTTGTTTTCAGCAGACTTGCCTATTAAAGCTTCGTGAGAATCATTGTTACCAGGTACAAAACAAAAACAGTATTTAAGATTTTCAATTATCACAGTCTAACACTCAATTTTTCTCTTTATTGTTATTTTTGCAGTGACGCATAAACATTTATTCTCAGAGTTGAAAGCAAATTCAAAGACATACACTACTCACGAGAAGCTTAGGACATTTGGCTTTCAGGTGAAATGTCAGGATAAATCAAAAATGCACTATAACCTTTACAAATGAATCGAATGTGACCATCTCGAAATCTTTTGAATGCACAACGTCCAGTTGTTTAGGGTTTCGGTACTTCCTGCTCAACTTGCTCTTCTCTAATAAGGAGCCTAAGGGCAAAATTCACTCCAGGCATTTGCTCCATGAATGGACTAATAAATGTCCTGGTTTCTATTAGAATTTAGACTTAAACAGTCCTCCTCATCAATTTAAGAGCGCCACCTGCTGGACCATGAAGCCAACTACTACAAACAGTTTTCTAAAACGTCTTTGTGTTACTTCTGAGTTTCCCTGCCATATTAAAACCGATTAAGACGTCAGAGTACCAGCTTAAGTGAAACTACTGAAGCTGAATGACTGTGAACATATTTCGATGCAGCCACATCCTATTTACTGTCAAATTCATGTCTTTGGGATCCACTACATGCATTTATATGCAATATATAAAAGTGGTTGTAGAAGAAAATACTTGAAGCGAAAGAAAATGTACTTATTGTTTACGTTTTGGCAGCAGTGAGAATGAGGCTGTTAGGAATTATCATCCTTTGTGAAGGATCTGAAAATGAGGAACTGGTCAGAAGTTGCACTGTATTTACCAATCTTGAAGTGCATGAGGTTCTGAAACACCAGGAAAATATTTTTTTCCACAGCTCAATGCCTCTCCAAAGTTAAAACTCAAGCACTGACACAGACATTTTCATTACTTCCTTTATGATGCTGCCACGTGCAAAGAGGTATTTCTACTGATCTACTGATCAATAAAGTTGCCGAATGCAAAGTCAAACTATGCTGTCAATTCAAAATCTCAGATATTTATCATCAAATAATTTAACAAATTCCCTTCAATATTAGAAGATCACCGACCAAATGAGTGCTTATAATTACAATATGTTGGATCCACTGAGGACAATCAGCGATTTCTTCTTTTTTTTTATTTAAACGGTTGTTTCAGTGACAAAGGCCACTGAATGAAGGTTTGGTTCATACATTTCATACACATGCACATAGCTGCCATAATAAATGAGCCTTACCCTCTGAGATTACAAAGCTCATAATACAAGTTGATATCACAGTCCTGAATCAGGAAGTAGATTGATGATGGTGATTGAGAACGATTTCCCCCTCAAACTGTACATACACACAAAACAGGTAACGGCCGGGGTCATTACAGTTATGAAATCGTCACGAGGTGCTGTAAAAAGTGGACCCAAATGCACAACCAGTGGCAAAACAGGAAGGAAGGTTCATTGAAGCAAACAAAACTGCAAGGATCCAAAACCACAGGGGGAACACAGAACAAAGCAGGCATCCACAGAGGAAACACTGACGGATCAACAAAGACAAAGGGACAAGACTGAGGGCTTAAATACTCTGGAGGCAGGACTGAGGAGACACACCGGACAGTGATCGAGGGCAATTGGGGAGGAAGAGGAGCACAGAGGAGGACACAAGGACGGAGCAAAAACACAAGCAGGGAGGGGGGTAAGCAGAGCAAGCCAGGAAACGTGAAGGAAGATCAACATGGGGACAGTCCAAGGCACACAAACAGAACCACAACACCATCCAGCTGAATAATGCATCAGGTATGGTGCATACTTGAGAGTATACAGTCTACGAATACGTCACATAATCTTCTCGTCACTGAATCGTGTGCCTTCTCATCATCCACTGAGAGGGACTGCACTTCACTGTCTTATAAGACATGTCTCGTCCTCATCTATCAAAGAGGAAAGGCTCCTTTAATATTTGCATTAGCCTTCAAACTATATTTATACCACTTATCCCAACTCATATATTAATGTAGTGGATGGCAGTCTTGTCTCCTGTGGATTCGAGTCCCACTTGGACTCTTTTTGCACGAGCAAGGGTTTTCTCCACAGAGTGTTTGAGGTTTATTGGTGACTCTGACGTTGCATGTAGATGTGAGTGTGTCTGTCTCTCTGTGTTTGTCTTGTGATGGACAGCCGAGAGCTCCAGGACGTTGTGTCTTTTGCTTTAAGTCCCCCCCCCCCCCACCACCACACTTTGTCTCGCCTATCGACTCTCCACAAATCCATGTTAATGCAGAACACTAGCCCATTCAGTTTAGCTGCTTTGTGGCTTTTGTTTGCTGTGGGAAGTGTTACAGGACAACATTTATCCATGTTACAGCAGTGTTACTGTACCACTTACTAGTTATAAAAGACTCTACAATTTTGAGGCATGGTTTTAAAACACCCAAACTTGTTTCCCATGATGTGATTGTCTGACACACACACACGTCAATGATCGTTTCACTCCACGAAAGAGAAAATATCAACCTAAATCATAATTGTCTCTTGAATATTTCAGGCTTCTGCAGCTGGAAACACCCGAATTCCTCCCCTCTCATAATAACACACAAGTATTTTAATAATGAGGAAATACACATCGATATATAAGTGTATCTGACCCATGTTGGTACAGTGAAAACGTAGGACCATCTTTAAGTGACTGTTTCCCGTCGGAACCTCTCAGTGTGACACGCGGCGGAAGTAAACAGATGTTAGCGCCGTTAGCTTGGCTCGCGCCCGCGTGTGTCTTCAGCGGGTGACTTTAAAAAAAAGAAGAAAATGTCTTCCGTTCAGGGTTTGAGAGACTTTATAAACGAGCGACTGACCGCTGCCGCCGTGGAGATATTCTCGGTGTTCGAACAAACGATTGTCCGGTACGAGAAGGAGATCGATCGACAGCACAGACTGCTGGAAAACATCTGGAAACCGGAAACGCAGACACACACGGCAGGTACGTACAAACTCCCATCTCCTCTCGTCAACTTGAAAGTGTTCTCGCAACACAGGTCGTAAAACTTTCAGAAATAATTAGCTGATATATATATTTTTATTTATTTTTTTAACTGTTGAGTTTTGTCTATGAAAAAAAATGTAACGAGCTGATAAATGAATGAGAAGCATGTAGGCTGCCAGTCAGTATTAATGTGTAACTACACGCGAACTGCAATCAAATTGGATTTTCACTTAAAAAAACAAAAACAAAGCCAATTTCAATTCCAATTTGAAATAATCAGGTGTGACCGTCAAAAGTATTTGTTCAAACGTGTGTCGTTCTACCGTCACCGTAGTGATGTTCTTGTCGTGTCCCTCCAGAGCTACAGCTTCATCACTACAAAGAGGAGGAGGAAGAGGAGGAGGAGGAGGCGTTCTCCTCTGACCAGTCGCTCTGTAACAAGGAGAGCAGCTCCGCTCCGGACGATCAGGAACCGGAGGCTCCGCGGATTAAAGAGGAACGACAGGAGCTCTTCTGCCAGGATGGAGAGCAGCACGCACTGAAGCAAGAGGTCGACGCCTTGGTGGTGACCCTCAACCATGGAGGAGGTAACCCCGGTGGACCGGAGGCGGACGGTGACCCCGGGAGGGGACCCTGGGAGGAGCGAGAGCGGGAAGGAAGTGACCACGTGGACTCGGGGTCAACTGGGAACACGCTTTCTCCCATGTCGGGCAGTCGGCGCGACACAGACGTGATCCCAAAGGCCGTTACGTGTGACTTTTGCGGTAAAGTGTTTAAGAAAGTGTCGATAATGAAGAGGCACCAGAAGATCCACACGGGCGAGAAAAACCACGCCTGTGAAATGTGCGGCAAGAGTTTCCGAGACAGCTCCGTGTTGTCGCGCCACATGAGGACGCACACCGGCGAGACGCCGTACGCGTGTGCGACGTGCGGGAAGAGGTTCAAGGACAACTCGGTCATGCTGCGCCACATGAGGATCCACACCGGCGAGAAGCCGTACGCGTGCAAGGCGTGCGGGAAGCGCTTCAAGGACAACTCCTCCGTGCTGCGCCACATGAAGATCCACAGCAAGGAGAAGCTGCACGCCTGCGGCGTTTGCGGGAAGAGGTTCATCTGCAAGACGCGCCTGAGCAGCCACGCCAAGATCCACACGAGCGACAAGCCGTACTCCTGCAAGACGTGCGGCAAGAGCTTCAAGTTCAACTTCAAGTTGTCGTACCACGAGAAGACGCACGCCGACGAGAAGTCGCGCTCCTGCGAGACGTGCGGGAAGACCTTCACCGACCCGTCGACGCTCAAGAGGCACATGAGGATCCACACGGACGAGAGGCCGTACGCCTGCCAGACGTGCGGGAAGAGTTTCCGGGATAATTATAAGTTGCTGTACCACATGAGAACTCACTCGAATGACAACTTATAACGTAGGGACGACTGCAAGCGGAAGGGAGTTCTTGTTATTTGGATTTAGCCTCTTTGAAAAAGAGGAGAACATGTGAGCTGGTGTCTTACAGTCAAATAAGCAACTGATGAAATCTGATTTTTATCAACGACTTTGATTCTGGAGAAATCTTTCAAACCTTCTCAACATGAAGGAGCGGTCCTGAATTACCAGATTGTATGTCTTGTTTGTTTTTTTTTATCTTTCGTTTGCAATTTTTTTGATTTATTGTGTATACTAAATTATTGTAAAAGAAATCTGTGAATAAATATTGCTTTGCATGTGTGCAAACAAGACTCATTGTTTATTTGTTTCTATTTATTGTATTTTTTGGATCAGTACCATTGAGCAATGTTAATGTAGGAAGACTTCAAAGCTTTTGCACAAAGACAGTTTGAATTAAAAAAAAAAAAAGTTCACTGAAATAAGAAATAGAAGTGTTAAAATTGAAGTAAAAACAAAAGGAAGCCATTTGTACCTTTACAAACAAGTCTCACTATTATTTTAATTATTATTTTCATCTGTCTTTCATGTTCCTGTGTTGCTGAAACATCATTCATTACCTTATAACAAAAACAATGCAAATATGATTTCATTGACATTTTACATGTTGGAAATATTAAGAAAAATCCAAATGAAATATGTTTGTTTTTTTGTGTGCGTGACTTAAAATGAGTCATGGCCATCACTGTGTTTCTACATTGAATCTTGAGCAATTATGGCCTCTAGTGGCCGCGACTGTACACTGCATCTTAAGGTCTTTGCTGCTGACGTCACGTTTTCTCGTATTTCAACGTTGATGTGTATTTACACTTTGTGCTGTTTTTGTTGTAGGTAATGCTTTGTCAACATAAAAAAAAGAATAATGAAAAAAATTTTAAATGACAACTTTTGAGAATTTTTTTCTTAAGGCAATAAATTGTCCCTTTTAAAATGTCATGTTATTTTGTTTATATGGTTTATACATCGGCTTTATTCTTGCTTCAATCAGGCTTTATTAGATTAAAGGTAAAATACCAAATATTTATTTCATGCCATTTATGTTGTTCTACTGCTGGAATAAACAGGTTGGACTACCACACAGCATCCTGGGCTACAGAGGGATTTTACAAAGCTCTTCGTGGCTTTTACACCCCAAAGTCATTTTCAAAAGGACTCTTCACTCTTGGCTTGAATGGATTTCCAATAGGGGAAATAGTTAAATGGGGAAAAGGAGCTGAAAACGTCAGGAAATTGAAAAGAAAATGTAATTAAATGACGGACAAAACATGCAAAACTTCTTGAAAAGAGCCAAAACGGTTAAAACTGTTCTTCTTCAACACTGATTTGGGAAAAGTGGTATTAAAAAATGGATAGGAAGCAACAATTCTCATGCATCCTCATGGTAGAAGAGCTCAATAGTGAGTAAGAAGAATAAAACCTTTAAATTTGACAGCACGCTCACCAATTGTAGAAAACAGAATAAAACAATACAGTAAAAAATCCTCACAAAAAAACGCAACTCCAACCACAACTAATAAATTACCCAATTCTAAAACTCATGTTACCTAATTCCCTCAACTGGATTGGAATTTGTATTGAAAAGATTTTCTATATTCAGTCAAGACTTTGGGTTTCTACTTTACTTTTTACTGTGTGACTGAGCTCCACTGTGCTCTACTGTAATTTTCTGAGTTCAAATCTGGTAAAAAAAAAAAAAAATTCTGATTAAATCAACTCCCAGAGTATATTAGTATATTTGTCTGTACTTTGCGGCTCTGCATCAGGACTCACACTTTCCTGGGCAACGGGCGTAAAGCGAAGAAAACACAAAGAAGAGGTGAAGTGAAAGTAGCACAGGTGAAGCATGAAAACAGGAATTCAGTGGACAAAAGTAAACAGTTGACGCTTTAAAGACAAACTGTTTTTGTTTTTGTTCTTAACTGTTTTAGTTTATAAACTGATGAAATGTAAAGCATATAAAATCTTAAAAACATCAAATATTTCATAGTGATTCCAATTTTTGAAACAGATGCGACAAAAAAAAAAAGTCAGTGCAGATCTGTGTCAGTATGTATATAAATATACAAATGATGAATCCGTTTTACACTGAGGGAGATCAACACACACAACAGAAGGAGGGAGGATGAAAAAAAAAGAGGTAAAAACGTTGCAGCCATTTTCAAATTCCAAGTAAATGCTTCCTTAGGGAAGAAGCTTGAGGCCTGTGTGTGTGTGTGTGTGTGTGTGTTGTGTGTGTGTGTGTGGGGGGGGGGGGGGGGGGGGATTCTATAGGGACTGGGTGTGAAAGTGACACAATGAGGGTGGGAGGGGCGGGGCTAGTGTGCTGGTGGAAGGAGGTGGAGTCCCCCCCCCCTTTCCCTCCATCAGTATCTGAAGCCATTGTTGTGTGTTGTGAATGCTTCTCTTTGTGCCGCCCAGGTTGGTGGTTTACACAACAGTGAGGAGACGAGCTGGGAGCAGGACGCCCGCTGAGCGCAGGCCGCGATGGAAATGCACTTTACAGCTCTGATCTCTTTGTGTCAGCGGCGTTTCCTCGCCGCTCGACTCCCACAGCCTCGTGGCACAAGTGAAGACAAACCCCCCCCCCCAAAAAAAAAAACTGCATTTGAACTTTAAGCGAACTGTTCAGACTTTGTGTTTACGTTCGTCCTCACTGTAACGTCACACGACACCGAACCATCCATCACCCACCCGAACTCCACAAAACAAACTCAATCCATCTTGCAATTCAACCACACAAGACACAGTGTCAACTACTCGGGGGAATAGAGTCACCAGCTCACAAATACATAGAAATAACTCCATTAAAAAGCAGTGTGCTATGATAACAAGTACTAGAACTGACTGACGGAACAATAGGATCCTTGTTTTATGTGTGCGTGTGTGTGTGTGTGTGTTGAGTGACGCCTAAGATTAATATTTGATTATAAATGAAACACAACCGGTTTTTCCTCCGACACGTTGAAATCAGGAGGCACCCGGTGCTTCCAGTGAGGTAAAACACACAACAGGCCAAAAGCTATGAAGCTCTGTGCTCTGCAGGCTTTACAACCATATGGTCGCAGTGGCGTGTTCCCTCAAGTGATGCATTGTGGGGCAATTATCTGTATTTCCACTCAAAATCATCAGTTAAACTGTCGAAGGTTGTTCTCGTGTTGTGAGTAGACGCTGGAGGGCGAAATCCCCACCTTTTGATATATCTAATAAATGAAATGTTTATCAGGGGAAGCAGAAGAAAAAGGTTTCTCCTCGAATGAGCATGTAGCATGTAGCGTTTAGCATTTGTGTGTGTTTCAAATGCACTACGGACACAACTGATGTGTCCCTGAAATGTCTCTGATTAAAAACATTCCAACGACATCTGACACTGAAACTAGTGGAGGAAACGTCGGTCAAAATGGAGGCTGATTCTGTCAGAAGCTCATGTCCAAACCGGTTTCATCCCAGATAGACGATTAAAATCTTGTTGGGGAAGTTAAAAAAAAAAAAAAAAAAAAAAGGGGGTAAGAAAAGAAAGACGAAAAAAAAGTTGTCAGCTGTCAGACTAAGAAACCTTTAGACAACTTATTACCATAAGGGAATTATTTGTAATATTTCAGTAAAGACATTTTAAAATCGCAGCGGTGTAGGAAAAAATAAATAAATAAACAGCTGTCAGCAATTTTTTTTTTTAACCTTCGCTGCGATTATAAACTGTCTTTCCTTGTGTAAAAAAAACAAAAACATTTGTATTTATCCTAGGTCACTGAAATATTACAAATAATTCACTTATGGTAATAAGGTGCTTAATCCAACTGAAGGCTTTTAATTTTTTTCTTACCCACTACTTTTTTTTATTTTTTTTTATTTTTAACCTTCCTCAATGCGGTTTTAAACTAAGTCGCTTATCTGGGGGGAAAAAAACAAAAAAAACCACAATCGTCTATCTGGGATGTGACACCGTTCAAACCATGAAACTCTCCACCTCGAGGAAACACGCTGCAACTCCTAGTTTGGCCGCACGAGCGCAGCAGCGCACTGAGGGAGAGTGGAGTCCTGATCTGCACGTGAACAAACTGAGGGCTGCTGCAGCTTTACAAGTTTCAAGCACAGATTTATGACCCGAATGTAGATTTGATTTTAATCGTTCACAGGATAATTTGCTCTACATTGATGGAACTGAGAATTTAATGGCTGTCCTTTAACTTTATAGTAATATTTCATTAGGGTTATACAGCATTTAAAAAATCATAAAAAGAAGAAGAAAGAAACTCAAGCTTTTTGCTAAGAAGACCAACAGTGGTTTTGTGTTACCATATGTAGAGATTTATAGTTCTATGAATATTTAATAGTATTCAGCCACATTCGCGACTGCACACGTCAAACTTCCACTAGGAACAACAGATCCTCCAAACAGCCATCCCGCCAAATACAAATAAGAAGAATTAAAACTCAGAATTTGTTGTTTTTTTCAATGAGACGTGGGTCGCTTTATTGCGTTCAAGAGCTCGTCGTAGCAAACATGAGCCGATCGTACGGCTGCAGCTCATTGTATGGAGACATGTAAACATGGAGAAGATAAGCGGCAGGAGTTCGGAGGCCGAGGTCGGGGGGGGACAAATCCAAGAAACTCAAGGTGCAGTTTGCTCAGAAGACTGGGAACAGGCTTCCAGGCCCGGTGAGTCTTGATTTGAGCTCCTACATTCAGCTACAAACAACATGAAGGCCTGAATTGATCCTGCGTTGGACCGACGGTTCAGGATGCTAACCCACAGTGTGTAACCTCCTCACCGAACAGTCGGGAGATTCACGTCACGGACGTGATGCTATCATATCAATATGAGACAAAACCTCTGATGGACGTTTCCTGGGTCTTGACGAAGACAACTGAAGGCGTGACTTAGTGGCTTAGTGAAGTGTCTGGTGAGTATGTAGCATCAGCACTAGTTCTTTATGGAACATCACCGTGATGGACGACCGTTAAAAGCCTATAATCCTGCCACACACCTCAACAGTGTGACAGGCTGGTCTCAGTCGTCTCAGGGCCCGGAGGAGGACGTGCATCACAACCTCTTTCTAATCTCACCAAACCCCAGTGTGAACGAAAGCTGCAGCTTGAGATAAGAAACATTACCGGGGAAACAACTTGAGGAACACGGTGCCTTTTTTTTTTATTTCAGAGATTAATCCTGATGTTTTGGACACTTGAATCTTTGAAACATATTCAACGCTATTTAGTGGTTTTGTTTTTCGATGCAGGTCATTTGGGGTCTCTGTATATTCAGCGTACGCATTCTGTCACCAAGGACGTTGGGTGTAAGAAAGCAAATGGCGTGAAAGAGATTACCTGCAAGCACAGAGGTGATCCCAGGAAACTGGGAAGCTTCTCAGTTCAAACTTGTCATGCGCTGACCTGATTGGATGATGTGTGTCCTGGTGGTGGAGAGCAGAGCCAATCAGGGCTGGGCTAGGAGTTGTTCCACTCTAACCTGCAGACGCTTTTTTTTTTTTTTTTTTTTTTAACTGCTGTGGGTTGAAGTCAAGTCAGGACTCATATCTTGAATGCGTGTCAATCAGGTCACAAGAAGAGGATCCAAAAACCAAGGAAACTCTTATTACTACCACACATGTTTTAACAACAAGTTTGAAATGGAATAAAAGAGATTTCACAAAAAAACAAAAAACAAACATTGGATTCAGTACTTATTGTGTGGTGCAATGTGTCGAAATATATTTGTAGAATAGCTTTAAAGGGTTAATCTATATCAGAAAACTGGTGTCAGTAAACAAACACCTCCATCTCAGTTTCACTCTCATACAGAACATTTCCAAGCTTTTATTCTCAAAATTCCACAGGAAATTTGCTCTTTCTCTATTTTCCCCCCTTAATGGCGGGAATAGTCTCTATTGCAACATTGTCTTCTGATAATTGAAGTAAAAAATTCTCTAGATTAAACATCCAAGACTCTTAAACAATTGCAGAGCAAAATTTAGCATGTGTGGCTTGAATTAATAGAATTACAATTCAGATTTCTTTGGGAAATTCAAAAGCATTTCAAGGAGCATCTTTACAAAATATAGCCATGTTTCACTCAATCACCTTCAAAGACGGGCTCAATGAAAAAGTCCCCGCCATCTTTTCACACCAAGCGTACAAGAAGCTAATTTCTGTCTGCAGAATATAAGTGTTAATCCAGACTGAGATGCCATCTGGTGAGGTGTGGGGAAATTTCCGCTGATTTGTGTGTGCAGCCACTCGGGTCGTAATATTACGTCTAAAGTCAATTTATAAAAGAAAAAAAAAGGAAGGTCTGAATGGTGAAAAATCTACATTGAATGTTGATGACAGCAGTGTTTCGTTAAGGCAGTGTGGTGACCTGCAGTGATCATAACTAACTAGTCAGGCCTGTAGATGTACCACGTCCTCCCCCTTCCCTGCTGCAGCAGTGGGCCGCTCCTTGAGCTTTTCGTCCTCCAGTCTGGGAGGAACCATGCGAGATGTGGGGGGGGGGGACCACCTGCTGAGGTAAGAGGGATTTCAGTCTTTTTAGCTCTGATCTGTCTTTTAAAGCAGCAGCAGCAGCAGACTGGGACCTGATAAGATGGCAGTAAGACCCACCTGTTGGTGACTGGGAGCCTGAGCCCTGCTGGTGGAACTGGAGTTTTTTATATTCCATACCACACCAACCGAAAATATTCACAACATTTTACACGGAGAGGACCAACTGGTACCAAAAAGGTTTTCAAATCAACTGCGTTTGACCTATTTTAACGCGTTAATTTGATTAAAAGAGTACGACAGTGTGTGAAATAAAGTACAATATGTCCACGTTTGCAAAGAGAAACAAACAAGAATAGAAACGTTGCAGTAAAAAAAAACACACAATAAAACCCCAAAATGCATTTGTGTTTTCTGCTTGTTGATAAATAAATTGCATCTCAACCAATCAAAAGTACAAATATTAGTATTTGATCAAAAAGGGATGATACCAAAGAAAGACAAGAAGATGTA
This sequence comes from Blennius ocellaris, assembly GCF_963422515.1. Taxonomy (NCBI): domain Eukaryota; kingdom Metazoa; phylum Chordata; class Actinopteri; order Blenniiformes; family Blenniidae; genus Blennius; species Blennius ocellaris. The sequence goes on from NC_137659.1 coordinate 15,330,976, forward strand.
TGATACAAAAACAATTGATGATGTAGGACAAATTGATAATGTGCAGAAATTGGTATTAATTTATTGGTTCAACACTAAAGTACTAGTTCATAATGGGACTGTGAATAATCCTCATGCAAAACACACATTCATTCAATTACAAAATACTTCTTTACAACTTGTGAATTCAATTGACAATATCCACAGATTACCAATGAAATCCATGAAATCCAATGAAGTCCATTTTCAAACTAAAGTCATCTTGGTTGTTGCTTTTTTTTTGGTGCACTTTTCAACATGAAAACCGACGTTCGACTGGCCTCAGGACAGCCAGAGATCGTGCAAGATGCCAGCTGTGCAGTGAAAGTGAATATATTGTGCTGGTTCATATCATCCAGTGACACACACACACACACACACACACACACACGCGCGCACACACACACACACAAACACACACACACACACACACACACCCCCGTCAGCCTTATCCATCATGTTAGTGTCACTGTGACAGGAAACTGTCGCAGCAGTAAACAGGCCGGTGAACCCGCAGCCCCCCCTGGACTCTCCTCACTCCTTCAGACAGTATTACACAGTTAAATCTGCACTGACAGCTCAGTGCAGCATTTACTTTCTGAGAAAGTAGGGGAGTATTTGTAACTCATGCAAGTGTTTTGTAGCTTCAGACAGTAACAGGATTTGGGGGGGGGGGGGGGTAAAAAACCACATCAAGCCTTGATGCTCTTGATAGTTATTCTCTATATATCAGTTGGTATAAGGATCACAAACACAGAATCGGGGAGTAAAAGTATCAGCAGTACTGACTGAAACTTCACATAGAAAAAAAAAGCTTTGGAATGTTTCAGAAGTCATTGGTTACCTTAGAAGAGTGACCCCGTGGTCTCTGGAGTAATCCTTGTTTACAGGCAGCAGTCGTCTGGGAACGATCCCCACGTGGAATATCGTCAAAACGCACAACAACAACTGTATCGGCGCTATTTAGTATCGAGGCAGTGAACCTGTTCATTTTCACGCCGTCGAGGATTCACCTCTGGACGGCGTCATCCAGGTAACCAAAGATAAATCAGCTTATTTTATCTTTTCCTTAAGTTGCGAGCACAGAATGGAGGAACAAGAATTCCTGGTTTCATGTCTGTTCATCCATTCAACACAGCTGGTTTCATTTTAAGCCGCTTTCAGTCTTAATTGTTTTGCATTTGACTCAAGTTATTCATCAAATCACTTCATCGTTCATCCATTAAACATTGGCTTTGCAGAGAAGCATCAAACTTCCTTATCTCTCACGTTCAATTTGGGGTTTTTTGTTTCTCCCACATCTGTTTCAATGAGGTTGAAAACTGTCAACTGGAAACAGTAAAATGAAGTCTCAATTTTTGATTGCTGGTCAGGCTTAATAGGTAATCATTGAAGAAATACGTGAAAAGTACAACTCATTAAGTCCAGTAAGATGTTACATTGATTGAAGACGAAACATTGGAAGAGTCTATAAGCATTGCTGGACATTTTTTTTTAACCCTTAAAATTGAGAACCACTGGGTTGTATTACAGGTCAGTGTGTGTAATGAATCACAAAGTGCTTGTCATCAAATGAGTGCACCAACTGAACCATAGGTGGTGCTATTGCTCATATGAAATCTCGCTTTTATTTTTTTTCCACCCCCCCCCCCCCCCCCCCTCAATTGTTTTCAAACTTCCATTTCATAATCCTCACTTGAAGGCATGCTCCCAAAATAAACCGCCGTTGTGGGAAGTGTGTACCTGCAGCTCAGTGATCAGTGACTTTGAGACAACGGGAGTTTGTGGGAGAGTGAAAACGACAAGAAGAATCAGGCAAGAGATACAAAGTACAACTCACAAAATAAAAGTCCGGTTTATTGTCAAACAACAAACTTCGCACATACATCAAAACAGGCCGTCATAAAACAAAAAAAAAAAGTCGCTGACAAAAACAAAATAAAAAGGAAAAAGAAAAGAGGCTCTTTTCTTTGGCCTTTACCCTCCCATACAAACAAACTAGTTATGGTACAGCTAAAGTACATACATTAAATTTACTGGAATGCTCTGAGTTCAACGGCTTAAGAGGTTGTCTTTCATTTTTTTTTTTTTTTGTCGTTTTTCGTTTACTTTTTTTTACATGTTTTGTAGTATCTGTCGAGATATTGTAACATGGTCAACCAAGTAAAATCTTTTTGTTAAAGAAGCACCGATTTGGTCTGACGAGATCGCTGCTGAGAGAGAAAGTGACCCCCCCCTCCTCCTAACAATATGTACAAAAATATAAAATGTAAATAAAAATACAAACAAATTCTCCTTTTGTGTTGCAGTTGTTGAAGAGAAGCCAGATTTCTGCGGTCAGTGTGGTGGCGGGTTCCTCTAGAAAATTTGTTTTGCAGCTTTGAGGGGAGATAGAGTGTGTGTGTGTGTCTGTGTGTGTGGTGGATGTTTGTTGAACTCTACTTGCTAATGACCATGTTGGATTTTTTTTTTTTTTTTTAATTATTATTTTTTCCTTTAAATCTGTCCTCCAGCTCCTCCACCTGTGACATATAAAAAGTTACAGGTGAAGAATCAGGAAGTGTTTCAGCAGGATGGTGGGGGGAAAACACATCAATCGTCGTCGTCGGTTTTCTGCTTCTTGGTTTCGACGTCGTCCTGAAACGAGAGGGAGACGCCGGGGGGGTTAGTCAAGCTGGCTGATGGGAGTCACGGCGGGATTCTGGAGAAACGTCCGTCTCACCTCGTCGTCGTCGTCGTCGTCCTCAGCTGCCCGTTTTGTGCCGCCCTCGATCTCGTCGTCGTCCTCTTCCTCGTCCTCCTCGTCCCCTGTTGCACAAACATTGACACGGTGAGACTGAATTCCTTCAAACGCTTTTTTTTTGGGGGGGGGGTCAAATAAAAAGTCTTTTAGTCACCTTCTCCGTCATCCTCCTCGTCTTCCTCGTCCACTTCCTCGTCATCTTCATCGTCTACGTCGGGCTCGCCGTTCTCCTCGTTCTCCTGAAGCAAACACAACTTTTACACCACCATCCCAAAACAAATCATCCCAGAGAGTTGGAGTGACGGAGTGGAGCCGGTGCTCACCTTTCCATTGGTGGCAGCATCCTTGCCGTTCTCCTTCTCCTCAACCAGCTTCTTCTCTTTCAGGTCCTGATGGAAAAAACAAAACAAAAACATTAGAAATTAAAAGTTCCCAGAGCAGTGGGCGTATGTGGTCCTCCTCACAGCTGCAGCTACCTACTGGCCTACTTTAGAGTCCCAGCGTTGCTGGAAGCTGCACATTTTTCAGCCGGATGAAGCCTTCCTATTTAAACACCATATTGGTCTCTGCAGATCCTCCCCCAGCCGCCGCCTCCTCCTCCTCCTCCTCCCACTCCATTCACTCTAATGTGTTGTAATCTGATACTTTGATGTGGCCCCCGGGGCACTCTGGGTAATGTAGTCTTCCACGGGCTGTCCTTGCCGCCATATGTCACGAGACACGCCCGGGAGAGGCACTGCAATACCCAGGATGCACCGCTCCGTTTAAAATAACACAGGAGGGCGCAAGAGGGAGGAGGGAGGATGAGGGGAAGGAGGTGGGAGGAGGGGGGTGTTGGTGATGGAGGAGGCGGCGGCGAGCGCGACGCACGCTGCTGGCCGCTCGTTGTAACGGAGGACAATAGAAGACGACACATGGCAGCCGAGCAAAGCGGCACTAAAGGCGAGAATAAGCCGGCTCCGGTGCGCGTGGAAACGCAGACCAAAAAATAAATAAATAAATAAAACACCTTCAAAGCCTCTCCGGTACGCGCTCGCGCCGGAAAACCGCCCGCCGAGCCTATTAATAGCGCTCCGCTTCCTCGTTTTGTCGACACCGTCTCTTCACGAGCCATTACCCCCCCCCCCCCCCCCCCCCCACACGCGCATCCCACTCGTACGCGGTTATTGATTAATTGCTTTACATAATCTTATTGGTGAAAATCCATTAAGCTGTTTAGCAGCATCGGCGGCTCCTTGGCAGGAGACAAACGAGGTCCAGTGGAGCTGCGCTCATTCACTTCACCCCCCGTGCGTAAAAAAGACGCCTGTGCGTAAAAATGCTCCACAACTATAAACGGTGTCTAAACGGGCACCCCGGATTATCAGCGCTAATACCAGGCCCAGAGTTTCAAACCTCTCCACTGTCTCCATATGCTCATATGTTATAATCTCTCATAATTATTCAGATCCGCGGCTCGCTTGCTGCTCATATCATCTGAAGGCTGTTTCCTGTTCTCCGCCGCTGCGGAGACCCGGACCCCCCTCCTCCTCCTCCCCTCCCCTCCTCTCCTCCCGCGGGGGCGAGTAAAGTTTTACCCAATCTAATCCAAAGTCCAAACACATGGACATTATCAATCAAAAAGCACACAAGCTGTTAGATAGGAGGAGAAACCCCCTGAAAAAAAAAAAGATTCCGGCGCAAAGAGGGGGGAAAACCAGCAGCGTCACATCACACCTCCACAGCCCGGCCACACACATCCAAGCGAGGGAGAGAAGTGGGCTGCATTACAACAACAACAAAAAAGAAAGAAAGTTTCCCCTGAGACAGAAACGCGCCCTGCAAACATGCTCCAAAAATACCGAAGAAAAAGCGGAAGCCACGGCTCGTGAGAGCGGAGCTCTCCGGTGAGCGGAGGCTGATGAGGCAGAGTCCGATCCGGCGGCGGCCGCCGACCTTCCCCGGTCGGTAAACAAACCGGGGTCGGATGGAGCAAACGGGCGACGGGGCCGCAGAAGGACTCAAAAAAACAAAAAAAAAACCCTTAGAGCCACTGTCAAATAAACACGATCTTTTTTGTTTTGTTTTGTTTTTTAATGGGTATGAGGAGAAAGTTGACATTGATGCGAATTACGCACCGCCTGCCTCCGCTCCTCCATTCAAACGGAGCAACTTCACACTACAGCCCAGCTGGAAAGCTTCACAAAATCCCATTTAGTCCCCCGGCAGATCGTCGCCGCTCCAACAATAATACCAACAACCCGCACAGAAAGCTGCTCGCCTCAACTCGTTTGCCCTCCAATTAATTCGCATTAAACGGCGCGCAAAAGGACGCGTGAAATGAATAAGGTGCGTCAATTCAGTCGCGAGAGCCGCGGGTCGTGGAGCGAGAGAGAGAGAGAGGGAGGAATAAAAAAGCCGCCAAGTGCGCGTTGGAGCGCCCGGTGTGGGCTGGTGTGAAGGTCCGGACCCGGTGAGAACCGAGCCGCTCGTATAAACAAAGAACCCGCGCAGACTGTTACCCTCCGGACAATGAGACACGGCGCTGTAAACGCAACCGATTTCCATGATGCGGTGCCGAGACCCCCCGATTTATTCTAAGGGAGATTTTTTTTTCCATCAGAGTTTAGAGGGAAAACATGAGCACCAGCTGTTTCTCGCTCTTTTCTCGTGTCCAACAGGCTCCGACTTCTTGCAAGTCGGAATTGAGCGCGAAGCGCAGACGAAAAAGGTTTTTTTTTTTTCTTAAAAGAAAAAAAAAAAAAAAAAATCTAGGTTACTGCTCGCAAAAAGCTTTATTCTGCCGAGGGGGCTTAACAAGAACGGCCCCGATGGAGGTGTGAGACGGCTTACCTTGGCAGAGATATCCGAGCCGGAGTCAACTTGTGTGTCTGCCATTGTTTTAGTTCAATAAAATAAAGGACGGCTGAAATGAAAGGTTGAATAAAGTAAATCCCTCTCCTCGGTTTGCGGATCAATCAGAATTATATTGTGCCAGTGGCCAGTGCTGCTGACGGCCGAGCCTTTAATATAGTCTAGTGGGCGGGGCCCCGAGGAGCTTGCTGGCCGCTGGTTGGCTGAGACGCTACAGAGGTGTTCACTTCGCGCGCCGGAGTGGAACAATAGATAGAATTTCTAAACCCGGAGGCCACGCCCCCTCCTGTTCCGCCGCTCGCAACCGTCCCTTTATTTGCGAAAACAATAATTCGACCCGATTAAAGCCGACAAAACGGACCGAACGGGGACCCGTGTCGCTTTGGCGGCGCCACGACGCTGGAAAATTCGGTTTACATCGAGTTACGCACTAAACATATCGAATGGACGGCGTCTCGGTTGACGTAGTGTCACGGTTTGATTGATTGATGTGCATCTGGTCGACTCACGCGCGGAGACCGAGCGCTTCTCCCGCCCACCGCCTCAACGAGGGAATAGTGTTCGGTAGAAAAGAGGGGGGTGGGGGGGGGGGGGGGGCAAGAGATCGAATATCCTTATCACGGGCAGTTTTAGTGGATTAAACATTTTAATAACCACGTCTTCAGCCGCCATGTGAACGCCGTGAATCAGATGAAAGGGCGCAAAAGATTCAGGCGGAGGGGAGGGGGGCGGAAAAAAAAAGGCAGAGACGCCATGTCTCATCGCAGCCTCTTCATCGACTTGCTCGCCCCTCCCCTTCACGACGTCCATATTTGAAACTCCCTCTCATCTCTGTATGTGCGCACTTGACACTCATGATTTTTTTTTTTTACATAACATCCCATAAATTCGTGCGCCAAGGTCGAGACACGAATAAACACACAATCTACGTCGAACAAAAACACAGAAAGTACTGTTGCGCTGTGTGTGTGTGTACAGGCTGGTCGGAGTGAGCGAGTGCAGTGCAGGTGGCCTCATTTCCTCCAGCCTCCATTGTTAGAGCCCACAGAGAAATGCCCCGTCGTGGAGGAGGGTAAAATAAGCAGTGCGACATAACAGACATGCGATGAGACAAGTGCGGAGAAAATCAAGTATAATGTGCTCATGAACTGACGCGCATTCTTATGAAACACAAGGGCAAACACGTATTGTTCCTTACCGAGTTTTGTACACATGGCTTTTACAAGCTGAACATGAGAAGGACAAAGCGGCAAAAGGCAAGCCGCCATTGCTCGGTCAAGATGGGGGGATGGGAGCAGAGTGTGGTCCGCTCTCAGGCAGCCCACATTCACATTCTACTCTGCTGACGCACTCGGCTGAAAGGGAGGCCTCTGATTGGCCCACCGGGTGGAATAAATACAGCTTTGGCGCACGGCAGCTGCTGATTGGCTCCCCCAGACGTCCGTCAATTCAAAACCGGGCTCCGTGGGCTGGCCGTAATCTTCGGACCCGGATCGCGGATCTGGACTCTGCAGCGCATCAGCAGTGTAGAGTTTCACTTCGGTCTTTGACATGTTACCTTTTCCCCATTTGCTGGCCGAGCAGAAGCGCCTTTTTACTTTTGCCGCCATGATCACTATTGTGTTTAATTGTTTGGAGAAGCTCAGCACTTCATGTTTTATTCGGCCGTCCTTGTAAAATATTAAGTAGGCATTAGATCGGACAGATGAAAAAGTGATCCTGCAAACAGAACCAAACTCTGTGTCCCAGCTGCATCACTCACCGTGTTTTGACTGTGTGGGACATTCACATAGGAAAATGAACAAATTCAAGCAGATCCGGATTTGCTGACAGGCAGGTTTAAAGCTGCATTGTGCATTTTCAGTTTGCACATCATAGCTGCACATGTGCATAAAAATATGGATTTTATATATATATATTTATTTTGTCATTTACTTGTTCAGAATGAATGCAAACATGCATGAGGAATTAGTTGTAAAACTCCAAATAACAATTTTACTTTTAACAAGTATTTCTTCCTTATTTGGTTTTATTGAGGTCATAAAATGAAATATGTGATTAAGTCAGGCCTAAGACATAACATTTATGAAATATAAAATACATTTTTAAAAAACAACAAAATCCTACGTTGTCAATCCCCTTAGAGAAATGTCTTTACCGATTTGACCCATCAGTCACCAGATAGCTGGTGGGGTCACCGATCTCACTCAGGGACCCACGGTTGTCGCCTGTGCGCCCGCCTCTCTCGCCGCTAGGCCACCACTTCTCATAAGTATTAAAAGGAAACATACCAGCATAGGTGATGGCTGATTTTCACACATTTTCACCAAAAAAGTTTGAAAGTAGTGGGTCAATGAGACAACAGAGCCCGTCTGCAAGATTATAATTCAGCATGTCAAACTTGGATTGGTCAGCCTCAAATAGTTCATCTCACTATGGTAACTGTACACATAATACATTACAAAAAGGAAAGATAGACGTTTGATGCATAATCCAATGCAATCGGTCTGTGTACACAGCTCCGCTATCATTCTTATTATTCCTATGTGGGCGCATGTCAGCCACCAGTCTTCGATTGCAGGCGTGCCGTCCAGCCAGCTGCCAGGGTGGGCCCCACACCCAAAGAGGCCCCGAAAGCCCCAGGTTCACTGTGTGTCAATTGGTTGTACATAATTTGATTAACTGCAGATTTGTTCGGGAATTTGCACCAGTGTAGTACAATATTAGATGGGACAGGTACTTAATCCCACAGCGAGTGAGTTCTAGAGTTCACGTGTCAGAACATGACTTTAGCACCAAAGTTTATTTTTAGGCCAAACGGCCCCTTTGTGTTACTTTTTTCGGTCGGTGTGGTCATTGTCGACATTTGTCCCGGTCCTTCATGGCCACAACACAGCTGAGTATACTGACACGTTGCCGCTCAATGGCAGTGATCCTTTTGATTATCGCCCGCTAAAATAGCCCACCGGTAATACTCGTATTTATATTTGCACGATGTGGGATGAATGCGGTATTTCAGGACATGCGGTGTTCTCAGAGCCACTTCACACACTGGAAATGACATGTGCTGAGGAGTTCATGTTAAACGGTGAAGATAATCATGAAACGGGAGCAACAAATGTGCTCGTATAAACTGATACGTTTGACACAGACCATGACATCGTCACTAACAGCGTGGGGGCAACAGCTGCATCGTCACATCTGATCTGTCGCAGTAAACAAATAAGGGGCTATGAAATAAACACTGTTAATAGTGAAACATTCACCTTATATGTTTACTGGGTTAAGTTAGGCCAACAAGTTTACCTGTGAAGTCTTTCTTGTGAAATGATTGGAAGAAGGATTTATTAGTTAGATGAGTCTCAACAACATCCTGAAATAAATTTTGCTATAGTTTGCGTGTGCCTTAGACGTCATTAATAAATACGTAGCTTGTAATATATTTAAATTTTTTTGCATTCCTTTTTTGATGAAATTCTCAAATTCAAAAAGCATTTTCATATAATTATCCTTTACATGTGTTAATCAAAAGAAAAATCAAAGGGGTGTTTTCATCGGGTGTCTTGAACATTTAATTTTCATAAAATATGACTCATATCTTATTGCTCCAGCTCAAAAGCCTTCAGCGACACAATCAGTTTAAAGTTGATGCGCAGAGCATTGAATTTCCAATTTAAACATTTGTTGGCTTGACCCAAATCCAAATCACCCTGCAGGTGAAATGATTTGTCTATAAAATGATTAAATGTTAAGATTTATTTAGTTCCAGTGTTTCTCGCTCAGGTCTGCCTCTCTCATGATAAATAGGAGGAAGAAAGCAGCAAGAGCGAAAGATGACGGCCCATAGCGGCGTAGAAAAGCTGCATCAGTCTTGTACTGTAGCGTGCAGCCGGCATGTTGAAACCTGTCACAGCGACGCACTGAAGTGGACGCTTCCAACAGCAGAGCAAACAGCAAGAGTCCACGCCAGTGCCATTTTCCACGAAACAATGAGAAATGTAGTGAAAGTAAGACGAAAAGAGTCGGTTCTCGGCAGATCTTCTTTTCTTTCTGTACAGTTCGATAAGGGCTTTGGCCTTTTTTCTATTTGGTATTTAATTCGGAAAAAGAGACACTGACTGATGCAGCAAAACCTGACATCAGTAGAATATCACTTTCTGGATGTGCATCCCTTTTCAAACTTCCATTGGGTTTGAGTGATCTTCAAAAGCACAGCACTGTGCAAACAACTGAAGGAATATCAACTTACAAGTTGCAAAATCTCCACTATGATCACAGTTAAATTGCTGAAATGAATGCACTCCATTAAATAGTGATTTATTGTAATAATACGACTAAACTCGGAGGAACTGGTGACTGGATCCACTGTGAGTGGGAAAGAGTTCGAGTCCCCGTCAGTGTTGAACTGAATAAAACAGAATAGAAGAGGGGTGGGTGGATTCTGACTATTTGTGACCGACGGAGTGATGGAGCAGATTCCAGGTACCTTCTGTGTGTTTGAAAACTTTTCTGAATGACTGAATTGCAGGATTTTTTGGGGGGTGATATGAATTTGTCCCTGAATGCTCGGGGACAGGTTTTATGTGTTGTTTTAATCAAGTAAATGAGCAATACATTCATAACTCCCTGTAGGTGTTGGATCAGACCTTCGGTGACAGTGACACACACAAAATGAATACATTACAGTCGGTAGAAGCTGTGAGCCAGTGTTGTGGTTACTGCTGTCACCTCAAAGCCAGAATATCCCCGGCTCATGTCCAGTTTAGAGGACTTTCTATTTAACATGTGCATGAGTGGTTTTTCTTCTGGTCGTCCTCGAGTTATAAAAACATGCTGTTGAGGTGAACCCGTGGCTCAGGTTTCATCAGGAAACCAGAGACTGTCGGTCAATAGGGACCTCTGGTGGTTGAAGAAGTTATGACAGCAGCAGCGTATAGATGCAAGAGAGAAATGACTTCTAGTGGCAATTTTAAAAAACACTCTGAAAGTGTGTGGTAAGCAGCAGTTGGTTTTATCTGGCACAAGAGGAAGTGCTGAAGGCTTGTCTATCCGTCTACCGACTTGTGTTGCAGTGAAACAACCATCAATGAGTTGAACTCCACTTAAACCACAGGAGATTTCAGGTTTTTGTGTCAAGATCTGGGCCCCTACAGTAAAATGATAAAAGTGAAATAGAAACGAAAAGTTTCTGCTAATAAACACACTGTGGAGTATGTGCGACTCCCCCCCCAAAATAATTTTCTTCTTGTCTGGGAGAACTTAAATGTTTTTCTTTTTTCTTTTATGTGCATAAGATGAAGCACGATTGATTTTGAATATGTCTGAAATTGGAGTTCGCCACTTTAATTCAGAGCAATTTCATTCTTTCACAGAAACGAAGTGATATTACATCACTAGAAACAAGCATTGAACAAGAAACATTTACTGATGTTGAGCACACGTCAAAAGTCCTGCCTTTAAAACAGATGCATTGTATCGCTACCCTTTAATTTTGCAGCATACAGGTATGAGTGTAAACACATGGAGCAAATTATCATATCTTCAAAACCATCTATTTAATAAATGCTTATTTGTAGACTACACATTGAACAGTTAAATATTTTCAAATAAATAAATAAAACATGTTCCTTAGACAGCCTTTATCTAGTCTTAATCCCTGAAATTCTTTGGGAGTTCAGTTTCCGTGCAGACGGTTATAAAAAGTGTAACTTAGAGAGTTTGAGATACTGGCCGGTAAAGTTCTGGTCCTTGACCAGGAATAGATTTACGGCTGCACTTCAGTTCTTAACGCTAAACTATGTTCACTTGATAGTTCCGACTATTTTAAGTTACTATGAGACTAACATGGTTCCTGAACCACTGTTGCTGTGGAGAGCGATAAAGTGGGATGTGAGAGTTCGAGCGGCAGCTTCTTTGGTTCGGGTTGTTGAAGAACACACGTTTCCATGGTTACAAAATGTGTCCCAAACTAACCCATGAACGATCTGAAATCACAAATGTTGCAATTACAGAATATTAAACGCTCTGTGTCCTCCCTTCATTTTTCTAATCTTTTTGTATCTCCACAAACGTCAAGCAATGTCAAGTTTTCCACCGGTGAAAAAGACGGGTTGAGTAGGGGGGTCTCACCTATTACGTAATTTCAACGTCATTTCGTATCCAAGAACTGGGGCTCCGTTTAAATCACCCTTGTTCAGTGGTTGACTTTAATGTCAGTTCTCTGTTTTTTTCCCACGCCTGTTTCTATGAGATGTTGAGAAGAAGATATCATGCAAGATATCAAGGTGAGTGTCTGATCATTAACTCTGTCACATCTCTTATAATTCAATTTTGGAAGGAGAAATTTGGCTGAAACACTGTGTCTAGTAGAGTTATTTTTAAATACATAAAAACACAAATGTGTCATGGTTTGTGGATATGTATAAATGTTGAGACATGCTCATATTTATTACTCTCAGCATAAACTCAGTCATTTCAAGTCAACCAGACCCAAAACCCTTTGATGCTCTAAAAGGGACTAATGAAGCTTCTGCTTGTATTTGTTTACAAGTATGTTAATAAAACAGTCATCTTAGTAAGTTGCTCTCTATTCCCTTTTTATTTAAAAGAACTGCCATGTTTCATCACTGGGGGCCGATCCCAATCTGAAAAAGGCAAGATTGTTGTAACGTGGTTTATAAATGCACTGTATTTAAATTAAAATTAACATTGGCTGAAATCAAATAATCATGAAGTATTATTTCCGCACCTAAGAAATGAATCACCAGCCGCCACTGTTGTAGTGGCAATAATGACAATGGTAGCGATGTAGGGGAGCGTAGGATTGTGTTCACGTCACCCAACCGAAACGGTTTTGTTCATTTTCACACGTTGTTCAGATGACGCCATTAAAAGGGACTTAAGTTTCTTCATCTGACTCGATGGAAATGTGGGACATGATTAATTTACGTTAACTCAAGAAATGGTGTTTTGTGTGCATGCTACTATTGAGCACAACTGATTTTTTAATTAGCTCCACATACAAGAAGCATATGCATATATCTCATTTGTCAATATCTCAAAAGCATTATGAACTGTTAAAACAGGCCCTTTTTTAATAGTACATATCTGAAGTTCTCATACAACCCTCTTATCTTGAAAAAGAGGTGGCGGGGGGGGGCCTTTATTTAGCAGAATTGTCACGTTTTGGTTCATTCAATTCCTGTGAAGCCTGAACAGATAAGCACAGCTTTGTTTTAGGATTTTGTTTGAGGAAATAATACAGCTTCTATCAAATAACGACCAATAACAGGAACAGGTGAATTCCTTGTTTTTAGGTCATTGAAGTTCTCAGTTGTTTTATTTATTTATTTATTTATTTATTTTTTAAGGCAAACTAAGATCTGCAAGGGCGCCATATTGTCCCTCATACAGCAAGGAGTAAATAGTAACCACTGAATTGGGCGGATACCATTTAAAGCAGGCGCCAGGTCTAACCTTCAGCCAATCCCAGTTGGGAAGAAGGCCAGATACTTCAGGTTGACCCCCATAAAGGTGCCTGCCTGTCAAGGACCTCATAGGGGAAAGAAATCCTCATGGTTGGTCCAACATATGCCAGTTGGAGGCGGCTGGAGATGATGAGCACGGTACCGTGATCACACGCTACACTGTCGGTATCCAAGGAATGCTTTTTCTAAACGCGTTTTGTCTCGCTGACTCTGATAAAGGATGCTTCCCTACTTCCGTTTGTCGTCTTTAGTAACCAACAGCCAATGATATCTTCCTCTCCCCCCCCCCCCCACAGATCACATGACTGCCATCCTGCTCGCTCGCCCACAGCTTGATATCCCTCTCTCTTCTCCTCCTTCATCTGTTCTCACTTCTCTCCTTTGAATTAGATCCCCCCCCTCTCTCTCTCTCTCTCTCTCTCTCTCTCTCTCTCTCTCTCCCCCTCTCTATTGATTATCCCGACAAGGACATTATGCCTGATGTATGACATTACGCGGAGGAGAGAGGATAGAGGGGAGAGAGATAAGTGATTATCACCTCGAGGTGTCTCTCTTCAAGGCTCTTTTTGTGCCAAGTGTATCTGTGCTTTTACGATCTTTGTTTAAAGCTCACTTGTTTGTACAATCTGTGACGTGTGGAGCGAAATCCCTTCACTGTATTTACCCTCACAACTGTAAATGTTCCGTCACGGCAGTTCCCATAAAAACCACGGAATCAGTCTAACACGCTCTGCGATCTTCATTATATATCAACCGTGCACAATGAGCCTGAAACCACAAATACTCGTACGAAATGGAGTTTAGATAATACCAGGCAGGAACTTAGTAATTATCTTTGCCGTTTTAATTTCATTTTGTAATTCTTTTGGACACTATTGTGATTGGAAGATGTCTTGTTCACATAAAAAAATAAACGTAATCCACTTCATTAGCTTTGAGACAGACGGTAATTTGAATGGTAAAGAGTTACAGTGACACATGATTTTCTTAACGGTTGATAAATATAAACATGTTTTCTGCCCTGGTGAAGAAAAAGGTCTTGATTTAGCTTTAAACCACTATTTTGTGACCACAGCCATACCATCATTTATAGAGAACTTTGCAGGTATTTACTGTTGTTGTTTTTTTTTTCTTTTGTCTTTTGCTGCTTCCTTAAAGTTTTACACAAGATGCCTTTCCTGTTGCTCACTTCATTCATGTGGGCTTTGACACTGGTACCGTAACTCCAGTGTCTGAAGAGCCTTTTTGCTAATCACAGACCCACAGCGGTGACCCATCAGCAAGAGGATTTGAAGCCCAGAACTTTTGATCGCAGGCTTGCGATGCTCACCTCGAGGCCGCCGCGGCCCCATTATACAGTATTTATACATAATTCCCATAAAAACATTCAAGAAAAATTGCTTGGCCCAGACACTGAGATATGTACACGGTTAGTGCATTGACATAAGGAGAAAGGAAAGAATGTGTTTTTATTTTTATGGGGTCTTTAAGTCGGGGGGCTGCATAGTGGTGCAGTGGTGTCGTATGTGTAGTATAGCGAGAATATCCCAAGTTCAAATTCAGTTGTGGGGCATTGCTGTGCTCCATTTGCAGCGTGCGGAACGTAAATGTCACACAGCAAAACAAACATTTATCATTGCTTTTTTTTTTTTTTTTAAAGCTTTCAAACCTGGAATAAATATAAAATCCGATCATTTGGTATAACAGACATTATATCACAGACGTGGCCTTCGTGATTGTTCAACTCTCTTAAGTGAAGCAATCCTCGCCGGAGCATTCTATAAAAGATCATCACGTTCATTTCAATAATGATAATAAATATAGCATCTTTCTTTTTCCACCTGGTGTTCCAATTTTCTTTGCTGCAGTTATTTTACAGTTTTATGTTCAACTTCTGAGGGTGCAGTAAAACAATGCAAGATCAAAACTCCACAATATCCAGTAAAACGTTGATGGAATAGCTTTTGTGAGCTCTCTGCATGGAATCGATGACGAATTATTTGGATTTTTCATTAATCTGTCAGTTATTTTGTTAAGTTACTGCTGTTGTGTGAAATTAACATATTGAGATAAAAAAAAAATCTTGATCAGTTTTGCAGAAGGTCGAATTATTATTGTGGGGAAAAAAACTAAAGGAACAACAAAATATTAACTTCTAAGATTCATCCCAAAAACCTGTTGCACTATATGACTGGTCAGCTCCTTCCTGCAGCACTCGTCACCAGACACACATGCATTTTGTCCAAAACGTCTACACAGAAAACGAAATCCGTGCATATGCACACTCCTTGTTTGTTATAGCGTTTGCACACGGATTGTTCAGAAACTGCTGATGATCAGTATCATAATCAGTTGTAAAACCAGTCGTGAGCAAGCACATCCTGAGTAAACCTGAAGTGTGAAGCACATCATCTCCTGTGTGGGAGGAAGGAACTGAACCCCTTCATCTTCAACCAACTGGTGACGACATCCCTGACCAGCCAACTGTGAAACCATGAAGTGTTTTCCTTTAATTACTCGGGTAATCATTGAAGTAAACCTGTGGTATTTCAGCTTGCCAAATGGCATGCAGAAGCTGTGAGGGTTAAGTCATTCAGCTTAAGCAAACAGTGACGATGGCGGGAAGATTTCCCCCAGTCTGAACTGGAGCGACAGATGATTTCTGACTGAGCCGATGAGCAAGAACTATAAACACAGAAAGTGCTACAAGTGATCTGGCGCACTGGACACACAAACGCTTGTAACATGCGTACATCATGTAAAGGCCCCGGCCTCGCTCGGTCGGCGTTCTAAAAGGCGTCTCTGCAGCTTTACGAGCCTGTAGCCCGAGGCTCCACATTTACTGCTGGAATTCTGTTTGAGAGAACAAGCTCAGACAGCGAGGTGCTCTCCGGTCCTGCTGCTCTTCCACGGCTCCCTCTGACTCCGTCAACACACCTTCCCTCAGCGCCTCCTCTCTCCGCTGCTGTTTTCCCTGGAAAACACTTTGGCGTTGTGCCAGCTGCTTGCTGCCACTGTGCCTCCGTGCAAGGCATCTCAGCTATTGACAGCACTATCTGCTGCCGTCACTGCTCCTGATCCAACTCCATCCTGCTGCCGTGACCTCTGCTGACCTCCCCTCAGACACACACCACACAAAATTCCAAATGAGTGTTTTCTCTTGGGTTCAGATCAAATCTCGACATTTTAACAATACAACATTTACCACTGATGAACCCGTCAGTAAAACTCAGATGACTTCGGCGATCTGCCCCCCCCCATCAAGTATAAGTACTCACCAACCTGCTTGAGTTTGCCTTTACGGCTCATTAGTAAGTGTAAGGCTGAATTCACACTTCAGAAAGCAACACCACATCCTCACTTTCTTATGCATGGGGGTTGGGCATTTGGGCACTGAGATGGGGGATCAAATGGGCTGCAAAGTAAAGTGGAGAATATGCAATTTAACAGTGTCCTATTCTGGATTACACACACTAACAATATTGTTATGATGACCACTTGAAACCATTTTTGTCCTTTCCACAGCCATGTATGCCATTATCAACAACTGAAGATTGTATGTTTGTTATTTTCAAAATAGGGAACTCTCTGAGCTCTGAACCCTCCTTTAAGAGACCCTTTAATCAGTGAAGAATGCCTAATATTGACACCAACATATTCTGTTACGCGACTTTGCTTTGCTAGAATATAGCGAGCATTGTTTTTGACTTTCCTTAAAAGTTACACAAGCCAATAAAAAATACCTCATTATAACTCTTTGCATGACCACAAAACACAAGTAACAATAATCAAAAAGAGAAAAAGAAGTCTTAAACAAGCCATAAAATCGGAGGTAAATTCAATTTAATACTCAAAGCTTTAATCAAACTTCTTTTGTAAGTTAACTGATTAAAAGCAATTAAGGAGAGTGCCAACATGAATACAGACACCCAGGGGCACGAAAACCAGATATGTAATTACTATCATTACAGTTATGACCAATCCGATATCAAGGGTCTGTCCTAATGATTCATTCACATGTAGAAAAGTAAAAGGTGAAGACAATACATGAGAGCCTTGAATTTTATAGATGTGGCCCATTGTATCACACACATTGTTGCAGTCTGACCCGAGGCCTTTACATTCCAACCGGGGATTTACTTCCCTTTGTTTTGAGTGCGTCAGGTGAAGAAAGACTTTCGGGTGGCCTGTAGAAACACTCATAACAAAAGGAGGCAATGCATCCAAACCTCTTGCTTGAGGGGCTGCTGCTGGGGTGGAGGCGGGGTTTACTGTCTGTGTCTGCACCCTGATGGATGTTTAAGGCGAAACTCTTTTGTAAGTCACCACACAAGAGGGAAACCACTTCACAAGCCTGTCTACGTGAAGCAAGACAAGGACAGAAGGCAGTGAATCGACGTCTTGGACCATTAAAAAAATCAGGACCATCTTTACTGACATCTAGTGGCAGCGTGGTTAAACTGCAACGAGCAAATTCATAAACTGTGTGCACTCATATATATATATATATATATATATATATATATAGACACAAGGTTAGGCTAATCTATGCTGCACGGTTGAGTCAATGCAAGTCATCAGACTGTCAAGTATGCAACCAGTTGAAAGCAGGAATTGGAATATTTTAGTAGTAACCAGGTGATCTACACTTCCACTGCCACTTTGTTTTTGGTGGTTGTTTATGGTACTGCGGGACAGACACACTCTCTCCACACAGGACTGCCGTTACAGATTAAACATGGTTATTTTTACACCGTAAAAAGCACTTTTTTAATGGACGAGTACAAATGTGAATACTACTACTTGCTGATAACGGGTACCAATATGAGTACCTATTAAATTCCGTATAGCCTAATTCATACTTCATGTGCAAACCACTGTCGCACAGCCTCTGCATCAACGCTACACCCCCTAACTGCCTTATAGTCTATGTTAAGGAACGGCAGTGCGCAACGTCTATCTATGAACTGCTCTCTGCCTCACAGTTTAACCATGTGCAGCATGTAGTATTACTGGTGTGTGAGCCCCTACATTCTTTAGCATGTAGCATGTAGCATGTAGCATGTAGCATGTAGCATGTAGCATGTAGCATGTAGCATGGCTTTGAGTAACATCTTCCTGAGCAGTTGCACTAATGAGTGACATCGGGCCGACCCTGCTGGTCCAAAGGTTGCTGGTGTTGTACGAACAATCTTTCTGTACTCCGTATGCTATCTGACCTGATACGCAATACTGGTATTAGTGTATGCCTAGATTTAAATATTAATATAGCTCAGGTCAATTTCGGAAATAGTTCAGTAATACAATATGAATTTCCCATTATCATTAGTGAGAAATGTATCTATTCGCAGGCTGTATTTCATCATCATTATTTCCTCTGTATTTTGACACGGTGACGTTAATATTACAGGGAAATATTATTGTTTATATGGGAACTGGGGTGCTCCAAGAGGGACATGGGGGCATCCAGGCAGCTGTGATATCAACTATAAATATAGAAAATGTAATTTGAACAAAGTGATAGTGGTAAATCTGGCACGTCACAAGTACTTCCCAGTAGTCAAGCATGAATAGGAAGTATGACACTTCAAGCCATTTTGGTGAGGCTGAAATTATATTACCCTACTGGATATAAAAGTATAACAGACCACAGCTGGTTCTGTTGAGTCTGTCTTCAGGCTTGTCTGCTGTTTTTTCTGATTAGTAAACCTCATGTAAACAAGTCTTGACAGTAGAAAGAGATGCAGGAGGCATCGGGGCCTTTCACAGTTGGAAAGTCCGGGACTCGGAATCAAACGGCCTGGAAACCGTCATGCGATTACAACAGCTGCTCGTTTGGGGGCGCCGTCACCCGAAACAAACACTGACCAGAGAGGACGTTAAAGAAGAAACAAGGCTCATTGATTGGTCTGGACCGAAAGCAGAAGTCCTGCCGCTTTTGCTGTGGTGGATCAGCTAATTAGCTTGTGGGTAGCGGGTAGCCACAAACAACCACGATATAGTCTTCAGATATCAATGAGCGCCTTTCTCTCTTCTTCTTCTCCACATATGCCGGCAAGATATTTTCATTTTTGTTTTCTTTCTGTAGCTGCTTCTTCTGATTCGCCTGGTTAGCTTTGTTTGTTTACTACGCAGAATGCCACTGCACTCTACGTCATGTCACGTCTTCTCATCCCGCCTGCTGGAAAGACCGTTTGAATGAGAACCGAGACTCACGTTTTCAACAGGGACCAGGGTCAGATCGTTTGTTCGATCCAGTTCAGAGTCAGGGGGAGCGTTCAAGATGGCCAAACCAAACGGTTTTCCCCAGAAACTCCCCGAAGAGAACTCTGGCACCCCTAAAGGCCTGGCATGTATACTACATGCCCTGAAGCCCGGCGTTGAGCCGTGTTCATAGAGAGGTGTGGACAGAATCTTTTGGTAGAGGGCTGGCGAGAAAAAAGACCCAAAAAAATATTTTCGTCGTGTGGATGTGGCCCAAGTCAGTGCAAAACAAATACTGTGTAGGTGTAGGATCGGATTAAAGGAAGTGAGTGTAAAGCTTCGGTCCAGCAGGGAGGAACATGCAAAACCAAACAGGTTTGACTCAAGCTCCTCCCACACGGGCCCAGCAGGACACCAGCAGGACACCAGCAATGCAATCCAAGCTTCTCCTGCCCCCTTGTTCACACCTCAACAGCTGCTCACCCCCTCTGCTGGCTGTACGGAAGGGACTGCCGCCCTCTCCGTCCCCAGCCACAGAAGATGATCAACACTTTCACCCAGCGTTTACGTGTCCCTCACACTCCAGGACTTGGAAATAACATCTCTTAACATCCAGCAGTACATGAATCACTACGTTAGCCAGGTGAGACCGGAGCTTTTCAAGGATTCAATCAACAAAGCGCCGAGTGTTTCAGCCTGTAGGAGTGGATTAATAGTCCTTCGACCAAGAAAGGATGTCTTTAGGAAAACTACACAGTGGTTATCACTTCACATGTCAAAATATCTTTAGAGAAAATGTCTCCACAGAAACTTTCTTGGCTGTCAGCAATTAATAGACCAATACTTTAAAGTATTTTGAATGAAAACATCAGAATCAGACATTCTGAAATCTCTTTGACTTGTTTTGCCTTGAAACATTGAGCAAAGTAGTCAAATTATTTACACATTTATTGCTCTTTTATTGGTTTGTAAAGTAACATAAGGAGAGAGCAACAAATTTGGACCGGATATTCTATAGAACATGGATTTAATCAACAGGTTTCTTTTGAATTAGACTTTGCTATGTTGAGATGTAAAAACTTGTTTTGTTTTTGTTTCACAAGCATCAATTCGATAGAAGGAATAAAGCCGAGTTGACATTTTAGGTTTTGCCAATATGAAAATGAAAGCAGCTTAAATGGAGCAGTCTGAAACAATTGGCCTTATACAGCATCGAAGTTGATTTGCATCTGCATAATTAAATATGTAGAAACCAAAATTCAGCCTTTGGAAGATGAAAATGCAAATATGTTCACATCCTGTATTCATTCTAGAGTTTCCACATTTCTTGGAATGGTTTTTGAGTGTTCGTTCTTAACTTTGCAGTATTTTTCTATTTTCTGTTGGAGGAAAACAAAAACCTGCTCAATATGAAATTCCAATGTGTATCAAGCTAAAATAGAAATGTTAATCACACTTGAAAGTCAAACGAAATAGAAAGGAGGTACTTCTGCAGCATTGAAAGTGCCCATCTTTTCATAAATCTGTGTCTTTAACATTTTTAGCTTGTCTTTTCATTGTGTTCTTCCGAGAGGCCACAGTCCAGCCAGGAAGCAATTTCTCACTTTGGTTTGGCTTTTTTCGGAATATTGCTAAAACGGGATCTAAATTTTTTTTAAAATTTGAAGCTCAGAATCAGTTTGATTTACTTTTCAATATTTTGAAAAAGTTTGGAGGAATCCCAAAATGAACCTGTAAATCTCCCATCAGGAGGCCTGAGCTAAAAAGCTGATAAAAAGATGGGTTTGAGGGGCACGTTGTTCCCTTAAGTAACAGGTGTTCATGCTTCTTGGTACTTTGAAGGTCAGTGCGACTCCACAGGGACAAAAACAGTTCAAGCCGTGAGGACGCTGGCTGAATTTGTCTTTCGGTCAATATGAAGACGATTCCCACATTCCAGGATGTTCTTGCAGGAATCCACCAGCCTCACTTGTGTGCTTACGAATTTGCTGCTCTCCCCATAAGACAACAAGCCTTTATCTGGCAGCTGAAAGGCCCGGCTACTGAATAGGAATGATGGGGAAAGATAATGCGCCCTTCTCTGCACAATTACTGATGAACTGTAGTGCTGTTGTGGGGCTGAGCTGCAGCTACTCATGCATGTGAGCTGGGAGGTCTACGCTGCTTTTCCCAGAGCCGCAGGGAAGCTGACGGTGCCTTCGGGTCACGTGGAAACAAACAAACCTGCAGAACGCGGCGTCACCGGAAAGTCATAGGCACTCAAAGCATTTAATGCAAATAAGAAAACACTGATGGCTTCTACTCCAGCTCAGGTTTCTTTAAACACTTTAGTCGGATTGGCTTGAAATTTGAAACAAACATTCATTACGGCCAGAAAATAAATATGACCTACTTTGGTGACAGACTTTTAAATTTTTTTTATTTTGAAATCATCAAGAAACCGTATGCGTTGTATAACAATGAGTAATGCGAAGGTCGGCCGAGACACATGAAAAGCCTCCAAACTTATAGACACTGAAGAGCTCTTTATTGTGTTCATGGTCATTTTGTATTTTGTTCCTATTCTCTAGTACTCCTGGAGGTCTTGATATCTTTTTTTTTCCTTACTTTTTTTTGTCATTTTGTGTCTCATTCATGCCATTTGGTGTTTGGTAAGTTTTATATTTATCTTCCTTTGTCCTTTGTCCTACAGTCCTGTGTGTATATAGCTTAATTTTGTGGTGTTTCTATGGTGATTTGGCTTCTGGTCAATGTTTTGCGGGACGTCGGATTGAAAATATGAATGATTAAAGGAATTATAAGAATCTTTGTCTGGATGGTGTCTTTCGACTCCTCCCTTCGGGGATTGCCAGAGCCCGTCAATTGCCTCTATCTCCGCCCTGCCTCCTCTACTGTTACACCTCCTTGTCCTCCTTCGTCACATCCACGAATCTTCTCTGGAGTCTTCCTCTTCTCCTCCCATACGTACTTCCTGGTCAACTCGTTCGCCTTCATCACATCTACTCACTGCATCTCCACCTTCCTCTCTAACTAGTATTATTAGTGGAACTACTACCACCGCTGTGACTGGAAATCCTACTACAACTATTACCAAAGTCATAGTGGTGCGTGTTGTGATGTGTACAACAAATGTTGACGATTTAAATTCTATTAGTCGCCGAGCCAAAGTACAACAACAAACACTTAAAACATTTTACGAAATTCAAAATTAAGATGAACGCTACATTACAAAAGTTGAAATTACTTTTATAATGTCGCAAAAAAGAAAAGAGCAAAACTGGGGGGCGGAAAGAACAAGTTAAGTTGAAATAAAACCAAAATTTCAGATAAAAATGACATTCCATAAGGTACATAACATATTAAAGTGTGAGGGGAAAACCTTTTTCAGTTTTAAGTGCTCGCAAATTAACAGTGTAACTGAATAATCAGTGTTGCAAATAGTTAAAAACTTTGTTTCATCTTCAGTGTTCGGTTCCTGAAGTTGCAGAGTTCAGCTACGACTACGAGAAACAGTGATGACAATCCATCTAATTGTTCATCCAGCAGAGTTGCAGGGGACTGGAGGCAATTTCATTCTTTTATTCTGGTGTTTTTTTTGGACGTGTTTGAGGTCATTTAGAATATATACACAATATTGTTGTATAATCTGTGTCTCATTTGGGTAATTTCCTATCTATTTTTGTGTCTGTGTGGGTTGTTTGTTTTGTTTTTAGCTTTGTCTGGTAGCGTTGAGACCTTGTGCATTTTGTGGTCATTTAGCATGTTTCTTTGTTGTTTTGTGGTCAGTTTGTGTCTTTTTCTTATGATTTATTGTTTTTTTGGGGGTTGTGATGGAGGTCTGTGCCCTTAATATCAAGATTATTATGATAATGATGCTGAGCAGCATGTTCGTCGCATTTCAAATACTTTTCTTGCAACAGTTCAGGAACATGTGGAAGAGGCACGTTTAATTTGTGCTTTGAAAAATGAATGTCTTGTCAGTGTCAATGAAAATACCAACGTCACCATGCTTGGTCCCTCCATGTGTGGTATTAATATTTAAGCTCAGTCTGAAGCAGTGTTATGTCACGGCAGGTCGGTAGGTCAACCTGAGGTTTCGGAGCTTGTAGTGATACAGCCGATCCGACCACCTTCAGCCTGGTTTCCTCAATCACACAGAAAAACGCACACACAGTCAGACAGATGTCCCTAACTGCTGCAAGCAGCCCATTAGGCGTGTTTAATTATTGATCTCTGTGGAGTCCAACAGCAGGCAGGCAGACACACACACACACACAATTTATCCCATACACTTCCGGGATGTGACCACCCTCATGGTGAGAGGACTGACTGTAAAGAGATATGAACACTAGCTGATATAAATGACCTACTGCCACCAATCAAAAAAGTTCCAGCGGGAGAAAAAAACACACCAAAAAAACATTTTTGCCAACAATAAATGGTTTTGTTTAAACAAATACCTTCAAATTTAGCTTTTTTTATTTAGAGCTGTCAATCCACTTTACACTCTTTAATCCTACAAGCTTGGATTGAAAGGAAGGTGTGGCTTCATTTTGCTTGGCCCTCAAAAATATCTAATTACATTGATGAAATATTATCTTAATTTGTGTTTTTCCATTTAATTACAAGATGTACATTATCATGTTTATGATGATATGACTCGACGAGGCGAGCAAGATAAGATAAGATAAGATAAGATAAGATAAGATAAGATCAGAAGAAATGTCCATTCTTGTGGAGAAACGTGTGTATATTTGCAGTTATTTTACTTATTCATCTTTATTGTATTGTTGTCATTTAAAAAGAAAACCTTCTTAGTTTTATTCAATGCCGCTTGTATGGAGTCTCTCTTGTCTCCTCCTACAGTGTGAAAACACGTAATCGTCCATGTAGTGTGTGTTGTCTGTAAGGACTGACCTGTACCGGTAGGTTTCACCTCAGTCTCTCAGACGCGGTGGTTTAAATGTCAGTCATCTGTGAGTCTCTGCCTCCATCTGCTGGCAGCACACACACTGACAGCTCACCGAGGGAACATCTGGCCAGCAGCTGTCCTGAGACGTTCATTTATTACGCCTCAAGTGTCCACATCTGGTTGAGCATTAGTCTTTTCCTGGTCACTCCGGTCACTTCACTGAAGACAGAAGACTGATCACTTTTTAAAAACCACAATCAGTTAAAGTATCTTTGGACAGTGAAATGAAAACCCTAAAGCATAACAACTTGTTTCACCGCTGGAACGCATATATTCAGATAATGATGTCAACTTATATATGATCATTTTTAAAATAATCAAGTTACTTTTTTTTTCTTGTGGTGCATTTTTACAGGGCAGCATTTTCTGTGTTCAGCTCGTCATTTCATCAATTACTGAAGCAACAAAACAGTTCTGACATATATTTTTCATGAGGTCAACACAATGCAAATGAAAATTATAAATACGGGACAAGAAAACATAAATAATTTATACTAACAACGATTAGTGGAATGAAATTAAATGCGCTGTAAAACGGAATTGAGATATCTTTAGCAAGACAAAGAACAACATAAACAAATACAAATTAAAGTTGATATCAAAAACAGATACAAGTGCATTTTAAAGACAATAATCAATAACCAAAAGGAATAAGACAAATTAATACCCATTTAAAAAAAGAGAATGTACATTTGTCAACACACACACGCGCAAGCACACCCACACAAATAATGTGTTCCATCTTTATCTGAATTTAAGGACGTTTACAGCCTACTTGACTCCTAAAAGATCATTTTAAAGGTCAAAATGGAGTACCTTATCTGAGCCAATAGATTTTGCCTTTTATAATGACGCTATGAGAATTTGATGATATTATGTAGTAAGAGTGGTGTCAGTGCAGAGGGATTTCATTGACTTCTTTCAGGGTGGTTTCTCGTCCCTCTAGTGTCCTCTGGTGGTCACGTGCAGATTATCACCATTATTACCATTACAATGATGTAAACCTCTGGATTGGAAGGCAATCCGCTTTCTCGGGTTATTGTCAATGCGAAAAAATTTAATTCAAGTACGGGTGCTGTTGAGCACCTGCAAGCTGGGTTTTTTTCAAAGAAATGGAACCCCAGCTTCTCTCTTTGAGACTCACACTCAACGCAGATACAACAAAAATGATGATCTTTACTGATCAACTGTATGTTCTTTTCAACAAACTCCTATTGAGATTGTTTCTCCCTCCAAATGCCTCGATGTCATGCTTGGTGACAGTTTGTCTTTTGAGCACGAGATTGAAGACCTGCAAAGACGTGTTAAATTACACTGGGCTTCTGTTTCTATATCACATCTTGTTTTTCTTTTATTTAAAAGAAGATGCTTGTTGCTGCTACTTTTAGGCCAACAGTAGACCATGGCGATATTCCGAATGCCTGCTTAAGGTTCATTATCACCTATTAGTAACTCACTCATCACTGCACTTTGTACACCAAGGCCCGACCATGTAACATATTTCTTCTCATAGTAATTCCTGGCAAAGCCAGTGCACAATATTGTTTTTACTTTGTGGCGTTCTTACTACTCAGGAAACTACAAGAAGAAAGGTCCCTTCATCATCTGAGGCAAAGACTATCAGAACGCAGGCTGCGACATGCTGCACAGGCTGAAAAGTCATGAATTTATGACAGCTATAAATAGAACTGACCGGACCTCAAGTTGATGTTACACAGAAGTCACTAATCTCAAATTAAGCTTCCTCCGGGGCTCACCGAATTAAATTTTTAATACCATGTGAATCAAACGTATTGCTTTCGATATGGTCACAGTGTCTGCAAGCGTGCAGGGACTAATGGAATAATGAAATTTCATTTGTATTATTCATGACCTCATGGTCTTTTATTTGTCACTTTAATCCACAAAAATGTAAAAAAAAAAACAACCAAAAAAAACATGCACCTAATCGGTGTATCTAAATTGTACGTTGCGCCAATTGCAAGTGTGTGCGATTGTTTGTCTCAGCGTGTTAAACCGGTGACAGGCTGGCGGCTTGCAGGGTGTGTATCATGCCTGTGCTCAATGCGGCGCAACAAAAAGATGAATAAAGAGTGTATAAAATAGATGGATAAAACATCTCAGCCTCTTCAACTACCTACAAAGTGTTGGTTTGGACCAGCTGACCTAAATCTCTGAGACAAACACAGAAACACCATGTGGTTGACCTGATGCTAGGGCGTTCAGTCCAATGAACAGTGTTGTAAATGACATGTTACAGTGGAGAAGTTACTCCAAAGTAGTGCTGTGAGGCAGGAGTGAGTTAGTAATCTTATAGGTTTTATAATTGGTCCTCTCGTGTCTGTCTTTAGGGGGGGGGGGACAATAACAGAGTTGTAGAGCTCATGTCTTTATGTGCTTCACCAACCCACATAGACCAGCTACACGAGTCTTTTCAGCAGAGTTTAGCTTATAGAGCCGTCAGTGACCCATAGAGAACAGACGGCTCAAATACTACACCACAACTCCACAATAATACAACTATGCGGAGATAATTATAGGACAAGAATAACTAAGGGAGGCAGTGAACCTTCATTTTTGGTCAATATAAAAATGAAATGCTTCCGTGAAATAACCGGTTGCAATCAATTATTTACTATGACCTGCACAAACTTGTGAATCAGTGGTGAACTGTGGCCGACTGCACGTGAACGAAAGGACCTCATCAAATGTGATGCACATAACGAATTAAAAGAAGATGTTTGACCTGAGTCTTTACAAAGATCCTGTCAGCCAACTTACATTTTATCTATAAGCAGTCATACGTTCTGTAATACCACATGATATAACAATGTAAGTAAAGGCGTGTAAATCAAGCTCTTCGACGTCAAGCCTCAACCTGAACAAAACTCACAGTAATTCTCACCCACCCTTAAAACATCTCCACTTCCATTATCGGCTCTAATTTAAGGTGAAAAAAAAAAAAAAAAAACATGCTAAGGCAAGTAATATCTAAAAAAAAACAACAAGAAAACCCCACTAAGAAATAAGGTTGTCTTCCAACCTATCATGAACTTTAACAGGATAAAATTAAGAGAAAACTTCACAATAAGGGAGGAATTCTTCCTGTTACACAGTCAACAATGTTGATTCATGCACATGTTTGACCCCGAAATGACATTTTCCTCAAGACTGGAGGAAGCGAGCTCTACTGTTGACTCATATGTCCTCATGCCACAATAAACTATACATCAACTTTTTTTTTAATTATTTAAAAAAGGTCTATTATTTGTTGTTTTTTCACTTTTAGCACATTGAGGACTATTTAATGTAAAGTGCATAACAAATAAAATGCATTATTATTATTATTATTATTATTAATCTTATAAGCCCTTCATTCTTTCAGCCATCAGGCTGCTGAGTCTTGGGAGCTTTGCAGGAGTAGATGAGATATATTTTGACCCCGTGTGGTCTTCAGACATCACATCTTTGATTGTTGATGGTATGTCGTCATTTTGCGCTCGACTGCTGAACTGAACTGCCCTGATTGGGATAAATATAAACTGTGTGAGGTGTTGAATGAATGTGCAATGAATGATTTGCCGTAGTGAGCCCACTAATATGGAGCAGCCTATTAAATAGTAGATAACACGTTAATATTATTATTATTATGGAATAATCATCTGCGTCGACATTATTTCAATAAGTTAATATGACACTGCAGTTCCAATTACTTACTCTACATAAAGTCAATTATAATGATTATATAACTCGTGAATAAAAAAAAAAAAAGAACCTTGCTGTTAATCCTGTTTAAGTCGTTACTTTAGAGGAAGTGGATGTCGGAGCACTATTTAATTACACAGGTTTACATTTCTTTAAACAATCATTAAACCACACAGGGACATGTTATAGTTGTTATCTGACATTTAAAGCAGCAAATTGTGCAAAATATGTGCGACAGACTCCTCTTCTGCTGTTGATACATGTCTTTATGCCGTCACACTCATCATGACCACTTCCACTTATTTTCTGCCTCAAACAGTTGTCGAGATGTTCAGGAGAAAGCGGTTAATGCGAATAATAGGATTTTAACCTGTAGTTACTCGAGAGGTTTATAACAAGAAGGCCCTTTGGGACTTTTGAAGTTGGTTGAAGTTTGAAACAGATTGAGAACCTCTGGTTCTTAACAATTTAAGGCTAAGAAAGGTTTATTACGGTTTGCATGTTCCACATTTCTCCCAATGTCCAAACTCACGTTAATATAATCTGACCGCTGGTTAGATTGTGTGTTTGTCTTTCTATCTGCAGTATGATGACTTGTCTTTCGCTTGATGCCACCCTGTAGCGGTTCAAGCTTCTCTAATTATCCCCCAATATCGAGATCTAGCAGTAAAATGTCAACTTCAATGGGAGATTTGTCTCTGTGGAAACTTGACATGACAACCAACAATGTATTTTCTTGCTAAATTCATCCATTTGCAAAAGGCGGAGAAAGACTTGATTTGTTCCACCGATTTGTAAAGGAGCCGATGCTCCACCGCTGCTATTTCCTCTCGTAATGTAGGACATCCACATCTGGTGACGCCACATCTGAAGAGGTTGTGAAGGATCAGCGTGTCTGCTGACTTGTGTTCTGCATGAGCTGATTGGCTGAGGCGTCTGTCACTGACATGGAAGGTCGAGATGAGTCAAGGCAGCTTCATTTGTATGGCACATGTAAGCAATAGTGAGCTGGATATATATATATATATATATATATATCATGCACATTTATGTTTTGATTATTTTGGATGTTCACCTGTCTTACCTGCAGGTTTTTTTTGTTTGTTTCCTGTTTACTAATGAGACGTGTCATTATTGTTTCTGTCGGTGTTGCGTTGCCTCTTGGAGCCACGATTTCCCTGATGTAGCCTACCAAAGGGATTAACCCCTTGAGGATCGTCCTCCCCGAGGACGGTGTTGCTGAACCAGTGAGGTTTATTCATATTTATCACTCTATACACATTATACCCTGTTAGGTTTTACTAACATGCTTCCTATGCGTCCCACCACAAGCTTTATGTTCATGTATAGCACAAGGATGCAGGGGATGAGCTCTGGAGACAATAAGCTTTGGCATTTGGGTTTGAATAATGAACTCAAATAGGTGGTCCTTCAGAGGTTTTATCTAAAAGTCAAAGTACTTCATTTAGACGGAAAAAAAACAAAACACATTATGACAAAGTACAAAAATTGTTTTACGTCCTAAATAAAACAGGCATCCAATTATTAGAACAGGAATAGGAGCTAAAAGGTGCTATTATAAAAACTAAAGTAAAAGTTGAGTGCAACAAAATAAAAGCTGCTTTCTTTAATGAAATGCAAAAAGGAAAATCTAATCTAAGTCTATTCACACAAAATATATTCATAATGACATCAGCTTATAAGAGACATCAAGCAAACTGTGACCTCCTCGAAATGCTTTGGGGGGGAAGAATTGATCTTCTGAAAGTCTGCGCTGTAATACAGGCACTGGCCTGCAGATGTCGCCAGCAGGACAGTAGTGGTTCTGTCTTTTGTTACGCACTTTGACTGCATGTGTGGGTTAAAGTACACTGTCACCATTGAGCCCAATACACCAGTGTAGGTTTGGTATTCCTGCTGTTTACCATAAGCGTCCTCCTCCTCCTCCTCCTCCTCCTCCTCCTCCTCCTCCTCCTTCTCCTCATCTGTCTATCCCCTCCCAACAACCCAACCCCCCCCCAAAAAAAACACCACCAAACTGGCCCACACAGGCCCACTTCAAACACTCCTTTGATATGGGATGGCCTGTGTGTGTGTGTGTGTGTGTGTGTGTGTTTCCATATCATAAAAGTAAATACCCGTTTCATGTTGTATTCCGGTGTTGCAGTACGTGTGATTGAGGTTTGAGAAGTAGATTTGACCTCGTGCTGCAGGGAAGTTAAAAAAAAAAGGCCCACATGGACTCTTAAAAGGAGTGTCGAGAAAGAAATTAATAAAATCTTAAACATCCATGTTTTTTCCCCCTTTTTTTTTCAGATTAACAGACGCAATAACGATATTAATGAAAAAAGAATAATTCACAGGACTTCTTGTGACACTATTTGATCAGCAACAGCAGGATTAGAAGTCTGGTCACACAACTGTATGATAATCAGATGTTTTATGAAATTGTGTAAGTATTTTGTTTTCCCGTTTTTAAAATGAAAAGTCTGCTAAAAAAAAAAAAAATGTCACGATGTAATGCAGATGGGGGGGGGGGGGGGGACAAACATGTAAAACACACATTCATTGTGTGTGTATGTATGAGTGTGTGTTTCCAGCTGACCTTTCCAGGACACATGATTCAGGTTTTTTTTTTTTTTTTAATAATTTAGAAAGTGTGTCGCTGCTCAGCTGCCGCAGCTCTCTTTGTCTCCGTTTCAGTTTGCAGATCAGGTGAGAAAGCAGCCAAACGTACACGCTTGCATGTGAATGTGAGGCTGCAGACAAAGACAGAGCTGCTTTTGTTCTTCCATGACAGAGAAGGCCTCTGCAGCTCCTGAAATGGCGGCCAGCTCCACACGGGCTGAGAAGACGGAGCGGCGGGAGGGAAAGCCCGGAGAGGAACTCCAGCTCAGGCTGGATCTGGACTCAGGTCCGCTCACTTGGGCTTGTTTAACTGGGTTTAAATGGCATCCTGCTATCCGAGAGAGGAGGATGAATACACGCTGCACGATTTCATCTAATACGACCCAGTTTTAACGGCTGTTCGGGAGCAGTGTTTAAATAACACGTCAGTGGTCAGTCACACTGCGTGACCCCCGCAATGAGGACACAGCAAATATCAACAAGAAGTCAAACACACATATAGAGTAATAACTTACTTTATATAATAAATTTGATGTTACTTTAAACTGCCACCTTTTCAGCATTCACCAAAAAACAACCAAAATGGTGTTAAATGTTAATTTCACGTTTCAGAGAGAGAGAATGAAGCTTTTTACAGCAGTTTCAACTCACCACACTTAATGTCACATACGCAGTTTTTACCTCTGAATCACCCTGTAGCGCGTAAAGGCTCCCACTGCTGAAGGATATTGATTATTTTAAAGGAATAGTTAATTTGGTGAGCCGGTTGTCAGTGTCGTAGGGCAGAGCTCTTGTGTCACAGTCTGAATATACCTGCCGAGATTCCAAGCTTTTCTGTGATGAGTTTGTATGTTGGCTGGATTTTACCTTTATAAGGTCAATATGTGTCCCTGAATTTAGCATGTGGCTGGAGCACTGTCCTGCAGGCTGATGAGGCCCTGCCGTTTCAACCTTACACATTTTCACTCAGCCTGTTTTCTATGCGTATTCCATTTTCCTCCGATAATTAAAAACATGCTCACTAATCTCATGGGTGTCCCTAAAAGATTCAGTCAAGACTGAACCACCAATTTGAGGAAAATCTTTTCTCCCACTTGTTCAACCACAATTGTTAATGCCTTGTTTTCAAACCCTCGTTTAATATAGCTCCTCCAACACAACAATCAACACATAGTATTTTTCTGCAAATTAAACAATATGAATACGTTCATCTGCTGCTGCACATGTAGAGAGCCTTCAGAAGCACAGATTGTGTATTACTAGTGTTTTTTTCAGCTTTTTAAAACAATATAGTTGTATTGGGATGTTTCACTGATATACAGCTGATGAAAGAAAGTCAGAAAAAGTAAAAGTTCACAGAAAGAAGTTATCTGGAAAATACGCTGCTGCTTGGTGTGTGTATACATATACGTATATATACACACACACACACACACACACACACACACACACACACACACACACACACACACACATATGTATATATATACACACACACACACACACACACACACATATATATATATCAGTATATTTTCTGTATGGTGAAACAGGCTACCAAAATTGAAAAACAATCTCCTGTTAGTGTGTGGTATTATGTTCTCGTTCATTGGATTAACAGATGAGCATTAATAATGCTGTTCTTGCGATATGTTGCCTATAAACATGTTCTGGACAAACATGAATTTTCAAAATAAAGAATCAAGCTGGAAATCTGGTTTGGAGCGACTTCAAAACAAAATGTTATTTTTCAGCAGGTTGGTTGATTTAACAGTGAAAAGGTCTGTGGACGGGTAACAAAGCTGAAAATGTTCCACTGTTTGTTTTATATTTGTCATCTAAAAGAGTTGACTTTGGGAAAATTGGCAATTTGAATTTTGTGTGTCAAGCTGTGTGATCTTGTCTCACTGTGTGTGTTTAGAAATTATTCTCTTATTGATCCTACAAGTTGTTTTTGAGATATTTCTGTCAAAATCCTGAATTTCCATGCTACAGTAACAACTTTCCAATAATTGTGTTGCATGTTCGTTTGCTTGGCAAACGACTGTCATTTGATATGGAGTGAAAACGGCACGGGCAACTTTTGGTTCACTAGAATGTTGTGAAATATTCCTTCACAGTAGTGGTGTTGGGTCTGCTCAGCGGGCTGCATAGGGCGGGACCAGAGGCTACTACCTCTACTTTAATGATCATTTTCTGTCATTTCTGGAGGTATTTCAATAACTGTAATCCAACGTTTGCCAGCTGTAGATCGCACGGCAACGAGATCTGCAAAGTAAGAGGCAGCAGAAATAATAATGGTGGTTTTATGTGCATGGAAATACTCAAGGTGCACCGAATAGTGAAAAGTCAACGCCAGTGTGTTGCTGTATGGAGTGATGCAAACACACACGCACACTTATGTCAATGTGTGAAGGCAAAACCTTGGTAGGAACCAACTAAAGGAAGACAGGACATGAACGTGTGGACACGTGCAGACATCCATACAAGTGCTAAAGCATGAATTTAATACAAATCAAAGGCATCTTGACTGACGACATATGAACGATGTCACAAAAAGTTGCGGCCCAATGGTTTGTCTCCTGTAAAACCGTTTGAAACTTCTGCAAAAAAAATAAATAAAAAATAACCCCATTGTCGCAATCACAAGTGGATTGAATCTAAAAAGCGTTTTAGACGTTAGCGGTTGATCTACAGCACTATGTGTTTTGTAATATAGTGTATTTTTTTTTTTTTTCCTACTTTAGTATAGGACTCAAACAAAGTCATACCAACAATATCAGAAAAGAAAAAGAATGTCATAAAGCAGAACAAGGAAGGCATTTATGGTGAAGGTTCTGGTTGAAAAAAAAAAAGATTCATAGAAATAAGTCGCAATAACAAAACTACAAAACGTTCTCATGCCTGCTCTGAACCGAGATAAACTGACATCCTGGACGTTATTATATCCTCTTCTGTGGGTAAATATTTTCTGTTCCTTTGGCCCTTTTCCACCGTTTTTTCTGTTTAAAAGCTTCACAAAGACTTCCTAAGTAGCATCAACATTACCTTGCAGATAAGTGCAGCCAAAACATCCTATGCTTGTCTTTTTTTTGTTTTTTTTCCTTTGTCTTTAGAGTTTAATGGACATCTTTATGCGCAGAGCTCATCTGCTGGTAGATTTTGTTTTTTGCTTTAATGTGGAAATGAAAGCAACATCTCAAAAACCCACCGTGGCTAAAACATGCTTCACACTACTTTCCTTTGTTAAAGCGCGAGTATTTCATTACACACACTCCGAGTTCACGTTTGATCACATGACTGTCTCCAGGAAAGCTCTCGTACTTTCACAGGGCCTTTGTTTGCCTCCTATGTACTAGACTATACTATTGTTGGTCCCAGGGAAAACCTCATATCGCCAAGTGTTGGGAATTTCCCTGCTGCTCTATCAGTGAAAGACGAAACGAGATGTTGACGGAGAGAGCGAGGGATCACACAGCGCGTCAGCCACCAATGTTAAAATGTAAAAAGTAAACGTTAGATTCAATGACCTGATGGGTTGGGGGGGAAAAGGACAAGATTTTAATGAGGATGAGTGCAGTAATGGCAGAAAAGGCTGTCTCCTGACAGGATTTGCGTTACTTCCTGAGTCTGTGTTGGGGAAAAGAGGAGTTTCTGTGCAGTTTCCCTCACTTTCAGCAGCTGATTCAGCAGACAACTGAAGCTCCAGTGGACATGAAGAGACATGATGATCCATCTATCACTGTCAGGTTTTCCTCCCAGAGAGAGAACAACACACACACACACACACACACACACACACACACACACACACACACACACACACACACACACACACACACACACACACACACACAGAAACACGCACGCCCTCTTTTTATAATAGCCAGTAAGTCTGCGCTTCTAAAAATACAGGACTCGCCCTCCGAGACTCTGGGGAAGCAGAGTCACTCCCCACTGGAGGCTTTTTGGTGGCTGGAGGTTTGAAAAGTTTCCCCTCAGACCATACATGGAGTCCTGGCTGCAGGAGGAGGAGAAGCAGGAAGGGAGGAGGTGATGAAGGGCGAGGGAAGGGCCATATTCCTGAGAAACATGAATGCAAACATGAACACAACATTTATTAGTCCAACTAAAAAAAAAAGAATATCGGACAATGTTTGTTTAGATTTTTATCCAACGTCTGTCCCAGCTCATTTCCTTTGAGATGCTTTCCGTTCATCCAACCATTAGCTGCTTTGCTTATCCCTGAGGGCTGCTGGAGGAGGTGGAGGGTGGGGTGGGGGTGGGGGGGTGGGGGGGTGGGGGGGTGCAGTGCCTACCACCTAATTAAAGGAAAACAACATGCCCCCAAACATATAGTCTCTCACAAACGTCAGACTCAAACATCACTCCCACGATACACTCCATTCTGGTAAGACCGAGCCACTAACGTTAAAGTGCTTTTAAAAGCTTGTGCTTCACTTGTGATATCTAATATTACTGCTCGAGCAGTCGGGGAGCACTTTACAGTCACATTCACATTTGCACTCACACGCCAGTTGTGACGGTGCTGCCATGCAAGGTGGCATCGGAAATCCAGCGTGAGCCAGCGGCCATGATGTACTAGTTAGGTGGTACCAGTCCCTCGGCTCTGGTGTAGCACGGCCCCAACACCACAGTCCTGTGCTGGTTTTAAATCTTACTTTCTTTAAAACCCTCTGAGTGCGACTGCAATTCATAAGCATCAGCTGAATGCCAGTTGATTTCCCCTGCCCACACCATGAATGGCACTCTGCATTTATAAATCAGATGATGGTGTCAATAACACGTTGCCAAACAACAACAAATAATCTATAGGAGCAAAAAAAAAAAAAACTGTCACAATAACCATAATAGTATATTGCCATTAAAGGATAATGTGTTTTTAATGACTGTATGGAGATTCTTTAACTTTAACTGTTCAACAAAAAAACAAAACAAAATACCCAAAACAAGTTGAAGGTTTTCTGTGTTTTTATTTTGTTGTCGTTTGCTTTCGGTATTTTTTTATTTATTTTTTTTCTTCTTCCTATTAATCTTTACACTCAGGTATTGGTCCATGTGCCGGAGGAATAGCAGCCACTAAAAAAATAAAAAATAATAATGTCTACATAAAGTTCAGAAACACTCTCTTATTGTTTGCGTAGTAACATAAACACACTGAGCGTGAATCTGTAAAAAACACGCTGCTGAAGGTTTCAGCAGACTTGGATTGCCGGAACAAACGATGGATGACAAATCCATGTCGTTTATTGCAACATTATTCAAAAACTAAATCTGAAGATGCTTGTTGATGTTTGAAGTTTCTATACCTTTAATGATCTAATCTCTGTTTCATTTATTTCTTATTTTCTGGTTTTATTGCTGTTAAGCACCTTGTGACACACGTCTGTGAAAGATGCTATAGAAATAAAGTTCTATTTATTCTATTCTAAGAGAAAACACACGATGTGAACAGAGCACAGGTCTCGTGGAAAGATGAAGTAATAGTTGGACCTATATGCATTACTACTATAAGAGCAACCAGGTTGTTTATAGTTCATTATGTGGTTGTTTTACTGATTCGGCCCACTCAAGTTGTATGTGGCTTCTGAACAATTGTATTTAAAAAGTGAAGAAAATTCACTTGCTGTAATCTAAAATAGGAAAAATTATTAATATGAAATTTGACCAGAGCAAACATATATATGCTGTTGTGAAAGAGCCTTTATTTAGTCAGGGGAACCACATTGAGATTAATAATCTCTTTTAAAGTTGGTTGATGGCGTAAAGAGTGAAGGAGGATTTATTTCCGTATTGTTCAGACATGTCATGTTGAGGCCAAATATCATCTACCGTTCATTAAAGAAACTTTGTTTCTGTGCAGGAAATTGGCTTTTCAAAACAATAAGCTGTTTACCTTGAATAAGTATGGATACCAGGACATATTATGAAAATATATGAAAAAAAAAAAAAAAAAAGAGCAAAAGGCAACTGAATGTGTATCAGAATTGTTGAGTGACATTTCAAAGGCGGGATCTGACTCACTGGTGCATTTGTTGTGAATTTCTTTCCAACCAGAGGGTTGGAGCCGCCCTGTCCTCCAGCAGAAGCTGTGCAGGTGGTTTTCTGCACCCGAACATGCACGTTGCGGCTGCAGCGGCGTTCAAGCCGAGCTCAGCGCCTCGATACTCAGGATGAAAACAAATATTTGCCATTTCGCTGAGGCGGAAATGTGAAGAATGAGGAAGTGTGCGAGTGTGTGTGTGTGTGTGTGTGTGTGTGTGTGTGTGTGTGTGTGTGTGTGTGTGTGTGTGTGTGTGTGTGTGTGTGTGTGTGTGTGGAGCGAGGTGAGCTGCAGGAGACGGCCTGCAGGCTCTGAAACATGTCGGCTGGCTGAAATCACTCTGCACACTTCCTGTTTTTCCCTCTGCAGCCCCGCATGAAAACATGAAAACATCGTCTGTGACTGTAAATCAGCTCGTCCAGGGAAAGTGGCATGGACCAGATCCAAAAACATCAGGATATTCCTCGTTCCACATTTACATGATGTGGGAAAAAAAAGAAAAAGAAATAAGCAAGTGGGTCTCAAACCAGCAGCTTAACATGCCCAGACAGATTCTGGATTAGCATGTGGGTTTTTTTTTGTTGGTTTTTTTACTCAACATGGTATTCATACTACTTCATGTTTCTTTTTTTGTGTGTGTGAGTCCTTTCATTCAGCACATGCCTTATCCTCTGAGCATGATGGTTTTCATCTACTGACAGGTTTATGGTTGGTTTCATGTCTCCTCCAGTAAACTTCTACCCTCAAATTCCTTAAAGAAAACCAGAAAAAAAGAAGAAACAACAACCTGAATTTACAAGACTAACGTATAAATCAGAGTAATTTCAACGAGCCCTGCTGTCATGGTGTATTAATTTAACCAACTGGACAGAGTGTACTAAAACACTGTCGTAGTTGCTCCAGTTAATCATGTGGGAGCTCTCATGAGAGTCCATCCAATTCAAAAAAGATCCGTCCTCTGGTGAGCACGAATACCACGAGTCAGACCCAACTACATAATAGGAGAACAGAAAGTACTGATCTGAAACCTCGTGGAGGAAACTCCAGTGAAGTCATTTCAGTTTACCCTCTGAAGGTTCTGATATTTTGGCGGACTTGATGTGGGGATGCTCTCACACAGGATAGGGCGGACCGGCCTGCACATTTGATGTGGGCCAAAATGGAGACGCAGTCGTTCATTGCGGCTGCTTTCATGCCGACTTCTCTCGTGTTTCCAGGAAAACAAGAAAACCTCCATGCAGCTGAATGTGAATTACTTTACGTTTCACTGCTATATGAAGAGACGTGTGGAGCGTGAGTACAATCCAAACAATTGAAACTAATAATTGACGCCTTAATATGAGTGGGAAAAATAGCATTTACAACTGTCCCACGTGTATTAAGGTTTATGCCGATGGCCCGAGGTGACTGGAGTCAACAAGTATTCATCCTCTGGACAACAGAGGCCTTTGTACACAATTCCATGACAAACCAGTCAGTTGCTGCTGAACTACTTAGGTCTGAAGCAAGGAGGTGGACTGACAGACCGGCGTTGCCCCGGTACCATGTAAAGGTGCTAAAGGGAAGGTCACGGAATCATCCTCTGGAGAGCAGGAATGAGATCAGGGCATTAAGTGACCAGCTCGATCAATAAAGTGACGTATTTAATTAAGTGCACAGGAACAAACTGCTGCTGCAGCTCGACCTCGCCGAGACTCAGCTTATCAATCGATTGGACCTTCCCTCCTCCACGTCTGACACACACACACACACACACACACACACACACACACACACACACACACACACACACACACACACACACACACACACACACACACACACACACACACACACACACACACACACAAACACACACACACACGTTCATCTGTGTACTTCTATCTTTGTGAGGGCACGACCCCGACAGGGTCTTCATCCGACCAAAACGGAACTTCATGTTTCCGCGTAAACGAAGATTAAAGCATCAAACTGGAGCAAACCTTCGTCTCCAGACATCAAACTCAGGTCGGCCTTCACAAAGCCAGACATGCACGTGTGCACACAGTCCGAGTAATGGAGGGGGGGGGGGGGGGGGGGGGGGGTCCAGGGGGGGAGAGAGAGGTAATTTGAGATGCATTTCCTGAGTCTCACAAAGCAGCAGACGAACCAATGATTGTTTCTGCTGGGTCCTAATGTCCATCACACACACACACACACACACACACACACACACACACACACACACACACACACACACACACACACACACACACACACACACACACAGGGGTGAAAAAGGTCCGAGTCTCACCTCTGACAGCACTCTGCTGGAGTGTGAACTGTGTGCACGCCACCACCCACTGTGAGCGTACGGACATGGCTGTAATCGTATTCACCGTTTCTACAAAGGAAGGGACTTTGGCAACATACATCGGCAACCAAAATCCAAAACAAAGGTGATCAAGGGTAAGAAGGACAACATAAACTCACATGCGGTGGGTTTATTTGAACGCTGACAGCCAGACTAGTGAAGAAGCAAACAGCTCGGTGGTTTTGAAATAAGCCACATTGACACTACGTGATGTCCGGTTGCATGAAGTCCATCAGCAGGACAAGGCCACAAGATTGAGGACCCGTCAGTCCTGATTCACTTCAGTGGCACAAATGTCAATAAGAGCAGTCGATGCAACTCAGTTTTTTTCAGCAAAGCAGGGTTTTCAACATGTGTAGAGGTCAGACACACACACACACACACACACACACACACACACACACACACACACACACACACACACAGAGGTTGAAGCACCCCCCCCCCCACACACACACACACACACACCACCACTTAAGCCTCACATGATTCCTCTCACATTAAGCAGTAACATTTTGTCGAATGCCAGACGTTCTCATTTCATACACATTATAATGCATCACTGTTTACAGCTTTGGCAATGAAAGACAAATATCTACATTTTTATGGATTGTCTGCTTTTATACTTTCACCCTAAAGCCTATTTTGTGATTTTATCCAACCTCCGTCACACTTACCCAATGCAACCCCTGCTTCATCAAAGTCAGGCTGGTCGGTTCATCACAGAGAGGGTCAGACAATCAGGCACAGTCACACCTATGTCCAATTCACAATCACGACCTCGTTGTCCATCCAGTGTTTAGGGAACCAATCACAGCCATCTGGATGAAGGATATATTACTGGACAGGTTGCTGGGCAAACACACACAGAGGGAGACAATCACACACACACACACACTCTGACATTCACAAGATGAAGGCCGTCAATGAACCTCACATGCATGCTTTTGGACTGTAGGAAGAACCACTGTGGAGACCCATTGGAAATCTACTGTATTAACTGTACTGTCGGGGTCGACACCAACCCGTTAACATTTTTAAATGTATGAAAGTACTGCATAAACTTGTGTATCGCATCAAGACTTTTTAACTCTGCCAGGAACTTCTATTTAAACAACATTAAATAAAAAACTTTTTTTTTATTTGACTAAATTATGAAATACTCTGGTGAAAATCATGACCTTTGTGTTGTTTAAGATCAGTTTCAACCCAACGAGGGTCAAAACTCAGGGGGTTCTGTCTTTACCTGTTACAACAAACCAACAAAGACCTGCCAGGCCAATGCCCAAATTGTCCAGGTATTGAGATTTTTCATCCAGGTGACTACCGTAAGTGATGTCATAAATTGTTGAGCCGCCATTATGGACGCCCGCCGTGCACAAGTAATCACCCCCGATATGATGGGGGCGTGACCATGCATCGGAAATCAGCTCAAACAATAGATTAAATAGTATATATTTTTATAGGTTTATTAATAATATTACAAAATGTGGATTGTTATGATCGTGCTTCACTGTCCGGTGTTTCGGTTACACTGGTGCCCCTGTTAATTGGTGACGTCTGCCACAGGTCCTTAGCAGCAGCTGATGTTGAAACAAGATAAACAACCGCTATTATGATTTCAACTTTAATGGAAATGCGGTTAAAACGGCGTTCGCCAGGACAGCTATGGATTTTGGGTTGGATTGCTCGAGGAAGCCAGTTAAAAGTGAAACCAGACAATCCTAAACGTGGGAGACCTCCAGATATTCGTTGGCGGGTCGCTCAGCGGAGCATGCAACAATGAGAGGAAGATTTACTGTAAGCCAAGTTTTGGATTATATCTGCTGACAATGAGGCAGGGGGACACACACACACACACACACCACAGGAACACGGCGATAAGGATGAGCAGGTTTCTGAGGAAGGTGACGATGTGAAGACACAGACGCGTCTGATCGCTCCGACGAGGAGGTCACCGTGCTGCAGCCGCTTCCTGCTGATATATTAAAATCACCCTGTACCTCCTGACCTTTGTGGCAGGGAAGCTGCTGCAAATGTCATCAAAATGACCCCTGGCATCACAAAGTGTGCTCTGATGAGATTAAGATATGTTTTGACCTGTTTATGCCCTCATCACACACACACACACACACAAAATTAAAGTTATGACTGCTTTAAGAAACCTGGTAGGAAAAAAAAAGTCCATGGCAACATGTTGAATGACATTGATGAAGAATACCTGGATATCTACATTGATGTCCTTCATCTTGACAGGTTGGACTCTGTCTTCTTCTCCTTTTCCGCTGTATTTGGTGAGTCACAGCACCCCTAAAGGCCTGGCATATGTACTACTGCTTGTGATGTATGGATGGACTTTCAGGATGGACACCAGGGAGAAAAAAAGACTGTTTTGGCCTAAAGCTGACCTCATAACTTGACCTGGGTTCTCAAGTGGAGGAAAGGGGGAGGAGGGGGATTTGAGGGCAACCAGGGCAGATCCATATCCTCCGACTCCTTCTTTCTGCCACTTCAGAGGCTGATTTAATAGTCTGATGCAGAGCCTGCATGTCGAGGAAGTGGGGTTCCTCAGAAAAGAGAGAACAAATAGGTACACTTGACTCTCAGAGAGCTGCAAGTCTCTCTCTCTCCATTATTCTGAAGCAGATGTACTAAAGTTGGATAAAACAAAACTACATGGCCTAGGACCTCGGTCATGACTCACGATCCATTTTCAGAGAGGAAATGCAGCGAGAGCATTCAGACGGAAAACCAC
Organism: Blennius ocellaris; assembly: GCF_963422515.1. Lineage (NCBI taxonomy): Eukaryota > Metazoa > Chordata > Actinopteri > Blenniiformes > Blenniidae > Blennius > Blennius ocellaris. The sequence goes on from NC_137659.1 coordinate 15,372,758, forward strand.
CGAACCCACCCTGCAGCTTCCTGCTGGCTTCCGTCGCATCTGAGAGCGCCGTCCCCCAGCTCCCACCTACCAACGGCCTCCGTCGCCACTCGCAGGTGGAAATTACAGCGGGAGAGAAACAAAAGCTTACGACACCTCCAAGCTGACAAAAGAGGCGCATCAGGTTTTGCTGGTGGGAGTGAAGCTGGAGGGGACGGTTCCCACACTGACGGCGCTCTGGAAGTCTGACGCCTCTGAAATGCAACATGAAACCTCACAACGCTGAGATGTTTTGTGTTTTCAGAGCAGCAGAAGGATTATGTGCTCATGTGTGGATTCTCACCACGCCACACCATGTGCTGACTTATCCACAACTGGCTTACCGGTAACAAACAGGAGCAAGGCCTGCATAAGCAGTTTGAACACTGTGACAACATCAGGTGTCTTAACTTAGAAAAGTGACAAATATTTATGAGCTAAAAAAACTAAATTTGTTACACTAACAGTCCAGAAAAAGGCAGAAAACGTCCTAAATGTGATCTTAAATAGAATTAACACATTAAAATGGTGCCTGGACTGACTAGATTAGATCAAAATGTGTACAAAAAGCAAAATAGGATATAATTGAGCCACAATAGCTATAAAACAGGAGGGGACATAAAGAAAGAATATTTTAATGAAAAAGAATCAAATGAATGGGCTTTGGGGCCTTGAGGCATGTTGAAGTGGTGGTCTTAGATTAGAGAAGCAATCAATATTTAAAATAAAAACAAATCAACTTCAAAGTGCCATAAACAATTTACTAAAAGGTATAAAATGTTCCCTAATTTGATCTGAAATTTTCACTCATTACTACATAGAATCCTCAAATAACTACAAAGCATACAAGAATCCAAATAAGACATTAAATAGGCAAAAGGGCCACTCAGCATGTAAAAGGACTCAAATTAAACATAAAGGGGCCAATAAAGAACAAAAATTACATGATGCATTCGAGAAGATCTCATCGGCAGCGTCGTTTCCCCCGCGGCCTTTCGATTCTCACACAGAGGAGAAAACCAAACCCATAAAAGGTCACAGCCTCGTCGGTTTGCAGGGTCGCTCCGTCAGCTAAATTAAAAACCCAAATGAAAAGTGAATTTTGAGGCTCGTTGGTTTCAGTTTGCAACGTGTACAGACTCTCCGCTGATCAGAGATCAGATTCCTCGGCTTCCTGTCTGATACGACTGAGCTTCAGGGACTAAATGTGAAGCTGCTTTCAGCTTCTCACAGCTCATCTGCAACTTCACAGCAGAGAGAGAACATTGAGTCGAAACGTAGATAATATCGCCATTAGGGGGGTTGTTTGATTAAGATTTTTACAGAAATGTGTTTAACTGCAGCTAGTCACCAAGAAATATTTAGATAACAATTTAAGTTGTGAGTTGATTTTAATCCATTTAGTTTTGTGTCTTTGTGAGTCATACATATTTCATTTCCCCCTTCACAATCTCACTTTGAGGTTATTTGACATTTTTCTCGTTGGCTTGTCTTTTCACGTGTCCCTTGCTTTGTGTTGTTTTGTCGTCTTCTTAGGACTGGTCTGAATGTCTTCTGGAATCTGATTAATTCGACTCAACTGTAATGGTTCGTTTACTTTTTTTTTTTTGCTGTAAATTTCTTAACACTAATTTTGAGGATATTTTATGTAATTTGAAGTTTTTAATCTTTGAGGATTTTCTGCCATTTTGAACTTGTCTTATATAAAGTCAGTTTATTAAAAAAAAAAAAAAAGAATCCTTAGGTGTTATTTTATAATTCATTGTGAGTTGGTGTCTTTTTGTACCGAGTGTTAGTGCTTCCACACCGGCCATATTTAGGTAAACCTGTTTCACTTCACTGTGCCTAATGAGATTTATGTATTCCTTGCTTAGCCTCTTATTTAGAGTAATTCAGTGGGTTTTTTTTAAATGGGACAATATGACACTTCAGTCCCTTTTAAAAGAAGTAATTTTCTGTCTTTTTAAAATAATTTTTATTATATAATAACTGTTTTTGTGGGGTTTTTTTTTGCACCACTTTGAGGCTATTTTTACATTTTGTTGACAGTTTTGTTTAAATATCAACCGAATATAATGTGTTGATCAAACCAGCATGAATCCAGACTGACATCAGTTGTCTATGTAAGCAGGTGAAAAGATCTAAAACAAAAAAAAACTCAGCAGTTCGGGTTCAGACTACAACTGAGGCCCAGAGACAAGGATCAAAATGGGAAGTCGGCATATGTGATAAAGGCTGGTGTCCCTAAACTGGGACGCCATCTCCTAATGGTCCCTGCTGACCTTCGCTGCATGAGGGAGCAGGAGGAAGAAGCAGGTTAATTAGCTCCATCAGATCAGCAAATGAACAGCGGAGCTCCGATTCAACAGGAGGAGGACATATTGAAGCGGAGAGAGGCAGGAGGACAGAATGGGGACTAACACAGCCTGATTGTGGCGGGTTTCAGGTCCCAGCAGGAGGGACAGAAGATATTGTCACGGTGTGTGGTGACCTTTGACCCCCCCCCCCCCACAACCAACCCCTTTATAATTAAGTGCAATGTTTGGGCTTTTCATTCAAATTCGAGCATTGCGTTGTCATACAATGGAGAGTAATAAAGCTGATTTATTGTATTATTTGTTCGTAGAAACACTGTACTATTATCTCACAACTGGTGGTTTTATTGTTTAATATCTGACACTCGACTTCCAGATTCGGTGTCTCAGTATAGATAATCTTTAAGATTAAGTCATGTTAGTTATCTGATATTTTTAATCACACACAGTATCAATGAGCCGAAATACTCCATCAATACCCTTTTTTCTATAAAAAAAAAAAAAAAGGGGGGGGGGGGGGCGTGGAAATAAGGGAGCTGGTAGCAGAGATCAGTCAGTGGAGACCGCAAAGGCCTCTGGGAAGCTGAATCTCCTTCACGCCCAGCAAACATCGTCGTCACCAGTACAACACGTCCTGGCAGTTCATTGGGATATTTTCCCCCCGCGTTGCATATTAATCTGATTTAAAAAAAGCATGTGAGTATCGTGAATGTGACGCCATAGAGATGATGAAAGGAGTGCCAGAAGAACTGGTTTTATTTGCTTACTCTTCCCAACAACCGTGCAAAAACACAGAGGATGCAAAACACTCCACTCAGTTTAAGGTCAACAGATACGATACTGATCGTCAGGGTTTTGCCTCATTCACATAAGAGAACAAGAACAGCTTGATTACAGGTCTGTGCTGTTTTAGCGCATTCTACTTCCTCTAGCGTCGCTCCGATCCCGGTTTGACCTTCTACATGTTGACTGTCTTTGTACAAATTGAACATTTATGAAGCGTCTTCAATGCTCCAAGCGAGCCCAGTTGCCTTAAAGGGAAGAACGGGATATTACTGCAGAGTGTGCAAGTGGAGGCAGGTGGATTGGTAACAAAACTTCCAACAATCTTGTATTGCCAGGAGAATGAATCTGACTGATTGTGTTTACTATTATCAAAAAAAAAAAAAAAAAAAAAAAACTGTTTCCATATCGCATCAGCAATGATGACCTCTTGTCTTTTAGGAGTCACCAGCCTGCTGAGATCTCACCTCGTAATTAAAGGCATTTTATTATCGTTCTGCACATTATTCACTGGGAATGTGAGCAGATAAACATGTTAGTTGTGACTGCATGGACTGGTGCAAGGATACAAGCATGGACCACAAATAGCCTTGGTGTAAACCGTGTGTGTGTGTGTGTGTGTGTGTGTGTGTGTGTGTGTGCACACATCATTGTGCCTCTAGAAGCAGATGCATTTATGATAGACAGAAAACAGAGAATCAAAGTGCAGGGTTGATACAAGTGTTGTTGGTCTTTTATGTCTCTTAAGTATAATTAAAATGATTATAGTGAGATGAAGCCATCATTCCAATGTAAAGGATAATAAATAGATAATAGTCTGTGTAGTGAAAAAAAAAAACTTCACGTGTTACAGGTCAGAAACGTTCACGGCAGCCATTAATCTCCTCTATGTGGTGAGCGCCCTCTGCTGGTTGTGCCGCTGCACTTCAGCGTGCTGACAGCACTGCAGAGAGAAGTGCAGCTCTCCTCTCCTCTCCTCTCCGACACCCAGCGGACCTGCTGCCTCCACCCAGCAGCGGCGCAGCACCGGCAGCGGGTCGTCATGGCGACCGGTCACCACAGTGTGAGGTCAGTGTTTCCATGACGACGGAACAGATGAACGGTAATCCGTCCTTGTTTTTGCACCGTGGAAACAGGATGGGCGGGGGGGAGGAGGAGGAGGAGGAGGGGATGGGGGGTGAGCATGTGTTAGCATGTGTGTGATCTCTCTCTCTCTCTCTCTCTCTCTCTCTCTCTCTCTCTCTCTCTCTCTCTCTCTCTGCAGCCTCACCCCCCCCCCCCCCCCCCCCCCCCCTACTAATAGCGAATTTGCAATCATGCACTGCAGATCAGGCAGGAGCCAGCGGAAGATTAGAAGGCGCTGGTGATGATCTGGCACAAAAGAAGAAAAAAAGAAACGAGGTCGCTGCAACTCTGAGCAGCGGTGCTGCAGGAGGGAGCGCGAGAGCCGCTGCAGCGCAGCGCGAGACATTAAGGACACGAGGAGGAGGGAGGACACGCAGTCTTGTAAACACACTGTGGCTTCAGTCCAACCACCTGGACTTGACGTGTATTTCTGGGGTTCGAGGTTAAATTGACTAGATATTCCATTAAAATTAGCTTTTTTTCCCCCAAATCAATAGAAGTGCGAATGTTATGCAGAGGAAGTGGCAGTTCCCCGTGTTCTCCACTAGGTGCTACGAAAGAGTCACAGTTTCCTGATGCCGCCTTTTAAAATTGATGACGTGACCCATGAGAAAATGTGCTAATCAGGTTACAGGATTTATTCTTATAAATCAGGGCAACGCTCTGCGTGGGTCAGCTGCAGTTCGACAAGAAAAGAAAGGAAAAAAAACCCACTTTGAAGGTCATGTTAAAGTCAACAACTTGCAGCGAGCTGCAGCAGAGACATGGGGGTGGGGGGGGAGCCTGATTAATCTGCTGCAGTGAGGTCATGCCTGGAAAGAGTGGCGCATATGGAGGAGTCAGTGCAGCTTCCTCAAGCAGCTTTTCTTGCATGAAAGTAAACAAATGTACTGCTTGTCTCGTTGCGAACTGCAGTTGCTGCACACCGACTCCAGCAGTACATTAATCATCATCACCGGACCCCCCCCCCCCTCCCCCTGTTTAAAAGTACCTTCTTCCTCCTCCTCCTCCTCCTCCTCTTCATCTCTGTTCCTCTGGAGCATCTTTCAAAATGCTGCACAGGCTGGTGATTGGCTGGCTGACAGGCTGGCTTGTGAGGTGTGAGGGGGCGGGGAGCTGCAGCCAATCTCCTCCTGCATCCATCTCCCAGCCCCTTTTCTTTTTTTTGTTTTTTTTCTTCCCTCAAGCCTGCATGAATATTCACCCATCTCTAACACAACCTCCTCCTCCTCCTTCTCCCTCCTCCCATGCTCACCAAATTAAAAAAAAAAAAAAAAAATCCCCTGTGAGATTTAAATCTGCGCCCTGCTTCCCTCTCCACCTCCTTCCTCTTTCTTATGTAGAAGAACAGCAGCCTCTCACAACATGGAGGGACGGCAGCTTGCTTTGTGTCACTCACACAATGGATTCTTAACCCCCCCCCCCACACACACACACACACTTCCCCCTTGTCCCCCCCCCCCTCCTCTGCAGAGTTTGGGTTGCAGTGCAGCAGTTGGACCTGAACTGCAGCTTCTCTTTGCTCACAGTTTGGGCTATAAATAACTCGGCAGCCATCTTATCTCTTCTTTCCTGCTCGGTGTTTGCAGTTGTGGCGACACAGAGGGGGGGAAAAACAGAGGAGGGGAAGCACGGTGGGGACAGAAATGATGTTGGCCAACGGGCCTCAAATCTTTAGTGGCATGATTCCATTTAGAGGCCAAACAAGCTTAATGTTGGTTATGGAGTCAGTGTTGGTGGACGGTGTTACAGACGTGGTGGTGAGCAATTAAATCCATCACACCGGGTGCTTCATTTCACACCCTCCTCCAACATCCCTGCAGTCGGGGCTTCATAGCGTTCCTTCAGGAACTTGCAACACTTTGCACCCTCAAGGCCGACTTGATATTTTGTTCCTGCATCTGTGACCCTGGAATCGATCCCGGATCCTGCCGTCATTCATCACAGTATTTTTTGGGAGAGGGGGGGGGTGCATTTGTATAAATTGGGGAGTCTTTCTCAACTTTCCCGCTGTAGTGCAGATGGTCAGGCTGGGCAGCCTCTCTCACAATGAGCAGCAGCTGTCGCTCTTCCAGCTCCAGAGTCTGGAAACATGGTCAGCGATCAGAGGGCCACTTTTGAAAATGGAAACCCGTTTGTCCGCTGCAGCCTTCTGTCCACGTCCAGCCTCCAATTGTCTCTCAACACAACCCCCGGGCCGCTAAAATGGTAAACGTGAGCACTGTCGGATTTAAACCCTCAGAAAATCAACAAGGGGGGGGGGTAAAAATAAATAAAAAGAAAAGTTTGAGCGTTAAAGAGGGCGTCTGAATGAAACACAGGTCTGGGAGCGAGGACTGGTTGTACCGACGACGTTGCATCACATGACCTCAGGTCTGCAGGACTGTTTGCCCTCGGTCACGTACAAACATGAAGACATTTTGAGAGAACTATGTTGTCCCCGATCTAAAAACAAACAAAAAAAAAACAACAAAAAAGCATCCAGTAAGTACATCAACTTTAATATTCATGGGTTGAGAGCAAACTCTGTTCTAGCTCCCCCAACACTTGTTTTAGAATTAAGTTTTATATTTTTCACCTTTAACGCTTCGACAGACGCTGCACCGCTGCAGCACAGCGTGGCGTGGAAGCAGCAGCATTGCTTCTTGTGAATCAGACATGTTAGGATGAATATTAATAAGGTGCCGTGTCGGCTTCCAGATCAACCAGGAAAAAAAAAAAAATAGCGCGTCATACATTTATATACAAGAATTGTCAAGGTCGTGTGTAAAATGCAAATAATAAATTCAATATGTTGATGAATCCTACTATAGTAGGATCTTGACAGCTAAATATTTACCCCAATATAAACATGAAGCTTATGATTATTCTCTATTACACTTTCTTCCTTTTCTTTTTCTTTTCAGCCATTAACAAAAACAGTTACATAACCTGATCATAGATAAATCAGCTATTCACAGATAAGAAAACGTGATGTTATAAGACCCTGATGGCCAGCCTTTACCGCCTCCCTTTGCAAGTTTAGAAACTAGTTGAAGAACTATCAGCAGTATTTCAGTGTGTTTATAGAATTCACAAACCCCAGGACGTGGATCATGTCAATAGACTTTCCTCAGGAAGCCACAATTTGTAGTTAAAATAAAAATGGAGTTCAGACATTGTTTCTCTCGGGTTTAAGCAACATTAACTTTGCTGCAGCTTCTCAAGGTCACCAGATACTCAGTTGACTCCACTGGTTACGTTCACTCCCTGACCCATTTTAAAATGGCTCTTTCGTGGTAAAGCGAAATACAAACGACCAAATCAGTGAAGGGTGCAGGTTTGTGTATAAATCGTATAGTATTGCTGATCTGGTGAATAAACTTTGATTAACCTCAGACTCAGTTAACAGGAATAAACCTCTTCATGTGTCCTGTTGCCTTCCACAAAATCCCAATTTTTTTATTTGATACAACTTGTATTTTAGTCATAACATCCAAGCCAGTCCTCTACAATCAGCTGCGAATACAAAAAAGCCCCTCCATTGTGTTGTGCAAAGCAATACACAGACAAATACTAGCAGGCATTAACAAATGTGACTCAAGGTTTTAAGGCTTTACGCCACGAAAAGCTTACTGAAGTGTTACAAAAGGCTAAAGCTCTGCAACCTGCCGACACGCCTGAACTCACCCAGATCCATTGAACTGTGACCCACAATCCCCAGATCTCACCTGTTCCGCCACAAACCGGAGTCACTCCAGCTTCACCAAGTTGACGGGACAGAAACATCAGAGAAGTGGTTGACGGTTGATTGACCGACAACTGTGGCAAGTGGTTAATGACATTTCAACTTCAGCCAGTTAAGCTTTTGGAAAAAACTGATTTAGGTCCTTCAGACAAGCCCGAAAAAAAAAAAAGCGTTTGAGCAGAAGACATGGCGGATGAGACGGAGCAAAGTCATACAATAATGTGAGGAAACGTTTAATTCACTGATCTAATCTTTTAGCCACTCTTGCCTCAGACTCATCCTTTGATTAAGTTCTTTTAATGGGCGAAAGAAAACCCCAGTGTATTGTAACCATGAACACGTTTATTTAAATCACATTATCTTTCTGCTTAGAAAGCAACAAACTGCAACATGCTCTGTAAAATAAGATTCACAAATTAATGTGTAATGTATTAATTATAGTATGATGTCGAGTCTAATACATGTGAAGACAAATATATATAAAAAAAAAATCAATCATCGTCACATCAGCCGGCAGCTCCAACAAAGTTTTTATTAGTTTGAGAAGCTACAGGCAGTGAACAGTTCGTATTAATGTGAGCTTTGAGCCTGTTTGGAGGTGGTATGAAGGCAAACGCTTCCATTGCTGTAAAGATGGTCTCGATTCTGAACAAGTGATCGATGAGTGAAACATCCTGTAAGAATAATCGGTCAGTGACAGACGGACGTCCCTCAGATCAGGTCTGTACCCTCTAATCTCAATGGTTCAATCACACCGTCTTCCTATTCTACCAAATTGCTCTTGAATCAGCTCGGCGTTAAATAAAACATATTGAAGTCAGTTTTGGTGGATTCGTCAACTTAACCGATCCACAGGTGAACCTGGTGTTCAGAGCCGGTTGGAGAGTTGAAAAGTGAATGAGCTGGGTGAAGATCAGGAGGGTTTCTTTCCGCAGGAGGAATGACAACAGCTGGAAGGGGAGGGGGACTTCTTACTTCTTGAATGACATGCTGAAAGGAAAACATGAAAGTATTACATGAGAGCGAGCCACAATAAATGTTAAATTCAATTAGTCAGTGTTTAAGTTGAATATGAGGGCAAGAGAGACATTTAGTCCGGCTCCACCAAGTGGAAGAATGTTCCAGTAACTGTTCATGAGGTGCAGGTCGAGAAAAATGGAAACAAAATATTTCCCAAAACATCCCGTCAAGTAATTTCAGCTTCGCTTCACGGCAAAACGACGGCTGCCTTCAGCAAGAGGGAAACTTTACCCGACTAGAATAAGACCTGCAACGTGCCGTACCGGTGTGAACATAACCGGTGGATTTTCCTGGAACTGGGTCTGGGGGGGAAAAAGTGGGTCATCTTATCTTTGTCCAACATTCAGCTCCTGGCATTACGCCAGGTTCTACATATGAAGAGTGTGGGGACCCGAGGCGCCTCGCTGAGCAGATAGCGGTGAATAGGTGAACACGCCATGTGGTGACGAGTGGAGCTGGGAGGTTGTTGTAAAGCCGTTCCAGAGGCTTTAAAACGCTGCAGCTCTAAAGCTTGTGATGGAAGCGAGGGTGGATGATGCGTACTGGAGGAGGCAGAACGCTGCATGTGTGCAACAGGAAAACTCCTCAGGAGCACAGCGGACTACTACTGTTAAACCTGTGTGTAGTTCCGTGTTCAATTTTAAGTACTTTATGGTGAAAAGAAAATTCATGTCTCACTTTTAAACCTATACAGTATTTAGAGTTTTCATTTCTATGCATTGGAATAATAGAGCAGAGAGCACTTTACCTCTAAAAGAGAAAGTAACGACTGAATCGGCACAAACAGTTTGTTTTCCATTTTCAAAATTCCAAAACAATATATACATTTAGGCTATTTCGTGCTCTAAGTCCGGGTCACCAGCACTGTGATCATGTGATCATGCTTAATGTAGTCCAAAGTCAATTGTTTTATATGACTAGAGCTTAATGTTTCATTACAGTCATTTATTAGTTCCCGTTATCAACGGTGCTCTTGCTGCAGCTATCTTGGTCAGGCCTCCCGGTGAGCGCAATGGGATTAACCTGATTAAATAATGGCTTTAAAAAAAACAAAACAAACCGAAGTGATCTGCAGCTACGGAGGCCTCCACGAGGCGTTACAGGGATTCGCAGTTTCAGTAACGGCATCGTTGATGTCAAACAGAAGAAACCAGCTCAACTTCTAATCAAATCTGTGTTTTCCTTCCCCGTTTCCCATCCATATCAAGTCAAAGGTGATTAAGTGCAAACATCAGAACCAAGTATTAGTAAGGTGGTTTCTGCTCAAATTCAACAGTCTGAAAATCCATTTGTGCAGGATTATCCTTACAGGCAGCAGATTAATTAGTTCCTATACTTCCAATTAATTTAACTCGTCGTCTTGGATGAAATGTAACAATAGTCCAGACGAAACCCTGAGAGAGACGCTAGTTCACAGGAGAAAATAAAAACAAATTAAGCAAACATCCAAAAATATAAGTTATTAGAGTTCTACAAGTCAGAGCCGGGCTGAGGAGTGGGAGATGATTGTGTGTTTAATGGAGCCTATTTGTCTGTACCGTCTTTTTCCAGGTCTTAGTCCTCAGCTGCATGAACACCCGCTTACTTTCTGCTGCTTGAACTTTTAATAGAACAGCTTTTTTTTTTTATTTTTTATGTCATGCTACTGTAATCCGTACAACTGAATTAGCCGGGCATTGCACTGAGCTGCTGCGTCCATGTTGCCACACCAATACGACGTTGCACACACGTGTTTTTTGGACTTTGTCTTGTGACCTAGTTTAATGCCCAACAATCCGCGGTTTACTTTACAAGTGGAGGGAAATATTTCAGGGGGGGAAAAGTCTCACTGGATTTTGGTCAAAGGTGAAATAACCACAGCGTGTGACTCACTTGAAGCTTTCACTGTCCTGCAGGTTGAGCACCAGGCTGTCGGCATTCAGATAAACTTTGTTTTGGGACTGCGCCACCTGCAGGTCAAACAGAGAGAGAGATTGAGTGGAGAGAAAGCACAGGTGGAACGTTTCACGGCGTGCGGGGAGCTGCCGCCGCCGAGCACAATGAGGACATTGTCGGAGCTTCAACACTGAGCTGATTCACGGCGGGGCGAGAGCCGGCGTGCGTCCATGTAGGAAAGGCTGAACATCACCAGCAGAGCGCCGGGTTCCAGTGACGTGACTGCAGCGTGAGGACGGAGAGCGCTGCACTCAGCTGCGAGGTCACGGCGTCATAAAGCAGGAGCTCAGAGCCCGTTAGTGAATGAATGTAATCAGTGATCCTCCAGCGCAGCTTGGAAACAAATGCACATATTCACATGGGCTCTTGGCTCAACTCGGTATCAACAAACACACTGATGACAATTATGAAGAATTCAGTCTATTCCTACCTCCATGTCTCTACTCCTATTTGAGTAAGACACTTGTGTGTAGATTTTTATGTTTATGAAACACACTGAGCAGGAACTGCGGATGGATTTCAACAAATTTGATGTTCAGTCTAATTTCAACCACAAGACCAAACTGAGGCTCCATCTAAAATTTAACAAAAAAAACACAAGGGACAAGATGTCCAAACGGGTGGGTATTGTGCTGCAATACAACCAAGAGTCATTTAATCAACTGGAATGCAGCCGATCACATGACAGAGCTTTGAGTAAGTCAAATTGAAGTGAGGGAATAGGAGCTTCTTGGTGGCATAAAATCATCAAATAATTGGAATTGTGTCACAATGTACCCTGAAGTGTGCGACAACTTCCACTCAAACCAACAGATCGTGATCCGGTGATCCCTGGAATGTTGAATTCTCAAGTCGCCCTCTGACCTGGACTGGCTTGTTTAGATCCATTTTCTCTATGCCACATTTGAATTTGGCCAAAAACACGTGAAACCTGTTGGTTGTGTATCGATTCATGAGACAAATGCTGTAATGCACTGTCCTCAACTTTTGTCCCATGTTAACGATATCAGTAAGGAAATGACGACAAGTCTTTTAAATCCTGCTTCAGTAGAAGTAGACTGCACAAGATCCATTTCAATATTTTGCATGGAGACTGGACATGTACTTTAAATATCCCGATTTGATCTCAAACAGTGTCCAGTGGCAGGTCAGCAGAGCTGATTCTGTTTTAGCCAGAGGAGAGACAGACTACAGTGACGCTCCTGATGTGATTACAGAGCGACATTGAGTGACGGCTGCAGCTTGCTGGAGAGTCCTTATAAGCAGCTTGAAGCATTTGGCTGCTCTTTGTACAGAGTTTCTAGTGAGTGAGGTCTTGCACCACCAGCTTTTAGAGCTCTGTTAAGCAATCATTGATACATTTGGGGTTGAGCAATATTTAAACAGCGATAATATTCAGTGAGAGTCAGGTGGATGCAAATTTAGAACAGTACGGGTTTCTGCAGTGATGAACTTCAGAGAATGTTTATGCATCGGCAGTCAGAAGCAAACGGGGATACATGAACATGTTTTCTATAGCAGCTGTATAAATATGTTATTCTGACTTCAGCTAAATTCAGGTCCGATATCTTCTCAGGTATGGTGAGTTTCCTGGAAAGTAAAGGTCACAGGGTCGATGAAGGGACACAAGCATGAATGAGACCCGTCACTACTGCTACTGGTTCACCTTCAGCAGGTCAGCAGCAGATCGGTACTGAAGCTCAGTTCATGCCGACGAATGTCAAGAGTAAGAAAATAACCTTGAATATGAACCATTTTCTACAAATAGATTACATTTTGTGGTGCCTCAATGAACATTATGACTTTCATGAAATGTTTAAACCAGGAAGAAAGAAATGAGGGTGGATAACGCCTCTGATTCATGCTGTACAGTGTAATTCATGTTCCTTTTGCGCCATCTAGTGGACAGTCGTACTGTTTTTCTGTTGTCATGCAGGATTCACTTTCAAGAGTTTAAAATGGAGCGTTGAAGATATTCTGGCTTTCAGGCCAGAGCTCAGTGTCTGATATTGTTGCCGTGCTTGATGTTGGGGTAGAAATTCTCACTGATGAGTCCTCAACACTCGAATCTCTGAAGCGACAAATGTCTACATGTTTCATTCACATTTTACTCTTTGCTCCTAGTTTGTTCTTGATGCAATGTGGCAGCGTCTGTAGATTACTTAACTGCACAGCTGTGTGTGTGTTGAGGTTCCCAAATGACCAAAAATTACAATTAATACGAGTAAAAGTAAATAGGATCACAAAGTGGCAGACAAATTGAAAATATACCAGATGGCCATCATACAAGTGCTTGTATTTGTGAATCGTTCGACTTTCCAAAGCTGCTTGAATTTCTATGCAAAAACAAAAATAAAAGGAATTTAAAAGGAATGCATCTTTTTAAGTTAATACAGGCTAACTAATGAGAAGTTTGTCCTGATCACAGTAAAGAGTATAAAAAAGATTGTGTTAGTTCTCTACTATTGTAGCGTCACACTGATATTTCTAGGAAGTGAAGCAAAGTATTTGCTCACAACACACCAATCCTTCATGAGTCATGCAGCACCATCTTTTACACTCAGCTGACCCGAGGCTAAATCCCAACCCTCTGTTACTGTTGCCGACTGACAAGCCATCACAGCCGACTGCATGTTTACGTGGCAGATGTCGGTATAGAAGCGACACCGTAATGAGCGATAGACCGCGCTCAGGGTTTTGCCAGCCATGTTAGTTGATTAGCTTTGGTGATATTAGTGTTCATCAGATCAGCTGGAGCGTTACATTAATCATTGCTGCAAGCAGGAAGAGATTGATAATATACGAGTACATTGCTAATATTATACAAGACATTGTCTCGTCGCATTAGATCTGTGTGGTCTGCTGCGCAGCTTAAACCACAGGAGACATTTGTCCATGTAAGTGTTTATTTTTGGAACTGGGATGAAGGGAATCTTGTTTCCCTGTTGCACGAGCACATCGTTTGACTGATTTCGCATCTTAAATGACTTAAACAGCCCAGAAAATAACAAGCGTCTCCAGCGAGCTGAAAATGTTTGACCTTGTTCGGGGAGTCGGTAGTTGAATGCCATCGGCTGGTTGGTTGGCCTTCAGAGGCAGGGCTTAGGGTCACATTTAGAATTAATCCAAGAGACTAAAATAAAGTGAATATTTAAAACAAAAAAAAATGAAATGTTTGTAATCAACAGCAGCTTTTGTTTCCCTCAGTGTGTGTGTACATCTTGGCCCAGTATTGTATTAAGGACAGCCGCCTTTTATACATCTACACGTATCTATAGCAGCTGCAGGAAAACTTAAGGCAATCCATATCACAATAAATGTTTTTAAAAAAAAACATTAACAAAGTGTTCATGTCTTACAGTCTTGGCGATGTTCTGCGCTGCTCGGATCTTCCTGAGTTTCAGGTAGCCTGGATTCTTCGTCACGGCCTCGCCCAGCTGAGACAAACAGACACACAAGTTAGTGTATTCACAGGAGAATACAGTTACACACCTACAAAAGAGGAGTGCAGGTTGTTGGCCTGAGGCTGCTGAGCAGCAGGCCCAGCCGGTCTCTCAAAGGAGAAACAAAACGGATGGCGAGGAGGATCAAGGCTGCGGGCGTGTCACGGCCCGGCTCCAGCATTTCTCACACACACGTCGACGTGCAGACTAAATAATTACTGCATACTTGGATGAAGTGTTTGTTTAAGTACCGTTTGTTTCTTGGTGCAATTACGAGGCAAGGCCGAGATGGTTCACGTTGGGACAGGAATGTATCCGAAGCCAATGCTCTGGGGTGGTTTTAAAAGTTAATGAAGTTGATAACCAGATAAAGCACAGCACCGCATTCAGGACAAACAACCTCCGATAATATACGTGGCCAGCGCTCGGTTCAGAAATGTCCACGTTTCAGGTTTGTCCTCGTCAGAAAAGCTTCAGCAGGCAGATCAGTCACAGAAAAGTAAACTGTTGCTAAACAGGTACAGCAACCCAGCGGCGATTACTTTAAGCCGCCACCACAGGCATCCACACCTAATAGTTAAAAATAAAGATAATGTTCTCCTTCCCTTCACTGAACTCTCCATTAAGAGTAGTTGTTTTTTTTATCCTGCGGTGACGTCTCATGTCCACTCCTGTGAGGCAGGGCTTCTCAACTGGGACTCACATTTTCCACATGGTCACCCACTTTTTTTATTTTTAGAAATCAAATATTTTTCAAGAATGTATGTTAAAAAAACAAACATTTTTTATACATTTTTCTGTGCAACATGCCGTTCAGACTCAATTAAACTGAGGACCACTACAACTGCATGTCCACAAGTGAAATAAATCAAGTGCACAAAATGAGGCAAAAGAAACTAGATGTATTCACTGTGTTCAGAAAATATTAATAGGAAACTGAGGAGGACCATGACATAAAAAGTTTTCAGCTAACCAGGTCATTTGTTGGACTTAATGAGACTATTGGACATGTGCTTCGCTCTCGATAAAGTCTGGGGTGACGGGAGACACAGCTCCTCCCCGATCACACTCAGTTTCTGAATGACGCTTCAGTTTTTATTTAATTTAATTTAAATATGACAAGGTATTGTCTGTGTATGCATTATTTATTTATATTTTAAGTTATAAGGAAACCCCAACATAAAAATAACCGCAGAGCTTCAAATGTAGGAAACGGAATCATACTGAGGATCCACCAGCTCACCATTTTTGCAGCCTGAGCTTCTCCTTCAGCCTGGATGATCTTCTGTCTCTGATCCTGTTTGGCTTTCTCCACATAAAACTGGGCTCGCTGCGCCTCCTGCTGGGCTGGAGAAACAAGCACACAACACTGAAACCATGCCATTCACCCTACTATTGAATAAGATAAGACGTTCAATATTGGTTTCTACACATTTTTTTATAGATAGGCGCTAAAGAAAAGGAGTGGTACATTTAATAATTCACAGAAAAGCCTTTTCACTTCCCTTTTTCCCCCCATTATTTGTAACTGGTCAAAGTGCCAGGTTGGGAAGCATTTTAATTCTCCCACCTGTGTTTTTGATACTGCAACACCAATAAAAATGTGTTGATAAAAATATCTGGGCGCGGGAAATTTCCCTGGAGCTGTGCTCCGCTCACGCCGTATCTACAGCTGCCGTTTACTGGAACTAGCCAACCTACTGCCAGACACTGGTGAAGGGGGGAAATGTGCTTCATCATTACAGTCTAAAGGAACACTGCTGAACATCCAGTGGAAAAAATGTGGGCTTGGTTGTCTTGTTCAGTTCCACTTTGACTGGATGAATTCAGGGATTGAACCACTAACCTTAGGGTTTGAGGGTTAATCTATACGGAGCAACAGTCCAGATACACAAAGTGTGAGAAGATATGAAGAGTCGGCAAGACTGGAAAATGCGTCTGCCTTTCCTTTGTTACATTCATTGTCTAAATAATAAAGTATCTTCAGTCTTTGGACTTTGAGTATTTTCAATTATTTCACCATTTAAAGAACAATCAGATAAACATACACCTCAAATAGACGTTAAACATCTCCTAGAACTTCTTTTGAGGTAGAATTTATATGATTCGAGCATCATCACGCTAACTTTTTTTTGATTCTTTACTTTTCTCGAAAGACAACTAAATACTTTTTGAACGAGACTCTTCAGGAGAAAATGATAGGGTGAATCTTTTAAGTTTGCTGAACATCATGTCCACATTTTAATTTAACAGGTTTGGCCTTCTACTCACAACATAAGATAATAAAATAATAAATAGTAGAGCTCAACACAAGCAAAAGACAGAAGTTGTGAAAAATATTCTGTCTCAATAGGTTTAATTATGGCTACAAAAGCTTTGTGTACCGAGCTACTTCCAAGGCTCCTCCTGGATCCTGTCACATGCTTAGTGCATTAATTGATTATTGGCCAACATTCACACTGGAATTGGTTGAACTTTCTACGTAAATAAAATGTGTTAACATACATATATTGGACTCTAAGGGCTCGTTGAATTCAGAATGTGAACAATGCTGTGAAATGGGCGCTTTCATTATCAATGTATTATTTAAGTGACCTGTGACACAAGTGCTACAGATAGAAAGGGTCAAAGGGATAAACACAAATATGTCTTCGATCTCAATGAGTAGAAAATCAACCTAGCTAATAAATTGAGCGCAACAGATGAATGGATGCACACAGATATTGCAGGGTTTGCAACAATTACCCCAAGTATAGTTATTTTTGAAACCAACAATAAAAATTTAACACTTTTTGGGGGGGAGGGATTCCTAAATTCAGTACATAACATCTTAAGAATTTCATACTTTTTTCTAACCTTTTACAATGTGCTATTTGTGAAAAGCAAATGAAGTTGACGTAAATTAGCAAGAAGCTTTCAATATTGTAGATGCATTAAGCAAGACTCCTTTCCCCCCCAAAAAATTCTCATTTAAAAACTAATTTTAAGATTAAAAGTCTGGAAATAAAAGGATAAAAACATTTTAGTACAAGGATTGTTTGGGAGATCATATAACTGTTGCCACCCCTAAATGCATCGATAATTAGTTTTCATTCAGAAAAGTCAATCAATCAAAATATTGTAATAAGTTTCATCCGATCTGAGGAACAAAATGCTCAAAAGTCACACTTCATTTATCTTGCAGTATCAGCATGAGCGCGTCTGGCTGAAGACCACGATTTTAAATCTTCAGAAAAAGAAATTATTGAATCTAGTTGATCATTTGTGTGTGGGTGTCTATACGTTTCCAGTAAAATTCTAAGCACTCTTTACTGGGTGCGAGTAAACATCCCCATTCATGACCAGTAGTCAATTATAAATTAACTACCGAAGAAGAACTTAGCTCAGACCTGCTCCTCAAAACGCAGCACATCGATGCATTCAACTTTAAATCAATGTGTTTCAATCGTGGAGCGGCTGGGAAAGGCACACTGACACTTTCCCTCTTGCCATCTGCTTCGTTTACGTACCTCGTAATACTTTATTTTTGAGTGGACCAGTCGATACACATTAATCCAGGGTCTTAAAAATCACATCTCCCCCAGAATGAAAGTAAACACTGAACCCACATTCTTACTGTCAGATTTTCACAATAGAAGCTCCATCTTAATAGTCGATAAAAGACAATGGTTGGTTTGTTTATGTGAACAAGTTGGGAGGCGGTGATGTGGATCAAACGGTATCTTCTGTCTTATTGCAAACAACCTTCATTTTTTAAAATAATGATTGACTATATAAAGGTCACATTACCAAGGTCTGGAGGTCCAATACGTCGTTGACTGCAGGACCGACGTACTCACCAACTTGTTTGGCCTCCACAGCGGCCGTGTACTCTCTGCTGAAGCTCAGCTCTGTGATGGCGACGTCGTCCAGGATGATATTGAAGTCTTTGGCCCGCTCAAACAGCTCCCTGCGGATCAGCAGAGAAACCTGCAGAGATAGTCGCGTCAGAGCCTCTTCAGGGGTGACAAGACTTTAAACGTACGCGGGTGCAGTTGTCCCGGCGACGGCCGGAGTTGGTACCTGTGCTCTCTGCGTGATGAGCTGCGAGGCGTTGAACTTTGCCACCACGCTCTTCAGCACCTCGTTGACAATGGAGGGCAGCACGCGCTCGTCGTAGTCCTGCCCCAGCTGCTGGTAGAGGATGGGCAGGTTGGACGCCAGGGGCCGAGAAAGGACCCTCAATGTCAGGCTCACCATCTGAAGGTCTGTGTGTGTTCATTTGAGACGGTTAGAACTGCTTCTCTCGTGACAAAGACCTCCAAAATGCTGCAATGTACCACTTGACCTCCAGCATTAAAACAAGCACCATTCATGAGTACAGTCCCCAAGTCTGGCAAACATTTCTGCATGGAACTGCTCGTTAGATTCAAGGAGTTTTAACAAATAGTATGTGCACAAACGTTGGTGCGTGGGTTAAGAGGATTCTACTTAAAACCCTTAAAAGGTGCGTTTGTGTGCTGAACTCAGCATCTACCTTTTCTGTTCAAGAGTCGGTTGTATACCTACAGTCCCGACCACTCCACACTTTAAGAACAAAAGCTCAACGCTGCATAAATAAACACTTGTCGCAACAGTCCAAGACTAAGTAGGACATTTGTACTGCTGTACTTGGGAAAAGCTTTGCAGAACACGCAAGATGACACAAAAATCAGAGATTCACTGATGAAAACGAGTGAAGAGTCCACAAAAAGAAATTTCCCGACACTCTACTAGAGGTTTTCTATTAATGGCGACTCAAAAAAAAGAACCAAACGTTGTAAGGGGTAAATGTAGAGATTCAAGGGCCATTGAGCAAGTGAGAAATAGCCGTAAAAGAAATACCACTTTTGCATATTTTTGTATTTTCAGTAAAAGTAATGACATTCCTATATTCCTGAAAAAGATCTGATCTTTCAAATCTAATAATTGAGGTTTAAAAGGTCTGGAATTGCAGGTCTTCAATAAAGTTCAAATGTTTTCATAGGATCTGAGGAAGACTTGCGAGTTTGATAAGTCAACTTTAAAAACAAAGCCACTAATTAACAAACTATCTTCATTATTTTGCACATTTTATCTTTCTAAAACCTAAACTGAATGTCACACATTGTTTTGTTACGGAATGGAAAGTGCCTGACCCTTGCTTCCAGTCAGAGAGGAGATTTTCCGGGGTCTGGCTCGGATGTCGTAGATGATGGGGTACTGGAACCATGGTATCCTAGAAAAGCACAATACGCAGTTAGATCATCTGTAAACATCATCCTGTCACGGAAAATAATGAACTTGTGCTTTTACAATGCAGATGGAGAGGTGTGCAACCTTCAGTGACGGGCAATAGAATATATGTAAAACTAATATTTATAAATAAAAACAGTGTTCAAAAACAGTTAAAAAAAACCAACAAAAAACAACAACGAGCAGCCCACCACCATTCAACATTTTGTCTTTAAAACTTGGGTAATGTAGAGGAGCCAACAAGTTTGTACTAATAATGAAAAGCAACTGGCACCTGAAGTGGAGTCCCTCAGCGAGGACGGTGTCCATCTGCATGCCTCCAATCCTGTTGAAAATGATCGCCCTCTGTCCTCCTTCAACTGCACACAGGGGAGACCAACAATATTAACAGCGAGAAATGTCTGGCATTCAAACAGGAGACGGGACACCAAGCACCACTTGTATTTCTGGATATTTAATTATGGCTTACTCTTTTATAGGCACAACAGAAAACGGTTATAAAATGCTTTAAAATGGACTAATCCTATACAACCACCAAGCAAGGCGGTTACATTTCACTGTATTTTGCAGCAGAATGTTTCAGCAAAATTGACTATGTTAAGATTGGAGTAATTGTGTGATCTTGCAAAATTACAGATTGTTTCATCAAGTCTACAAAAAAGCAAAACTATAAATTCAAAGATTATAGCAATATTTTACCAGTTCAGCCCACTCAAGATGAAACTGGACTGTATGTGGGCCCTGAAGGCAAATATTTAGTATTTAATTTGAACATCTCTGTGTGTATATATCATACAAGTTGTTTTTTTTTTTTTAAATAAGTATGTTTCTTCCATAACAGTATTTGGTTTGTTAAATATTAACTGGGCCTACAATTTATCACATAACATACTATCTAGCTGTACAAAACATTAGAATGCACCATATAAGGTCTATTTGTAAAATTTCTAGGTGGTTTATATTTTTATATTATGATTGTATAGTAATAGGAGTTATATGATGAGCAATGGTAGCTGCCCAAATGCTTCACGTACAAAGATGAAAGGTAAACTACAGATGAAAGTCACGCATTAACAACTCAGGAATGGTCTGGATTTGAGGATTGCACGTTTCTAGACAAGTCAACCCAGGAAACAGAGAGAGATCCTGCATATGTTTAGAACCGTTCGTAGTGCAGGCGTCTGCAGTCCGTGACACTTTTCGTAGCATTGGAGTGGCAGCATGAAGCGTCAAGTCACACGATGCCTAAAACAGTGTGGAAAAGTCGGACGAACCAAGAGGCTCTGCAAAGAGGAATGGACAGCCTTGTCCTCGGAGGGTAAAGAGACCATTGATAGTCGTCACCAAATACCACAAAACTTATTGATTTTGAGGGGCAGTAGAAATAATGTATGAGGGTATTTATTCTAAAACTGTGGCATATGGTTGCACATTAGCCTCTATTAATACACGAGTAGAGTGTCAAAACAAGTCAGTCTAATTTTTTTTAAACCAATATTATCTTTCCTCTTTTTTTGTGCGATGCAATTTATGCACTCGGCACGTGCATACTATTAGTTAGAAGTTGGAACTGTGTGTGAAAAGTCAAAGTTATAATTCAACTGCTCAATACAATTTTCAACCATTAATCCAAGCAAAAGGAGTAAAACGCATTTCCTTTGTTAACCGTCAGCAATGGAATCTTACCCGATAAGCTACAGTGTGTCTAGATCTGTCAAAGTGGGGATAATTTGAGGACTCGATATTTTCTCAAGTGTTACTATGAAACGTTTAAGAACCACTAAAAACTTTTTAACACGAACTATCCCATGTCGCAGTCTTTTCTTCGTGTTTGAGGAAGAGCCTGCGATGCTTCACAGAACACTTTGAATGCCCTTGAAATAAAACATTTAAAAGGTTTTACTTAATTATTGGCGCTTTATTTTAATATATAGAAATGTCCACATCTTCCAAGTCTCCAAGGGCATATAAACTTGTGCGTGTACTTGGAAGGCTTTTAGTTCACTTTTGGGGAATATTGAGTCTGATTTGCATCTTTAAAATAATTTTACATTCTTTTTATCTCATTGGTTTTGGCCAAAAACTATTAATACAGCCCAGTGATACGGTCAACATTACACATAGAATACGTGTTCAACAACTGTGTCATGTATGTGAATGAACAACTGCATGTAAAAAATTAAACCTAAAAGCGCTACAACAATATCACCTCGACATTGTTTCTGGTTCATTTCTATCGTGTTCCGTCTTAGTGTTTGTGTCCTCTGGAGGACCAACACATCCACAGCGGTTCCATAGATGGCTGGCTGTGTTCAGGTGTCAGACTTGCAAATTATCCATAGTGGCATTCAGAAAGCAGGCTATTGCCTTCAAGATGATGTGTCTCGTGGTGCCGTTTTAACGTATGCAAACCAAATGCACTGCAAAAACCACCAAATAAGTGATTTGGCACTCCCACCTGCAACAGATCCCAACAAGTACCCTTCAAGGAAAAACTGTGGACTTGACCAACCTGTGTATGTGGCCTCCTTCACACCATAGGCCAAAGCTCCAGCACCGATCAGCAGTTTAAGACCAACACCAGCACCTCGGGGTCCTGATGACATCCTGCCAGCTATCTGCCGCAGCTGCTGCAGAAAACCCTGAAATAAATGCATTTTGATTCGTTAAAGGGGTTTGCATAAACATAACTTTGACATCCGTGCTGGCAGGACGAAGGTTTATACATGTATATAAAAGTCTAGTAGCTCATTAGATGTAATCTGTACATCCAGCCGATCAGAATTTACTTGATGTTGAACATTATTTAATTTCGAATGAAGGAAAACTGACAAAGACATTCATTTTATTGCAATTCCAGCATTCTGTCATTACAGGCCTCTTGGTCGTCTCACTTGCACTTTGTCAGGACATACGAGGTGTTATGTGAAAACCTGAAGGTGCCCAGTGTAACCAGACAATGCCAACTTGAAGAGAATATTCTGGAAGTCTCCAATTTCTTTCTGAATTAATGGAAGAGTGCATGTAGCAGCAAAAAGCTCAAGACGGGGTCAATTAGAAGACGATATCGGACATGCTAGCGCAACACAGTAATTTTATCTTTCATGCAACATTGTTGGTTAAATGTCATTATACGTACACTTGTATAGTCGATTAACACCAAACATACAGCTTATGCGAGTCATACATGACTTAAAGTTAATAAAATATGACTTTTGGGTGACATTCGTTAACTAGCCAACATCACTCCACCGGCCTCACGTGCTGAACTTAACGCCTTGTTAAACATCACCCAGCGACGCTCGAGCAACAGGAAACGCCCGAGCGTTTAAACGAAACGGAGGACAAAGTGTCAAACACACTGAAACTAAAGTTGGAAATGAGACGGGAAAGCCCTCACTTACTCCTGGATCTTTATTCGCCATGCTTGTCCTCAGCCGGGTTAGGAAAGCAAGTGAAGAAGAGACAAGGTCACGGGTGATGACGCACTTCCGTTTCCGCGGGGCACCATGGGAAATGTCGTTCAACGGTGGAACGTTCTGGTGACTGCACGTATGTCGTTTTAATGCGGAGTGATAACCAACATTAACAAAAATAATAAAGCATAAATATTAGCCGAGGAGAAAAGTTACGTTTGAAGCAACTTTCTTTCGCTCCTTTCATAGCTTTGCTCCTTGTTTACCCCCTCTTATCCCACTCTGCCATTTTCTTTCTCACCCAAACATAAGTTTCCACATATTGTCTTTCTCCATCCATTTTTCCTTTTTATTCTTTGCTGCTTAAAGACAATTTCCTCCATTGTGGTCATTGTCCTCACCACGTTATTACTCTGAGAAAGTTTTCCTACTTGCTGGAGTTCATTTATTTCAATTTATCTTTTTTCATTTCAAGACCATTTCTCTTTTTCTTTGATCACACCCCTTCCCCATTAATTGCAGCGCTCTTGACCTCTTGAATACATCTTTCATTTCTCCCCTATAAACTTAAATCCCACCAGTCTCTCACCTTGATGAAGCAACACCGCTCCTGTGCTGCAGGGAGCAGCAGAGATTTACATAGATATGGAGATCAAGGCCTACAGTGGAAATACCGTCGTTTTTCAAGTAAGGGTTGATGCAACAGTTTTCACTGAATTGTGTTGGTCAGTGAACAAAAAAATAAAGCCTTCACTCACATCCATAATCCAACTATGACCAACACAAAGAAAACTGGTAGAAACAATATAGTCATCTTATAGCAGGCGTCGCTGTAATCACACTGGTTTTTCAGTTATAGCATCATGTCCTCCAACTCCAACTCAAGTTTTGTATAAATCATGTTGCATGTAGAAGACAAGAAACATGAGGTAGTTAAAATATAGACAGAAGTAAAATTAGTTGAATTGTATTTTCTTTTACTTCAAGGCCTAAACTTGGCTATGGTGAATTTGATGCATTAAATTGGCAGAATAGCTGAAGGCAAAGGCCTTGCAATCTGAAGGTGATGTCATTCGCACTTACTCACCTCACTTCCTTGTTTGGTTTACAGACAGCCACTCCCCAAACATTTCATGACCACACCACACAGATTATTTAAATTCATAATGTATTTTACCTTGTCTTGTCTAAATAGAGTGCACACACTTTCACATAGGAAGACCATCATTACCACATTTTCTGTTGTATTAATCTCAGTTTTCTTTTTGAGTTACCATGACAGGGGGAAGTCCCATCCTGGAGTGGCAATTGGTGTGACAATGAGCTTGGCAATGCATCAGGGACTCTTTTATACCTGCTCAGCACTCAGCCGTACCAACTGTTGCCATGTCAGCGGGGTTCATTTTCTCCACCAGAATGTCATTTGTATTTCCCCTTTCTGTAGAAGGTGGTTTAGCCCAGCCACTGTAGTAATGCTCCCTCATGGCTCATTCTGTTATTTGTTGTGTCAGCAGTCCAGTTTGTTAGTTATTTGAGTTTGTTCTGGTGACCTCGTTTATCTGCAAAGAAAGCTTAAGTTTGTATTTTCTTATTATTTGGGGTAAATAAAATTGCCTTTTTCAATAACCTGCTGTTTTCCTCATTCCTCACTGTTTGGTCCCTGACAATAGTTCAGAATATTCACCTTTTTGGCTTTTAATATAATTAAAATTAATTATTAACATTTATTTATATAGCATAGTTCATGCCCAAAGTGCAGTTCAAGGAACACAATATAAAATGAGACCAAGACATTGAAAAGTAGGATTAAAAAAAAAAGAAACTTCAAAAAGACAATGACAACATGAATTAAAATTCGAGATCAAAAAATAAAATAGCCTTCATAATGAAGCTAAATTATTCACATTCTTTTGAGAGCCAATATTATATCAGCGAAGTCCAGAAGATATCATCAATATTGGGAGGCTGATTACATCAATGGAATTGTTCATAATATTGTGACTTCTTGTATCAACATAAGTGATTGGATGCTTTTATATGACGTTTAATGGATAGGTGAAATTTGTAATCATTGTCAACTTAAAATATTATTGAGCTATTTGGGCAAAATTGTGCAAATGTAACTGTTTTTCATGCACTTTTTGTGTGATAAGTACTTTGGCTGCAAAGTTGTAAGATAGTTTAATTTATTTATGAATTAAATATATATGAAACAAAACACACTGGTCAAACCTTTTGATTTTAAATTCCACATTTTAAGTATCTGTTGACATATTTGCACACAATTAATTACATTTCATAAATGACCAATAATGAATAATTTCCGTAAACACAAAGAGCTACTGATGGAGATGTTTGTCTTCTAACAATTAATAGACCTTGACTGTACGATACTATGCAGCAAATGTATATGGTAGAAAACACAAAACTGACAAGGCCACATTTTCACATTTTCTTAATATAAGATTAGATTTTTATATATTTCACATGGAGAAATTCAGTCATCACAGCAGCTCCACGATGCACAAAAAAGACACAAAAATATAATAAATTAAAGAAATATAGGTATTCAAATACTAAACATGCAGTTATTAAATATTATGATATTAAGGTATTCGGAATTCTGAACAAGAAAAAGATACACACGCCTTTCCTGCTAGGAAAAGGCTTCCCCCTGACCCCCGTCATGCTCCGCCTGCCGCTCGCTGGCGCCCCCTGGGGGCCTCAAAGTCCAACTTTTTCAGGCAAAACTGTAGAATTTGTAGCCAGGACAAAAAGTTAGTGTGAACTTCTTCATGACGTTGATGTCTTGGGTTACAGTGTCCATCCTCCAGGTCTCTCTCTCTCTCTCTCTCTCTCTCTCTCTCTCTCTCTCTCTCTCTCTCTCTCTCTCTCTCTCTCTCTCTCTCTCTCTCTCTCTCTCGCTCTCTCTCTCGCTCTCTGGGTTGCAGTTGGAGCTCGTGTTGCCTCAAGTCGGCCGACCTGTGGGGTTGCGCGTGCAGCTGCGGCCTGTCGGCTCGTTGATTGGCTCCGCGCTCAGTTCCTCCTGAGGAAATCACTCCTTTTATAGTTAACGGCGCGCCGAGCGGCCGCTTTCCGGGTTGACGCTCACTCACCCGGCATGTAGAGGAGGCGGGCCGCCGGGAGACACCTGGACCGCCGCGGACACGCCGGAGCCCCCGACCCTCGGAGACGATCCGCACTCATCGGACAGGTGAGGAGCGGGAGCGGAGGGAGGGAGGGAGGCCGTGGGAGTAGAAGGGAGGGGTATTCGGGGAGGAGGTGGGGGCTGCTGGGTTTTGCTGCAGGGAGGAGGGGGATCGGTCCTCTGGGTGGATCCTGGCCTCAGATTAGACATGTCAGGTCCTGCACGGCGCTGCTGCTGCTGCTGCTGCTGCTGCTGCTTCACCAGGAAAACCGTGGTCCCTCCTCGAGCTTCACACTTTCGGATCTTGTTGTTGAGCGCAACTCCCGTAGTGCTCTGGGGGGCCACTTTACTGAAGGTACGTACACACACACACACACCAACACAACGGACCCAGTGTGTTTGCACTGAGGTAGATCATGTACTTGTTCCACAACAGCCAGGAGGCAGTGCTGCTGCAAACCCCGTGCAACGCTCACACACCGTGCTTCTGTCAAAGCTGCAGATATTCACCAAACCAAAGTTCTTACAACCTCAGTAACTTGGTAACAAGTAGAGCTTCTGCACTGGCAATCGGAAAAAAGATGTTTTCATGTGTGGAAGTGAAGACGGGGGTTTGTTACTGCACCTCAGTCTGACTGTCAAAAGTACATGCTGACTTTAATCTGGCGATCAGAGTCAAAATCCAAAGACGATCACCTGCAGTTGCACACATTCAAGGCAGTGAGCAAGAATCCCAGCTGCAACGTGAAAGTGAGGTCTCCTTGCACATAAGCAGTGATGGAGGAAGTACAAGATGCTCAGGTATTATTAGAAACACCACAAAGTAAAATAACTCGTGCTGCAGTTCGTGTTTGAGGCAATGAACTCAGCTGAAATAGTTGATAGTTAACAGTTTCTGGAAGCAACGTGCGAGACTATTTCTGCCTTTGGTCCTTTTTGTATTTTATGTGCTTGTGTTTTCAACAAATAAGATCTTTAAAGACATCATCTTGGACTCTGCAGCTATGTTTCTCTGCACTCTTACGTTTTATCGTAAAACTAGTAACTTGGATAGTCAGAGTACTCAAGATGAGAACTATTTAAATCTGCAGCATTGTGTTTTTTTAAACTTTGCCTCATGAACATGAACAAGGACTCTCAAGACAAATAGGTTGAGACTTTAGTTTATTACATGACAAAGGACAATTTATGTCACTTAAATGTATACAAGACAAATGAAGGACAGAAACCAGTAAATATTGTCATTGTTTTTTTCAGATGAATAAAATGAGGTGGACTGAAACAACCTTGAAATGAATCATTTGATATGTTGTATGTGTAGTAAGATTGAGTAAAAGTACTATTACC
Source organism: Blennius ocellaris (assembly GCF_963422515.1). Lineage (NCBI taxonomy): Eukaryota > Metazoa > Chordata > Actinopteri > Blenniiformes > Blenniidae > Blennius > Blennius ocellaris. The sequence goes on from NC_137659.1 coordinate 15,400,288, forward strand.
CCTTGAAATAATATGTTCCAATGCAAAATGTACTTGGAAGTATGCATAAGTATGTATCAAGATGGAGATGTGTTTTGCATTGTTTCATGTAACTTTTCCAGGGAAGTTGTTCAATTTGGATAAATGGCTGAAATGATTTAAAAGGTAATGACTTGATAGCAGTCGAGGTAAATAGCTGTTGTCCATTCTTTACAGTCCCATAAGATATTGAATCCAATAAAAACTCATAACTGATTCTATTCAGGAGATGAATACAGTATAATGTGCTTTATTACTTGTCTCCTTGTGAGAAAGTAGTTTTACTTTCCCTCTAATAACTGATCGGTTAAAAAAACAATATACGGCCTCTGATTGTGTGTTTGAGTTTCACGGCTGTACTTTCTGTTGTTTGGTTTTGCCAACAGCAGCAAGTGTCTTACCTGATCTGAGTCTGCTCGACTTCCTCAGTTTTAAATTTAGGCCAAACTTTCAGAGCCTTCATCACTTCCTCTTTTTGCCATTTTTTTTAACAAGCAGGCGCTGCTTCCACTTCAGTCTGTGGCACACTAAACTCACCGAAGTTGTCTGGCACACAGTATTTTTACCTCATCATCAGCACCGTTTCCAGTTTCGCGCTGCAGCGTCCCACAGTGAGATAAGTGAACACGAACTACATGTTTTGTTGGGCTTGTTGACGTAATGAAACGGCTACTTCCTGAAAGCCTGTGGGGTTTTCACGGTGTGGGGAGGGGCTCTCCTGCGGGCCGCCGCATCATTTCAGGTGTTCTGATACGATGAGGATGTTGGGTTCAGCCCGAGTACTCAAAATCTACGGGAAAGGTGAAATTAAGAATGATAAAGGCCATTCAGGCAGCCCCCTGATATGTAAACGTGCACACGTCACCATCGGCAATAATTTCAAGGGCTAAAAAGATGTGTGTACGTTAAGATTAAAAAAATCTGCAGTGTGTTTGTCTCGTTAGTTTCTTTAATGTTGTCTTCTGTCGCAGCAGCCGGTTTGTCGTCTTAATGTTTGACCTGCTGACCTCCGTATATACGGTACGGCCATGGGCTGGTCGTTTCTGTGTGGGTTTCCTTCAGGTTCCCCCGGTTTGTTCCCAGGGTCCACAAAAAGATGCATGTGGGGTTAATTGGTGACCGTGCATTGACCCGATATGTGAAAGTGAGCGTGTGGTTGTTGTCTCTCTACGTTTTGACAGGCAACCGCAAAAAAATGTACTTGCATTCGATGATCCTCAGTCACTTCAACTACTGAGTAACTAGTTGATCCCAGGCTGGTCAGAGTGCACAAAAAAAAACTATTGGAAGTCCTGTACAAACAAGCGATTAAAGCTATGGATAAAAAAAAATAACTGTGCAATTAAAATAAATAAATAAATAAATACAGTATTTTAAACTGGGACAGTTTTCACACATTTGCAGACTTTAAAATTGATTTATAAATAGTGCATGAATTGGCTCCTGATCCTCTGGCAGAATTCATCAGCCAAAGAAATGGCCTTGAACGTTTTATTTTATTTTATTAATTGTACAGCAAGTGTTTACATATGTAATTTACTGTTTGCCTATTTTTTTATTGTAGATGTATTTTATTGCCATTTTACATCATGGTCAGGGGACGACAGATGAAAACTAGCCTTCTGGCTAATTCTGGCTTCTGTTTTTTTTAACCATGTGTAACCATGTGTTTTATGAAATTGCACTGTCCCCTTTTAAATAAAGAAATAAGAACCTGTCCAGGGTGTGTCCCCAGAGCGAGCCGGGGATGGGCTCCAGCACCCCGCGACCGAAATGGGATAAAGTAGTCTAAAAAGGGGGGATGGATGGATGGAATTGAATATCCTAAAGCGCAACGTCACATTTCCCTGGTACGTGTTGCATCGGGAGCAATTGTAGCGTGAAGAAACTGGCACGTCGTCTCTCAGTGGGGGTGAGAACCTTCCCCGGGTTGGACAAGTTCCACCGCCTCCAGGACCTGGTCTCCAGTGATGGTCGTACGGGAGGTTGCTATGGCTACCGTCGTGGTCCGGCAGCTTCAGTAATGCCATGTCTTTCCCCCGTCCCTTTACCGGTTGGTCTGGGGTCACAGACATGCGGTCATGACCAAATGAATGAGATCACATATGCAGGCTAGTTGACGTGAGTTTTTTTTTGTCTCATCTGGGTGGCCGTCCTCACTCTTTGCGGTGGAGTAATGAGAAGCCAGTTAGGGTTGTTGTTTAAAGACTTTCCGTCACGCAGTGCCATGAGGAGGTTCCCCACACAGGACCATGTGGGATAGAAGATGGAGCTTTCTGAACTATGAAAAAGGAAAACAAAACCTTTAGTCCATGCCCTCTGAGCGCATAAAGCACTTGGATTAATGGATCCTCTGCATCTCCACAACAGATTCTACTACCCATTCGGTTAAAACCAGCAGACATTGGTCCTCGATATGGTTCCTGTAGGGTGGACCTTCACAAGACTGCCTTTCAACTGTCTTGGTCACTGACGTCGGTTCTCTGTAGTGAAAACACGAGAATGAGTGTCAAACTTAAGCCTAATGATCCCGTTCAAAGCTACATGTGTCTTTCAATTGTGTTGACAGCATGGGGAATCTGATCAAGGTGCTGACGAGAGACATCGACAACAACGGTGGAAACTTTTTCCTCGACTTTGAGAGTAAGTGGAGGAAAACTGAGGCACACACACGATCGCATTACACATTAACTTTCCAGAACAGGTCCAAGTAGTGCTTCACACACCCCCTCGTTTGATGTTTTTCTTCGCTGTGTGTGCAGCGACTGGTGCAGTGATGAGCGTTATGCACAATGCCTGAAGAAACACACCAGAGGGGCCATGATCATTTAGAAAGTTTTGAAGTGGAGGTTGCCTGAGTTAGGTTTAGTACAGTTTACCTTCAGCCGATATAGGTGCCACGCACATCAATAAAGGGAATTAAGAAAAGCCTTCCGTTTTATACCAGGCAGGAATGATTTATTCGAGATGTGAGCTGTAACCAGGAGAGGATTTCTAGAAGGTTTTCGTCGAACACATTGTTCCCAAGTCGGCTCACGGCAATCAAATCCCCAGGTCGAGTCCAGTTTGTGGCTTTTCCTCGCAGAGTTTGCTCGTGTGGCATTTCACAGCCGAAAAAGATGCTGTTTAGTTGAACTGTTCAATTTAAATTGGTATGAATATCAGCCCGTGTGACCGTCTCTGTGTTTGTGACGTTATAGACTCAGCGACGTATTCCCTGCTGGGTTTAACCACAACCACACGGTGTTTCCCATACTTTAAACATCTCGGTAACATGTTTAAAATGTTTGAACCGACTACTGGGAACACACAAAATCCGCGAGTTTAAGTTCCTTAAATGTTGACCGAAGTTTGTAAAACTTGTTTACAAATTGATCGTGTTGTAGTTCATTGCCGTTTAAAATGTATCTAATATAAAAACCGAAACAAGTTTGAACTCTAAACATTAAAGCTTGAAGTTTCATTGACCTTTGTTTTTTTTTTTGTTTTTTTTACAAAAATGTTGCAAAGTAACATCTTACTTTTAAAACAAACAAACAAAAACAGAAGCTTTATGCAGGTGAACAAGAGAATTGGCAGAGGACAAACTATCCCAGTTCTGATGAGCCGGCCTTCACCTTACCTTAGAGAATGTGTTTATCCACAATAGTACGATAATAACAATAGTTATATTGCGTGTGTGTGCATGTAAATACATGCAAGTACATAATGATGCATCCACCAAAGAAGATATTGTGATAAATAAAAAATAAAAAAAACTTGTCTTTTGTAATTCAGTACATTTCAGAGGAATATTTATTTTCCTAATAGTCTAAATGAATTGGTACGTTCACTATTTTCACACAAGTACCTGTATTTGTACTCGAGTAGATCATGTCAGCGCTTGTGATTTAATTGTATTGTCTCTTAATTGAATTGCTGCGTAATCCTGGACGTTGATGCGCTTGTCGCCCCTCAGACGCTCAGCCCTCGCAGTCGGAGACTGCCGTGTGGGAGAAGGTGAACCAGGTGCTGACAGAGGCTCAGGTGGTCCTGGACGACCTGCAGGCCTACAAAGGAGCCGGAGAGGAGATACGACAGGTACGAGAAGATAAATCCACAAAAAGTAACAATAATGTGTTTGGACTTGTGTCTGAAGGAACTTTTCGTTTCTGTCAATGGGCTGTAAACTGTCGTCATCAGGCCTCTATACTCATGGCTTGTTAGTTGAAAGGTCACTGATCACTACAGCTCCCCTCATGTGGACACTTTTGATTTCTCTTTACATGTCAATTAGGTCTAAGAAGAAGCATTACAGTTCATAACAAACCTCGTACGACCGAGTTAAGTGGCCAGTTTCATGCGTCTGTGGACTTAAACGCGGGTATATCTTCATCTACTAGTCCATTCCTGGACTGTTCCCGTCACGTCTCTCGTCATGCGTGTCGGAGCTTGTACCTCCGAGGCCTTGAGCTGCTGCTCCTGTCCCATTTGTATCTCCACCTACAGAGGCTGGCGAATCAGCATTTTCTAACTCGACTACTTCGCCTTGGAGCAAGCGTCATGTCATTGAGTGACATTAGAATAATTTCGAAGAAGCATGAAGCTAAACATTTTTTTTTTCAACCACTTGTGTTTAAAATGTGATTTAGATCATTCTATTCTGGTCATTATGGAACTGACTGGTATTTATATGAATGAAACAAACCTTAACAATGATAACCCGGGTGAATCGAGATGAAATAATAAACAAGAAAAAGTTTTTTTATTTGTCTAAATATTCTATAATATGAACAAATGTAGGCTATTTTATTTAGTTTATTGCACAAGTGTTTAAAAAAAAAACCAAAACGTCATCATTGCAACGTGCAGCCGTATATAATCGCTCCTAAAGTTTTGTTGTTGTGTTTAAAACATCATATCCACCGCAATGTGAAACTGCATTTGACACTCAGTGTGTCAAATGCAAGAGGAGCATGTCGACACATTGTGTCGTTTTGCTTTCTGTGCTGGAGGATTTTCACTTTCCAAAATAAAAGTTTTCTTGCGTTTGCAGGCCATCCAGAGTCCAGGTGTGGACGGTGTGCAGGAGGCGGCCTGGTCTGCCGTGGTTCCTCTGGTCGCCAAACTCAAAAGTTTCTACGAGTTTTCCCAGAAGCTGGGTGAGTGTCTCAATTAGACCAGCCAGTCAGAACGTTAAAGAAGGAAGTTGAAGATACTTGTGTGTCTTAGGTGGAGCGTGAATTTGTTCTAAAGTTTTCTGCTGATCGTCTTGGAATACTGTGCAGGATTTTTATTAGAATTTCTCACAACTGTTGAACTTGACTTTCGGGTGAAATGGTTACATTGAAGTAGTTAAAGTTCCATAGTTTGTTCTTTTTAAAAAATACAGACGGTAACCAGATCCACTTTATCACAGATGTGGAGAAGTGTGGCGACGGGACAGATTGTTTTCAGTCTCCTCGGCCAGTTCGTACATATTCTACCTCGCGAGTTACTTTCACGATGTCGTTCCCCCTTCGTGCTCCTGCATTGTTCTGCTATCTAAATAAAAAAACAACATTGAGATGCAACATTTTGTAGTCGCAACTTGTCGTTGCCTGGCCACCCTTTCCCTTCACCAATTGAACCCACTGCACCTGATGTTTGACCCAAATAAAACACAACTCCACTTTTTCAGACCCATTATGATGAGCAAAAAAACATATTGGTCTCATATTTTGACCAGTACAGTTTTTACCAAACACACTGGTACGATATATACAAATAAAAAAAAATGCACATATGAATATTTATTTTACATTTACATAAGTACAACCTCGCTTATTCGCGGAGGGGCTTCTTTTATTGTATGTTTTTTTTTTTTTTTTTTTTTTTTAATGTTCAATGTCAACATAATGTCCAAGCGCGTCCGTGTCCCACAGAGGCCAGTCTGCAGTGTCTCCTGAACGTCCTGACCAGCTCCGGCTCCACTCCCACTCAGCACCTGGAGCAGCAGCAGGCTCTGGCTCGTCAGTTCGCCCACATAATGCACTTCACTCTGCGCTTCGACGAACTCAAGGTTCGCGCGTATTTTCTCCTCGAGTGCGTCTCAGTGCAGCACCCCCCCCCCCCACACCCCCCTTCCTCCTCCTCCTCCTCCCACTGACATCACCCTCTCATCCCTGACTGCTGTCATGCTCCTATTTCCCTTGTGATTTATTTATTTTTATATGTTTGTTTGTTTTCCTTTGGCTGCAGATGACAAACCCCGCCATTCAAAACGATTTCAGCTACTACCGCCGAACGATCAGCCGCATGCGAATCAACAATCTGTCTGTAAGTTGCCCGTCTGGTGAGATGAAATCTGAAAACTGCACCACGAGCGCCACTGTTCATAAAGCTTTCATTGGAATTGGATGTCATTTTAATCGCTGCACGGTTTTGTCAGACAGGCCCATCCTGCCTCACGGGCACAGTTTCAGACACGTTATCCCAACATGTGAACCGACAGATTTGAATGTGTCCTTCTTAAAAAGATTAGACCTTTTTTATTGAAATAAATCAAAAGGCTAAACGCAGGTGGACATTATTTACGTTGAACATTACGGAGCTACAGTATGGAGGTATAAACATGAAATGTGTTTGTCTTCTTTAGGCTGATGCAGGGAGTGAGGTCAACAACGAGCTGGCCAATCGGATGTCTCTGTTTTATGCCAGCGCCACACCGATGCTAAAGACGCTAAGTGACGCCACGTCAAAGTTTGTCTCGGATGTGAGTCTTTCCACAGCTTCAGAGATGCATGTTATGATTGTTTTTAATTTACTCCGTGATGAGAGAGGTATTTTGAACTGAAAACGACTAATAATACTGACATACTTAACTGCTGAAAATGGTGCCGAGGAGAAAATCTAGATATTATAATTGGTAAAAAAAATGTTTAAACACAAAATAAATGTGTATATGAATTGTAATCGCTTTTGAAATTTTTCAATTTATGAATTCAGGTAAATATATAGAGTGCCAATTAGATGACTTCTAAATGCGCATAATAATTTAATAAAAAAATGTATTAAAAAAAGGCAATACAAATCAATGGTGGTGATAGTGGAAATGAAAAACAGTTTTAACTGTGTTGTGTAAGTTTTAACACCACACCTCATATAGAACCAGACTCGGAGGGGCCAACGATCTGCATCCTCCAGTCATAACTTCCATCTTCTAACCATAGAGAGGACTGAAATTAAAGAAAAGAGAACGGTGGAAAACGACAATAGGAACAAATTAAGATTTTACAAGCTGATGGGAGCTCAAACCTCAGATTGAATTTGTATTAATAACACACAGCAAAGGTGTTTAGGTTCATTTGATGAATATTATTTATATTCTGCATGACAAACATGCTCCTCTTCACGTTTCCTGTTCGTAGGTTCACTCAAGTAATTCATGGAAAGCTGAAAATCACTACATTTGAGAAGAGAAGCAATTTATTTGTTTATTCTAATATACATCATAGACTTTTTTTATGTCAGTGAAAAAACTCAAAGATGCCAGAAAACTAATCCTGATAGGAATTTGGATTGGCAATTGTGCATGAATGATGTAAAACTATTGCAACACAACAGCTTCGGCCCGATATGTTTTTTGTAATGTGAATATGATCGCAGCATGTCGTGTTGTTTTCCCAATGCTGTTCAGAATCCAGATGTGCCCCTTGAAAACACGACGGACTGCCTGAGCACGATGGCCAGTGTGTGTAAGGTGATGCTGGAAACCCCGTGAGTCCTGACCTGACCTGCCCCCCCCCGAATGAATCGGTGGCCCCTCGGTCAGCCTGATGACTGCGTATGTCTGTGTGTGCGTTGCTTTGGATTGCAGTGAGTACCGCAGCCGCTTCACCAGCGAGGAGACGGTGCTGTTCTGCCTGCGCGTGATGGTGGGCGTCATCATCCTGTACGACCACGTTCACCCGGCGGGGGCCTTCGTCAAGACCTGCAATATAGATGTAAAACACACAGAAACTCCGATTTTTTTTAAATTAATTTTTTACACGGCAAAGTTGCTTTTGTTCCAGGAAATCCTGAAATCCACTTCTAGTCCAGGAGGTTTTTTTTTTACACCTCAGCTTGACTGAAATGTTCCTACTTTTTAGATGAAAGGCTGCATCAAGCTGCTGAAGGAGCAGCCGCCCAGCCGGGTGGAGGGTTTACTCAACGCTCTCAGGTCCGTCAGCCTCCACCACAAACACACCAGGGGGGGGTAAAGAACGTTCCAACTCAACCTCTGCTTCCATCCTGCAGGTACACGACCAAACATCTGAATGATGAGGCTACCTCCAAGCAGATTAAAAACATGCTGCAGCCAAATTAGCCCCGGAGCTCCTCGCGAACTGGAAAGATACTGTGGTCCAAATTTCAAAAGAACTACTGAACAAAGTTTTAGCTAATATTCTTATGATTGTGTTTTTTTTTGTTTTGTTTTGTTTTTTTTCAGCCGTGTTTGTGTTGTTTAAAAAAAAAAAAAAAAAAAAAAATGGAGAAATGGATTAACTCTTTTGCTCAATTTGTGTTTACGTCTTGTTAGATTTTACAAGCCGTGTTTCAATCTGCCACCTCAATGGGAGCGCGCTGGATTTTTTTCGACATGTATATTTAACCTGCCATTCACAACTCCTTATTTCCCCACACGTGGCACACAAAACGAACAAAAAAAAACCCCACTGCCGTGAAATGACTGATACTGCCGGTTTGCTCGCGCTTTGGGAAAAACGTCTTGCCAAACGAGACTTAAAACTGACAATCACCAAGAAGCAAACACCTGCAAAATACTTCTAGCTTCGTCAACAAGATCAAGGTCGTTTGTTTAAAAAAAAAAAACTGCTCACTTGTCCTGGTCTCCTGTTAGTTAAGAGTTAACTTTGTTGGCTGCAGATCCTACCTCAGAACTGCCCCTGCAGCCTTTTCAACATCACTCAAACACAAACTCAGCAAAAATCTTAAAAGAAAAAAAAAAAGAAGAAGTTTATGATACGACACAAAGTTGAATCAATCTTTACCTTCTATGATAGATTTCCTGTCAGATATATATATATAGAAAATCTCTCAATCAGCCTCCTGCACTGAGCAATATGGTCCTGCGAGAAAGTATTTTAGAAATATTGACGATGTGGACAGAATTTTAATCACAAATGTAAAGTTTTAAGCGCCGACACCCAGATTTACTCCTCAAGATCCATTTGATTATCCTCACAAAACGATTTCACCACTCAATTTGTTTGTTTGATGATGATACAATTAATAACACAGACTCACTGCCAGCCTTTTCATTAGAACAACATTGCCAGATGAAGTATGACGCTTACTGCATGCGATTCTTCACACCATCCACTTGATGGCGCTGATGTAATAACACATTTAAATCCGTGCAACGACTCAAAATCCAAAATGAACTTATTCAAAGGTGCAGAAGCGCCAATGAGGCATGAATCATTTAATTCTGATAGTTTGAAAATGAATCCAGGGTTGAATAGAGGCTGTAAAATGAAATATTCTGTGTTACAGATGATTGAATTGTTTCCTTTAGTGGAGGTTTTTTTTTTTTCCATATAGGATTTCTTATATTTTGGGGACTGAAGCCAATTCAAGAATATTGTAGGTTACATGAGCACCATTTCAATGCGTACCAAATCCGCGTCAACAGCTTTATGCGATAATATCCACTTCTTGATATGGGATGACTCTTTCTATTTATGAACAGCAGGTACTTGTCAGTGACGACGGCTCAGTCTGAAATGTCGCATGTCATTCATCTCGTCTGCAGAGTTCTTTCAAAGCTGCTGGAAAGCAAATGAACTCCGAGACGTTTACGTTTTGTCACATAGTTTTCTGATATCCAAAGGTACGCATAATAGTGACATGACAATAGTTAGCTGTTTGTAGATAGTAGCCAAGTTAAATGGCACACAATCATCTGATAGTGTAGTTTTAGCAAGTAAATATAGAATGAAATTTGTACATTGACAATTTTCCTTCCAAGTGCTTGTTTGTCGGCAGCACCTTGCAAAATGAATATTTCAGCGTTTGCTTTTTACATGAGCTATCGGGAGTTTGGGAGGTTTTCGTCTCTCAGGGTCACTTGTGTTTCAGGTTCAGTCTGTTGAGGGGGAAACGATTAATTCCGCTCATTTTTATGACAGAGACCAGCTGCTTAAATCGAGCTATGTAGTAACTTTACATTTCACCATCAGAGAAATATTCAGAACGGCATACGTCTTATTTGGATGATGATTTGTCGACATTAAAGTACGCCGAGCTGCCAGACCAGACTCGTGATCAGAAAGAAAAGTATTTGCAATAAAGGGAAAACAACAGACGAGAATGTAGATCAGCTAAGGAAGGATCAGCTGTGACGAGGAAGACTGGTACTGATGGGTGGCGAGTCTCAGACTGACCTGGTCTTCAGCGGGACAGCCCAACTGGAAACGTTCAGAAACCGGTTTTATTTTTTATATCTAGCTTTTGTATGTTAAACACAACAGTATCAGGAATTTTTATGGCATTAATTGTTATAAATAGATGTCTCTGATGGCCCAAAAATGTTTTTTTGTGTTTTTTTTTAGGAATTTCTTTTTGTGATTTCTTTGATAATAAACTTTTCAATAATAAAAAAAAAGAAGTTTGTTCGACGTGCCTTTGCTGACGAGCTTCATTAAACATATTTCACACATAAAGGTGAAGCTTTGCACTTCATAGTGAGATACTGTCCAGTTTCACACACAATTTTGGCAAACCTGTGGCCGTGGTTGAGGCTATAGATTGATACATGGTTGAGGGTTGTATTTTAGTTTAAATTTAGACTCCCAAGCTTCCTCTGGCGCAGTCGATCATTCAATGATTCAGAGCTGGGGATTCTTGTGGTTTGCATTTTACCCACTAGACCCATCATTTCTCCATGGGTTGGCAGACTTCCTTAGTCTGCATCAGTTTCCTGTGGACTACAAGAGGTCTTTTTTTGGGCCGTTTTACTCCACGTGCTTTATGTTTCTGCTCACTTTCAGGCCGGATTATGTTCTGCTGTGGAGTTTAGTTTAGTTATTTTGTGATTTAGCAGGCCCCATAGTAAAAAAAAAAAAAAAGTAGTCCGCCCATTTTAGACCCAATTTAGTGTCTGTGATTATAATTTGTTGCATCACTGTCTTATTTCACACGTCTTACCCTTGAGCCCATTCAGTGGATCAACAAATTCACTTGTCAAACTTGTCAAAGGACTGAATTAAAGTTCAGAATGTTTTTCCGTTCATACAAAGTTCCCATGATTTCTGCACCTGATTTACAGAACTTGTAGGTATCAGGAGATAATTTAACACTACCTCAGGTATCATATTCCTTTTACGTTGACAATCATGTCTTCAGATGTTTTATCATGAGCTCCTGTTTACAGATTTTATTGACACAGGGGGGAAGAATCACACAGGTACATTTATCTCTGGGCAAAGATAACCTCAATTACCAATTAATGCATGTGCAAGTTTACATTCTACATGGCATTTTAATAGACTTGAGTGTTTTATTCTTCATATAGAACCTGTAGATAAATGAAGTGGTCCATTGTGAAGCACTGAGAATAGAGACCAGTTAGTTTCTCTCCCCTGTAATGTTTTTTTTTTTTTTTTTTTCCCTTCTGTCACGTTTGTTTTGGCTGCCAGATGATTGTGCAATGTTCAAAACTGGATGGCTCCACCGGCGTTCCCTTTCAAACTGTTCTCTCCTGATCTCCTACAATATTACAGTGTTGACCATTCATTCTTTATTGATGTCTGTCATCGTCAGCGTCTTCACTCCCTAAAGAACTTATTTCCTTAAAAACCAAGCTTGATTCATTATTTTTCTATTGTTGAGCGAGGAACACTGTCAGCTCTTCTTCTCTCCAGTATTTTTAAATCACCACTGAGACTCGTCTTAGTTCCGCTTCTCTTGTGACTCACTGATTGTTTTTTTTACTATGTCTCGTTCATTTCTGCTGACTGTACACATCATTTCAACATATTTGTGTGAATATATATATGGTTGGGTTTTTTTAAATCTGCAAATTTAACCTTCAACCATAAACTTTAAACATATTTCCACAAAGTACAGACATTCAACATTATTCTTTCTACTTGTCATACCACAAAGCAGCATAACCCAGAGGAATTCACCGGACATTGAATGTGTTCCACTGTGATCCACTAACATATGATGGCATTTATCATTCGCACTTTTATCTGAGGTTACAGTGAGCTGAAAGTATTTGAGTGGGTAACACCCATCTCTCTCTCTCACACACACACACACACACATGGAATGTGCTGCTTCCTGTCAGCTGCTTTACCCGGGAATTACAAGCTTCGGAGTGATTCCCGGTAAGGACTCCCCTTCGAATTCCATCATCAGTGGTTCAAGTCCCCTTCAAAGGCTGAGGAGGGAACTGAACCACCAACCTCAGAATTTGAAGGCAACTCTGCCAACATAGAGGATTATTTTCATCCAAAGTGTTCGACAATTGAGAAAGATCCCAATGATGCCCTCCTCCAACTCTCCTCCAAGCTTTATTTAAACCTTGTTTGATGATGTGTGTCACAAGACATATATTATCTGATGTTGTTTTTCACCAATATGTAAATAAAAAAATACTGAAGATCATGTAAAAATAGATATTCTACATCAATGAACAGTAAGTGCTGTAGTGTTGCTAATCAATCAACGTCATTTAGGGAGTTTGAATACTAGGTTTTATGAGGATGGTTATATTTGCATTATCTTTTGTGACACTACAGCCAGTATCAGAGGAACTTAGTGTTTTTGACAAATAAATATTATCTGAAGGGATATAAAACTCAAATTTAATAAACAAGTCCTAAGGCTGCCATTGATGTCTAAAAGAACATTTTATTTACTGATATATATGGACTCTTTGCTAATAAATTTAACTAATTGTGGCAAAAGTTAGCTTATATGAAACTTGTATACATTGTGGAACTCACTTGTGCTATATCCTGTAAGAGGAGGTCCTAAATGTATGCAGTAGTTAACATTATTACCACAACAGTTCATTTCTCAGTGAAAATGTGTCAATTGTTTGGGAGTATTTCATTAAATTAACTCCCAGCATGAAGGCTGTACTGTTATACAGTGCAGAGAAATGACTTGACAATTTTAAAGCAGAAAAAATATTGCAGCAATTTGAAAAGTAATAAAAAATCTACCACAAGAGCCAGTGCAGTGGTGGAGCTGCGGGGGCAGTAATCTCCACTGGACTTTTGACATGATAACGTCTTCAGAGACAAAGACCAACACGGAGAGAGATTATGGTTGTCCTACATCAAAAGGTGTCGATACTATCTTATCTTTATAGCAAGTGTTTGAAGATTACAGTTTACAAAGGGTGTATGTGCAGGAGTTTGTTGTAGTGTGTGTTCCACCAGGTATTTCACTGTGAAATCTCAATTTACTGCATCCTTAAGTCTACTCCCGTTGTTGTACTTCTCGTAGGAATACAAATATAAATGTTATTAGAAAATATAGATGTGTTTTTGTTGTTTTTTTTTGCTTTCTTTTGTTCAAACTTCAGTCTTGATCTTAAAATCTAATTCCACCATCACTTTCAGGATTTTACCCCAATAAATGACGATTTTCATCTTTAAATCTTTTTGTTGTACCAACTGTAATGTCATCAGGTGTTGGTCAAGTGTCTGGAAACCATACCACCAGACCAGTTCACCCAAAATGAGTTCTGAGTACCTGAATGAGGGCCGCCGCATCTTAGATACACAAACCGCTGAGTACTTTATTGACCGAATGTGTGTTTTTGAGAGAGGACGAGAGACAGAGAGATGAAAATCAAGTTTCAATCCTTATCATGGGAATTACTATCCAGTGTGTTTTTGATGTCTTTGCTCAAACAGACCAAAAATACCAGCTGGTGATATTTGAAGGTATTAAGTTTTTAACATTTCCTTCCTTACAGGCTTATTGGTCTAGCAAGCAAGACAACATTGCACATACATAAATAAAATAAAAAATGTGTGTGTGTATATATATGAATAATAATAAAAACATATGAATTAAAAAAATGTTAAATAAATATATCAAAAAATGAGTTGAGGGAACAAAACAAGAGTAATTTCATTATATACTACTTAAAAAAAACATTTATAATAGATGAGAGTGACATTAAAAAATGACCAAAGAAGACACATTTTTACCAGTTTGAGCTTAAATGTATGAACACAGTCAAAATTATGCATAAGAAAAATGCAAACACAAAACTGTATATGAGAATGTGATAAGTGTTAAATGGTAAACTCTCTCAGAGCTGCATATGCAGAAAGATTTTTATTTTATTTTTTAAAATGTTTGATCTTTTCTTGTCTGCAGTGGACTCATCGAGGGTTTCTTCAGAATTGGCTCCTACAACCCTAAACGAGACAATGTGTAATAAAAGATGAGTGGAGCACTTCCTCTAAACTATGAGACGTTTCACTTCAGTTAAAACAGTGTGTGTGTGGGGTTTTTTGTTTTGTTTAAAAAATATATATATTTCCATCAGATAATACAACACTCCTACAGGTGTATCCACTCTCACCTGCTGGCCATATAAGGAGTTTCCTTCCTCATGGACACATTGAAGCTGAAGGGAAACAGGAAGCTGCTCCCTTGTTTGACTGATAACACCGCCTGGCATCATGAACACACACACACACACACACACACACACACACACACACACACACACACACACACACACACACACACACACACACACACGTAAAGACTCTTATCAGCGGGGCAGTTTGTAGTGTTATCAGCTCCGCAGCTTGAGCTGTCAGGTGTGGAGTTTTACTTTTAGTTTTTATTGGTTAACCAGGTTGCAGCTGTCTGATTAGATTACGCAAAATCTAACATGACTGTTTTCTTTTTGTCTTAACGTCCTCGCTTGCGGATGGAGACACATTTATACACAAAGGCTGAGTTTGTTCTTCAGCTGCTTCACGATATAATTACTCAAAATACTTATTTGTGTCTTGTTGTTGTTATGCATCATTACATACATTCTTATATTGGGCAGTGCACTTACACTTACAGAATTATAGGTACAGGTCAAGCAAAAACTAACACGGTAGCTTAACGAGCAAAACAAAGCTTCCCAAAAACATCATGCAAAATGGTGTAAAACACTTTATTTAAAGTAGTTTTGTGTCTTTGGCCGTCACTGTTCTATACTGAGAGAGAGTGTAGCGTCTCCCTATACAGTATGTGTCGAGAGCGTGTTGTTTATGATCAGGCTAATACTTTTAGCACTTTGTTGGAGAGTATAAAAGATGACTGGAAGAACCAGGAGAAGGTTGAGTGGGATGGTTGGTGTTACAAACTGTGATCTTGGATATTCATGTCCTCCATTCCAGCTGTTGTCGGGTCAGAATCGGACTTGTCTGCAAGGACCTTAAGAGACTCGTGGGCTTCAATAAACAGCTTTAACGCTCCAGTTCGATACTTTCAACTGTCATATGATTTTCACTCGTCTCGATCGTGGGCATCCAGCCACGGGGGAAAAGCCCACATCACACTTTAGAAGAGGTGCTTTCAACCAGAGCTGCACACCTGAGCTGTGTGAAATACGTGGGTGAGCTACACATCACAGCACACGAAGCATGTTTTGCATTGAAAGGTTCAGGAAACGCAGCAGAATTTTAATTGGCCTTACATGTATTTTTAATTGTGGAGTTTCCATATATGTTTTGTTTTCATTGGTATAAAACCAGATGTACACAAATCATGAGACTGTGGGTGGGTTTCTGTCTGACGACCTCAGCGAGCGTTCAGCGTTCTGAAATGCACACAGGATGTTTATGTGCAAAGCCGTACCTGGTGTGCATGTAACTGTCCTCATTTAGAGCACTCTGTTCCCCTCACTTTACCAGCTGTAATCCAGGAATGAAGCAGTTTCATTTGACGTTTTAGTAGTTTTGTGCATCTCAATGGTCCTCTTGGCTGATTCAGTCCATCCTTTTTTTCTATCTTTTTGGGATCACTCAGCCACACGGTGATTTTACTGCTGATGGAACCATTTTAAATAATCCTTTCATATTTCACCAGTTACTTTTTTTTTGAGTAATGCAGTGTATGTAGGTGAGAGTTTTGCTTCAGCTCTTTGGTTGTGGCAGAAGTCGTCTGGTTGAAAGTCGGTGCTGCGACGACCAGAACAAAGCCATGAACCATGGAGGCAAAAGGGAGACACTGATGACTCACAGTTTCACTCACATGCTGATTTTTTTGATTTTCCATTTTTGAAAACACCTTTCTTCATTTAGACGCATTCTCTACTGCTTTGTTTGTAGCCTCAAAAGGAAAATCCCCTTCAGATCCTCTGAGATCGTTTCGACTGTGCTGGTTCCCCATTTACAATAGTTCTTTTTTCTCACTCTATTCTATTCTATTTCTTTTACAGAGAATAATCCCACAATTCCAGATGAGCAAGCATAAGCGACGGTGCAAAGGAAAAACTATGAACAGCTGAGAAACCTGCAGATCCAGGATCAGATCTGAAGACTTTCTGTTGTGACTTTACTGGTGATAGAAGGAGAGAAAAGGACAGGCCAGACAGAAAGACAGATTATAGAGGTTGATCCAAAGTCTGTTTCGGGCAGCGGGTGCTGCTGTACCCTTTGATCTATTTTCTCCATGTACGTTTTGTTGAACTTGGCTGGTTTTCTGCTCTCTAACACATTTGTCTCACAACAAGAATATCCCCAGTTCGGGTGTTGCCTCGCGGGCCTTTCTGTGTGGTGTGTGCATGTTTTCTTTGTGCCTTTTATTTCCCAAAGATATGTTTTTGAGGGAAATGATGATTCTAAATTGGCTGCACGTGCGAGTTTCAACATGACTGATTATCACGATCTCGCAGAGGATCAACTAACACGAATTTAATGAAACTGATCAGTGCACAGTTTGCTGCTCTTCAGTAGTCTCTGATCATCCTTAGTGAGCGTACAAGCTATTACCTACTACTCCGCTGGAGGTGGACGTTGGCTGTTGGCTCTATTATTGGATGGGATCCCACCAGTAGGTTCAGGCGCATCGATATGAAGCAGTGTGCGATATGCAAGGGGACAACTAAAATCAAGTCTCAAAACCATGAACATGCAAGGAAACTGAAACCTCCTCTTCTCGTATTGGTGGTCTGCATTACGGAAAACAACTTGTGTTAGTTGAAAAAAGAAAAAAAAAAGTGGAAACACTGTGCTGCGGTGTGGTCGGTGGGCTGCAGAGAGAAACGGTTTCACTTTTCTCTCAGCGTGGTGGAGCATTCGATGCTCTGGAAAATCCTCTGAGAGACCGAGGGGACGACACCGTCATGGCCTCCCATGAGACCTCGGCAGGATGGGTGGGGGGTTTTATTATTATTATAGAGTCAAGACCCACATTTCTGCAGAAAGAGGATCTTGAACCACAAGATGCTTATAGCTTTTATAAGCCTCTTGTGGTTCAAGATCCTCTTTCTTTTTTTCAAGATTTAGTCTCATGATGGGGCCACAGAAGTCTATTTAAAAAAAAATAGAGCAACAATAGTTGAGCAGGTGCAGCAAAATACTAATCGTTGGGAAGGAAACGTCAATCAGTCGCCCACCAGAAAAGGGAAAAAAAAGTAGGGGTGTGTGTTGTGGGTGTGTTGGAGGCCTTGAACTGATGCATCGCACACATGTGAATAAACAGCTGGAATGTGACTCACAATACTGACTTGAATACATGTGAGGTGACCGAACTTATACTATATGTCTATACATCTGTGGGAGTCAAAGGAGCTCACAGTGGCCAATGAAGTGAAAACCACTTTTTTTCAAAGCCCTGCGATAGATTGTGTACGAAAAAGTTTGAAATTACAATCAGAATACAATAGAATAGAATTATTAATGCCAATTGTAAGTGGTGTGAGTCGACCAGCAGAGTTACTTTTGTTGAGTAAAGTCCTGCTCCTAAGTGAGGTTTTTGGTGTGTGAATTCGTCGCAGTCTGTGTGAATGTTCCCGTCCTGAAATGTTAATAAAGACGCCCCTGCGGGCAATGAAGCTGGCCTGGGACGCCGTGCCTCCATGTTCACTGTGGAAACTACGTCCGGGCTCATTTGCATGCAAATGTTTTGTGCACTGCTGAAACAGCTTCAAGAGAGGCTTCAAGAGAGACTTAATAAAAAAACAAAAACAGAAAAATACATCAGCAGGTTTGATCACACTCTTATTTTGATTTTTCCAAAATATGCTATTGTCTATAAAAAGGAATGTATCCCATTGCTCTTCTAGTATAGAGGTAGAGATTATATTTCATCTGTAATCTGCACGAATTTGACATTAGATGAGGCAATAGTTGCAGTTTCATGTTGGTTGAAAAGTGTGAAGAGGGAATTTTATGCACTTTATCATTTACTTGGGTTTGGGGGCCATTCTGATTAAAGTTTGCACCGTCTGTCTGTGCGTGGGTTGTTTGTCATTCCACTGTCTAAAAACATGCATTTTGAGGTCCACTGGGGATCCAACAATGCCCTTAAGTGTAAAATGTAATTTGACTCTCTTTGTTACATCCTTGTAATATAAGAAATGCACATCTGTCAAGTGAAGAATCTAGAATTAACCTATAGTTTAGCAGCTATACCCTTTCCCCACCAAAACGCTCACTTTGGCCACGTAGTTGAGTTACTTGTGTATTGACATTATAAACAAAGTTATAGGATTATTTTTTTAATAGGTTAACGTGTTCTATTTACCCAAACTTCCCAATCAAGTGTCCAAACCTAAAGATTAGCCACTTTTTTTCTTTTTTTTTTACTATTTGTCACAAAAGAAAACAAGGAAAACTGTCAGAAATGTTGAAACAATCAGAATGTTCTGAACATGAGTTTTGGCCAACTTCCAGATTTCAAACCTCCAACCTGATATCATGTAGTAATCGCTATTTTTAAGCCTTTTCCACGCGATATGTGTAACGGAGCTTATCAGAATCTGTTATACGGTTCTGAAATTCATTTTACTTTAAAGAAGGGTAACGAAAAAAAATGCCAATCTTTAAATTAGTAGGAAAATCTGCTTTCATTGCTTTGCTATTGTGTGATTTTACATTTATTATTTGACTTTTTTTTTTTTTTTTTAAGAACATAATTTTCGGTGTGTTTCATGTGCAGTAATGCAGACTGGTGTAATTGTAACATAAACTAATTCAAATGGAAGCAGATGTTTTCGAGTTAAATGTGTTGAAGTAAGCTCAAAGTACCACTACTATTATAATAACTTTTATTACTCAACTAAAAGAGTGTGTCTTTCATTAGGTTTAGCAGTGCAGCCAGAGAAATGGCACAGTTGCTCTCACCATTTAACCCCTCAATCGAGAGAGAGAGAGAGAGAGAGAGAGAGAGAGAGAGAGAGAGAGAGAGAGAGAAAAACATCTATCCTTGAAGGATGGGACCTGGTCTTCCCGCCTTCAACCTTCCAAAAGGGACGTGTAACTCTGAGATTGAGCCACACTGCAGGAAGCTCGGTCTCATAAAGGCTCAGGCTCAACCGTCTCCCAATAACGACTGCTACCAAAAGGATTGTTAAAACACCCTGAAGAGCCCCTGACACATCCACTGCTGTGGCCCCTAAAAACTTCAGAAGTACTTCCCGACTCTGGACATCTGCTTGGAGAGGCCGTCCCTGTCCCCTCCGCCACGAGACCACCTGCTGTGTCAGAACAGCTGTCGGAGCATTTTTTTTTTTTTTTTTAACCTCCTCACTCACACATACAACACTTACACTCACACTGACGCAGCAGAAATACTCACGTTCCTAAGACATGACATGAATACGGAAATGAGACAGAAGTGCGTCACCCACAAGGAAATGAGGTGAAAATAAGAGATTTGGTGGGTCGGGTTTCCAAACATATGAATCCGATTACCAGAAACCTTCAGATGTTGTCGTTTGGGAGCTGCGGGGGTCAAGGTTTTTATATAGCAAACTTTGACTTATGACCACAACTGATGTTTAGACCGGTTCATGCTTGGAAACACGTCTCGAGGGATAATTAAAGACTAGAACATGAAGCTGGATACGTTTGTAAATCAGAGATTTGAGTCATGGATTTGAGTTGAGATATCTGGGTTGGTTGAGAGCAGGCAAAATACATCCTGTGGTGTGTGTGTGTGTGTGTGTGTGTGTGTGTGCGTAAGAGCCTTGGAAAGGAAAAAATTGGGACAAAAACTGTGTGTAGCGGAAATGGAGACTGCTTTAGTCATCGCTGACCACGTTGGACAATCTGCAGCATCCCTGCATGACTCAGCAGTCTGATCTGTTGTTATGAGTCAGCACTACAAAGACCAGGGTTCTATAAGCCTGTGGGAGGAGCGTTCAGTACATCAGTTAGTATGTTTGTAGAAATAAACAAAGAGATACACCCCCCCCCCCCCCCCCCTCATTGTAATACTGCTGTTCAACCAAAGTGTCTCATTCATTACTTGTCCATGTTCCACATCCCTCCAGGTCTTGTGTTTTTAATGCCCCATGAGGAATTAACTCATTTCATGTGTACCGAGATGAACTTGATGGGCCTGAGAAACTAGATTGATCCAATTTCTGCTACACCAGTTCCAAATTAATCTTTAAAGAAAAGTCTACAACTAATTTGGGGCCTTCGGGTTTCACAATCAACTCCAGATGTTGAACGTCAACTTCCTCACTTGCCATCCCATTCTGTTCTACTACAACAGGATGAATCTGAGGTGTTCCCAAGATGCAAAATACCAAAACAGTATTTAAGAAATCTGCTGTTAACATAAATAAAAGTTGGATCAGAAATTGCATTTTTGTGGATTATGAAGATTTGTGGAGTTGGGATTTATTTTTTTTAGAACCTTTATCTGGCTGTTTTTTTTCTTATATGTGTGTAAAAGTGAAGACAAATTACTCAGAGACAATTCCATGACCTCAGCAATATGAAGACAATTTATGTTAAAGAACTTTCACTTCTTCTCACTGTTTTCTACTCCAGCTGGAGATATCTATATATATATATATATAAAAAAAACTACAATTCGATCATTTAGGACGGCGTTTAAATAAACACAATATTACATGACCGTTATTGGCTGGAAATAAACATACAAACGCTGCATTCAAACATATTTCTCCACAGCAGACTTCTGAGCCAAGAACTTTTAAAGAATGTGCACAAGTTTTAAAACTAAATAAATACGAGGACATCAGACCAGCTGACAGCACTGCGGCGAGTCGTTCCACAGAGTGCTTCATCTCTTGTTTCACACCGTCAGTCGCTGACCACCGGTCAGTTTGACGCGAATAAAGTAAATCAACACGGAGGACAAAAAAAAAAATCAATGTAAAGTCCTGAGCTGCTCCAGTCTGCGCTTCAGCTCTCTGCTCCTCTTCCTCAGCTCGTCCTTCTCCGTCAGCAGCCTCCTCTCATCCGCTCTGATGTCCCTGATAAACTCCGTCGCCTTCTTCAGAATCACCACTTTCGCCGCCCGCTCGTTGCTGGCCACTGCCGGGACCTCGTCCCTCAGCGCCAGGAAGCTCATCTTCAGCTCGCTTCGCCGCTGCCTCTCCAGCACGTTGTGAGTCCGCCGCTTGTCGTTGTCGTCGCTGTCCGACCGCGGGCTGCCGCACCTGCGGCCGCCGCCCGGCCTCTGCGCCGGGCAGACGTCGTGCGCCTTCGGCCGCTTGGCGGCCGGCTGCTGGGCGGCGTAGTTGTGCTGGTGCATGTTGATTTGAGAGCGCTTGAGGACCAGAGGAGAGGGAACCGACCTCCCAGGTGGCTTTCGCCGGTCCACCGTCACCACGTCAATCTCTTCATCCTCCTCAGCATCCTCATCCAGCTCTCCTTCTGAGAACAAAGTAAAGTGGTGTAAATGCAGGTTGACGTATACATAAGAGTATTTTTACAAACCATGAATGTTTATCAATAATTCTAAATCGTGCTTCATCATTGGGATGAGCTGTAGCCCCTTGTGACCCTATATGTGCAGTTTTGTTCCTGAGATGTGCAGAAAAGCACGTCTCGTGTAAATTGACAGGCCAGAGTCATATAATACATACATTAAACAGCCATCGCCATTAAATCTGACCAGTTGTGGATTCGGCCTCGGTCTTGACCATGTTATATTTTCGTAGCACTTAAAAATAATCCCTCTGCTTCTCCGTGAAGGTGTACGACCACCAAGGAATAAAACAATGATAAATCAAAGGGGTTTAATAAACACGTACACTCTTGAACGATCCTCACCTGATTCACTGTCACTACTGCTGAGTGGTGGCGAGTCCAGACACAAGTCTGACCCCGCCTCCGCCTCCGCCTCCCCCTCCGCCTCCGCCTCATCGTCGTTCCGTTTCCCACCCAGGGTGGTGTATGGAAACACCGCAGCCGGGTCAATGCAGTCCGTGACCTCAGAGTTCAGGTCCCGCAGGTGCGCCGTCCCGCCCCGAGGCCCGCGAACCTGCCGATCTTCGGCATCGCCGTCGGTGTCGGGTGCGGCGCTGGAGTCTCGGCGGGCCTGAAGGGCGGCCAGGCGCTCGGACACCACCTTCTCCAGCTTGGTGGCGGCGGCGAAGCTGCTGCTCCACATGCAGTCTTGTATGACGAAGGACTGGAGAAACGCCGCCGACGGGTCGCACTCCTCGCCCAGCAGGTCGGAGACCATCTCCAGGTGGTCGGCGGCGGACGGAGGGATATCGGGGGCCGAGGGTCTCCGGTAGGGGGACAGTGGAGGCGTGTGCAGCAGCTCGAACTTCTTCCAGATGTCCTCACTGGGACCCGGGAGGAGCTGGCTGCGCGGAGGAGGGTAGAAGTCTTCCTCCTCCCCATCCAGGAAGAAATATGACTGAACAGTGTCATAGTCGTAGTCGTAGTTTGTGCTGGACATGGTCAACACTGGTGGCATTATGGCTTCCTGTGGAAGAAAAAAAAACAAACAAAACCTTAAACCTAGTTTAACTGGATTATACATTTGAGAATATAAAAATAAAAAACATACATAAGAGCATGAAACAAATCACAGCAAATGCTGTTGCAACATTAAACCTAAAAAAACAAATAACTTTATTAAAAGTGAGTTCTAGGTGATCAAAGTTAATGTAACAAAGTAAGTCAGATCACTGTGGTTATTTTTTTCTTGTTGTGACTAAACACAGACTCAGATAAACTAAATATTGACATCTACTACACACCATCACATCTCTTTGGGCTCAAATATTTGAAGAGATAAATATATATATATATTTTTTTATTTAAGCCGTGTTCATTCAAAAAAAATAAAAAATACGCATCTTTGTAAACAAACTGCATAAAGAGTAAATAAACTGAGGCTACCTGCTGAGAACTGAGCTGGTCTCAGGTGATATTTGATTAAAAATGACCGTATTCAGATGAAATAATTCAAATGCAAGATGGTAGACATGATAAATAAACTACGAGTGCAATTCTGTCGTGTTTTTTTTGTAAACTCATTTGGCGATAAGTAAAACTAAAACAAGAGTGGTCTTTAAAACTCACCGTTATTCTTCTTGACTGATGTGAAAACCAAGAGAAAAACGAATGTCCAAAAATAGAAAGCTGATTCTTCCAAGTTAGTCTTATCCAACAAGTCCGTCTGAGGAAAAATAAAGCATCTGTTGATATAAAAAAATAAATATAAATAACTCAGACTCTGAGGTAAAAACGTGAAGTTCTCAGGGCAGGGGGTTCTCTGCCTCTCCTCCGCCTCAGCTGGAAGAACTCCGACATCGCAGCTCACCAGCCTTTATATAGCCGGCTTCTTTCGCTCCATCCGCAGAGACCACACGCTTTCCCGCCAAACGTGATCTACGTAATAAACCAAAACACCACGTGACCGCATCTGACATAGAATGAAATATAATCTAAACTAGTTCCCGATTGATATTATTCTATTTTTTCACTACGCTCTCGGTGTATAGCGGCTAAAACGAGGCGACAACCCTCGGAACTAACTGATTCCGCGGATGTGTGAGAGAGTAGTGATGTAAGAGGGTGGTCAGTGCTGACTGTAAATGATGCAAAGGAACAAAGTTCCGGGAAATCGGCTCTCTGTCAGTGATGAAGTCACGAGAAATAAACAAATAAACAAATAAATAAAAACACGCGTAAAACTGTGGAAAACTGGATAGTTTTGGACTTTGACGTTGAAGCAAAAATAATAAATAATACACATCATCGCATAAATAAATAAATACATATAATGACAAATGAAAATTGTTGTAAAATATTTAGAAGAATGTTACATTTGATGCAACGATATATTCAAAATACAAATAGAGGAATACAGGATGAAAATAGAGTATATTTTATGAACGAAAAGCAGGTTGAGGCCAAGCAATAATAAACAAAAGCAGACACAAGTATGCATAGAATAGATAGATAACTAGATGGACAAAGAAAACATTTCCTCTGCTGTCATCTGGTGTTCAGACAACATACTGCTTCAAAATAAAGACTGTGTTGTTGTTGTTGTTTGTATTTGTTTTTTTGTAAAGAGTCATGTATTGAATTGCGTATAGAAGGAATGTTGTTATACAACATTTCGAAATGCAATCATATGTCGGTAAGACTTCTAAAAACGAAAACAGTAGTTCCCTGACCGGGAATCGAACCCGGGCCGCGGCGGTGAGAGCGCCGAATCCTAACCACTAGACCACCAGGGACTGACGACAGGCGATTGAAATTGGGTATTATGAATATGCTATATTCCAAGGATAGGTTATCAGACTCAAACACTGACAAGCTCAGGTTGAAGTTTTTTAAACGTTTGTCACGTGACTACATTTTATAGTACCGTTGAATCGAGCCTGTCTTAAAGCTTAAATGCTCCCCCACGTGGTGGCTGTGAGAAATCACCACTATTTTCTTTAACAGCGGGGGACGCAGTTCCATTGTTTTAAAGTTTCACAAACCCTTCAGTCAAGGAGGACCGTTTTGTTGCTCTAGTTTATCAATTTCCAGAGATAAAAGCATGTAGATCAGTGGTGAATACAGGTTTCCGGTATTCCGCCGTCAGTTTTACTTTTTCGCCACCAGGGGGCGAGCGCCCTTTACACACATATGCACACGCGCACACAAACAAACACATAGTCTCCAGTCGTCTCTCTCTCTCGGTCCAGCACGTTACTTTTAGTTGTACATTGCATCTGGAACAAGCATATGAATGCCAATTTGTGTTTCCTGTTTGACGCTTTCAGTTTGGATCATCGCCTTCAAATCTACGTGTTTTTGGATCTGAACGCCGATTTTTGAAATCGAAACAACCCTCCTTTCTTCAAAACCTACCAGGCAATCCTTCAAGTAAGACTTTACATTTCCAGAAAGTGGGTGCTCCCTGGCCTTATCCGAAATAATCTCTCTTCCTTTTTCGCAGCATTTTTTTCTCAGCATGTCCGCCAAAGACACAGTAAGGCGAAAGAAAATACAGATTATAGAAACTTTGTCTCGGTCAAGTCGCCACGAGTTGATCCTCGACAAAGCTCGCACGAAAAAGCTGATCACTGATCGAGAGTGCAACATTCTTTCGAGCATCAAAGGAGACGTGGAAGAACAAGTCGTGAGGTTTGTAGATACGGTGATGATGAAAGGAGAAAACACCTGCAAAGACTTCCTGGACCTCCTGGAGACCGACGAGGCCTTCAAGACCACCGCTGCTACTCAGGGGACCATAAGCCTGAAGGATGCCCGTCCTTCATCACCTTCACCTTCACTTGGTACAGTGATGCACAAGTTCTGCCTTTTCACTTGAAGTAAATATTGTTTAATGTTTGTAGTAATTCTGTTTCACACTTCTACTCAGATGTTCATCCACCAGAGAGCAAAGGGGAAAACAGGGTGAGATCTTACTGTATAAATAATTTTATGATGATGAAACTATCAGATTAATCTGTCGTAACACAAGCATCACTTTGTCATTTGTGCTTAATCACAGATATTACTGTAATAGATCATAAATTAACGTCTGCTAAAGGTTGTAATTCATTAAGAAGGGTATTTACGTCAACAGGTTTGCTTTGGTTGTTCTTAGGATGACTTTTATGAACTGAACAGCAAGCCCACCGGCCTCTGTGTCATCATAAATAACGAGGAATTCCAGGACGGAAGCACGAGGAACGGAACTGACAAAGATGCTGGTATATTCCAGAAAGAAAGAAAAAAATACATTGTTGTTTGTTCATGCCTGCAGATGAACTATTTCTCCCGGTACATTTCTACAGAGAGTTTGGCTGAAGTGTTTACCTGGCTGGGGTTCAGGGTGTTGATGTGCAGAGACCAAACCATGGACGAAATGGAGCGAACGCTGACGTGCTTCGTTTCTCTGAGTGGCCTCAATCAGCTGCAGCTGAAACTGGAGTTCAAGGTGGAGGAGTGGCTCGACTCCAAGTGGACTGACCTTGATCGGGACCTTCGCCACGGCGATGCGTTCGTCTGCTGCGTCCTGAGTCACGGAGAGAAGGGCACAGTGTTGGGGATTGACCGCAAACCTCTTCCCATCAAAAATATCACAACAATGTTCAAAACAACCGAGGAGTCGGCCCTTAAAGGGAAGCCCAAGGTCTTCCTGATCCAGGCCTGCCAAGCAAAGGGAATACAGCAGGGGGTCGTAGTGAATGAACTGGAGGCCAACGACAGTGCCTCACGTTCCATCCCAGAGCAGGCCGACATTCTGATCGCCGTCGCCACTGTCGAAGATAATAAAGCAATGAGACACGTCGTAAATGGGAGCTGGTTCATCCAGGCTCTGTGTGATCGGCTGAAGGATGGTTGTCCCAGGTAAGTTTAAAACTTAAAAACTGCACTGCAAGATCCAAACGACAGTGATGTAACAACACGTGTTGATGTCATTTCAGGGGGGAAGATCTCACCAGAATCCTCCATGGTGTGAACAAAGACGTCAGCCTGAAAGAGGCGGCTCGCCAGCCCGGTGCAGCGAAGCAGATGTCTGAGTTTACGTCCAGACTGACCAAGACGCTCGTCCTGTCACCACGTGACAAGTGAATCTTACTCACAATAATACAGAACATGATGTTTTGGGTTTGTTTTTTTGTAGTTTTTCAAAACACGATGATGAAATATTGACTCTGAAAATAATACTTTGTTGTTTTCTATCTTTTTTATAGTGTCAGTTTTTTTGTCTTTCTCGACTATCACACATTTTCTAAAATAAATTAAACTTGAATGTACAAATTTGTGTGTCTAAGCATTAATTTAAACGTACAACATTTTTTTTTTTTTTTTTTGTAGTGAATGGGAACTTATTGATGTCCTGTAACTTAAAAAAAAAAAAAACAATATCCAACAACTACACCAGGGGTGTCAAACATGTATATTCTGAGAGGCTATCATACCATAAGGGGCTATAATACATTTAGTTATTTTAAAAAGTGCATTCAATTGTATTAAATGTATTAAAATGAAACGGTAAAGTTGGAGGATTTTGGTATTCAGAAGTTTTAGCTGCTCTGATTTGTTTGTCACCTCAAGAGTTTCACACCCAGAACTAAACCTTTTTGTTTAAATATTAAAGTAACATTTCCCATGATAATTACTCAACAAACATTGCACTGACTTACTTCACTACATTTTATGTAAAGCAAGGGCTTTTTTTCTGTGTTTATTTCTCCACAATAATGGACAGTTATAGATTATAATATGCTCATGTCAGGCTTTTCTCTTAAAATCATAAGCAAGGTATTTCATAGTACCCATTATTCAAAAACACTCAACATAGACCCAACATATGTACTGACTTTATAACCACCACAGATTAATTCAGATGTGTCTGATTATTTTGTACCTATAAATACTTTAGCACCAACGTACACCAGATACAGGGATGATGAATAAGAGTTTACTATTTTATTGCAGCACACAAACTCTCAGCGTAGCGTGCTCACCTGCAACTCACTATGCAAAACAAAATGCATTCAAATAAACCAACGAAGACATGAGGTCAAAGGAACAATAACCAACAGCAATGGAACAACAGAAATACAGAACGACAACACAGAACAAAGGCAATGGCCAAGCAATACTTATAATTTGATATAATATGGTAGATTATATTATTTTCATAAATGTTGTCAGAAACAAAAGGTAGTTCCCTGACCGGGAATCGAACCCGGGCCGCGGCGGTGAGAGCGCCGAATCCTAACCACTAGACCACCAGGGAAAGCTGACAAAAACCAAGACTGTGGTTAACTTAACGATTCCTCAATCTCGTAATTACCAGGTTGCTTATTTTCTGCGCTCTGATTTTGCACACATTTAAATCCAAAGTGAAGCAGTGTGTGCACTCTGAAATCCGAAGATGCTTAACCAAATCCAGTTTAAATGATAATGTTTCGATCATTATAGTAATTTCATCATACTGGTAGCAGTAGTAGAAGGGAGATTGGTATTCTTCATTGTGCACGGATCTCTTGCATTACTGTATTGCAGCGTTGTTGCCTTGACAACGCGTTCACCTCCGTATCCGGTCCTGTTGTTTGGCATTTTTTCGGGGCTTGTTTCCATGGAGATGGTTGTTTGTTTCTATCGCGAGATCTGTCAACACTGATCGCGACTTCTCGGAGTATCTCCAGTAATCTGCCACAAATGGAGGACGTCCCTCTGGTGGACGAGACGTCTGTGGGTGCCATGGCGATGACTGAGGGACAGAAGTTTACATCCTCCCCTGAAGCTCTCGCGTTCATGTCCAGCGTCGGTAAGCGGATAGACTCCTGTCACTGACGCAGTCTGGTCACGAGAAAACCCAGACCTGCGTGTTGCTTGAGGTCGCACCACCTGCTCTTGGCACATCTTGACTCGCTCCCGTGTCAAATCACGGTGAGCCTCCACGAGTACAATTATGATCCCACGAACATTCAGAATCTTTCTCACACTTCTCAACAGAGCCTGCGGAGCTGCAGAGGTGTGTGTTTTCTGACTCCCTGGCCACCGTGTCGGAGGGGGGCAGACACCTGGGGCACTTCGAGGTGATGGTGGAGTTTGCTCGGAGGCTTGAACAGCCCTGCGTGCGCGTGCACGCTCAAAGCCACGGAGCCGTTGATGACACCCCTTGTGGGACCACAGTGACAGGTGATGGAGGGACCAGGGAACCTGAGACAGAACGAGGATTTCAGTCAAGGGGTGGCAAAGGCTTTTAACGGTTGTACACTTTCACAAAAGTTAACAGGTCACACTGACATTGAGACAATCTCTGAGCATCCATTGGAATTAATATTGAGTCTTGGTATAAAGTAAGTTGATAATATATTTACTAAGGTAAATGTACCCCAAAATCCCATTAGTCTCGTGCTGCATCGCTTCAAGCCAACTCACAGACCTATTGGAGACAAAATCATTCCACTTCTACATGTGCAACTTATTGTCCTTAGTTTAAATTAGTTGTGAAACCACTTGACATCAGATTGTTGTATTCAAGTTGCATCAACTCAATACCTACAGGGTGGCCCTGAAGTGCAAACCACAACAACAAATCACTAAACACAACAAATTGAAAAACACAACAGCAAATCATTAAACACAACAAATTGAAAAACACAACAACAAATTGAAAAACACAACACAGATGAAAAAACACAACAACAAAATGAAAAACACATTTGTTGTTGTTTTTTTTTCATTTGTGTTGTTTTTGAATTTTTTTGTTGTGTTTTTTCATTTGCTGTTGTGTTTTTCAATTTGTTGTTGTGTTTTTTTCAATTTGTTGTTGTGTTTTTTCCTTTGTGTTGTGTTTTTGAATTTGTTGTTGTGTTTTTTCATTTGTTGTTGTGTTTTCAATTTGTGTTGTGTTTTTCAATTTGTTGTTGTGTTTTTTCAATTTGTTGTTTTGTTTTTTCATTTGTTGTTGTGTTTTTTCATTTGCAGTTGTGTTTTGCAATTTGCAATTGTGTTTTTCAATTTGTTGTTGTGTTTAGTGATTTGTTGTTGGGGTTTGCACTTCAGGGCCACCGTACGATCCACCACAGAGAGAAACTTCATAATGTTCATTTGTATTCGTAATTTACTTTTATCATTACTTTTTCAATATGTTTTTCTGACATCAGTCACCTGAGGTCGTGTTTTTTTGTTTTGTTTTGTTTTATCTTGATACAATATGATATGTCTTCCACTTAAGCCTACCTAACCAGTGACCTGGAGGTTCTGGAGGAAGATTTCCACGAGTATGTCAAAGTGAGTAACTGTAACAGCTGTAACATTGGCTTCACTCAATGAAAATGACCCTCACCTGCTTCCCACTTTTTCAGCTTAAGAGCAGCAGCATGGACAACAGATGTCACATGGTGCAGTGTGATGGAGAGATGAGGATCACTAAAGTTAGCAGAGTGGGAGAGGTAAGACAAGAAACAGGATAGTAGATGTTCAGTTATTCAGTCATACATCTAGACAAGACTTGACTTCAGTTGCACATTCTAACCTGCAATTTCTTTTTGGCCAGTGGAGTTTAAACCAATGCAAACACCCAGATGGTCTAAATACAAGACACTGTTTCACACTTGACCAACATTCATCCGGCATAGTCACCACATGTGTCAATGTGTCTACAGGAGGTGTCAAAAGCCAGCATTTCACATCCCATGTGTGATCTTGTTGGGCTGGTAACGGAGGGCTCCAGCCTGCTGCTAATGCGTCTGATGGCTCTCAGGAAGAAAGTGCCTGAACACGCATTTTTCGTCTCACTGGACCAACAATTACACGTCGTCCACACAACCTTTGTAAGTATTTGAACCAGCGAAATAAATGATTCGGTTCATCTGTGATATATTGGACGAGCATGCTAAGTTTTGTTTACTGTCTGTCTGTGATCAGAGCGAGTTGGGTTTTAAGCAGCTGGAAGCTCCAGGTGAGATCCTCAGGGTTTTTGGTGTGGAGAGGATCATTCACTCTGTGGAAGACGGTCCCTCCACCTGGCAGAGCTGCTTTTTAGATGATGGGTAAGCTCATCGACTACTGTGGCGACAAGCAATTAGCGCTTGACTCGGTGTTCGTCTCTTCTTGAAGGCGCTCCATGCTCTCTTAACAACATATTTTCGAAAGAGATCTTGTGCTTTTGATTCAAACACGTTCATGATTGTGATGGTGTAAGACACCAGTACACTGTAAGTCACGTTTTGTTCAAATTCACCGCTTGATATTTCATTAAGTTGCATTACTTATTTTGTGTCATCAGTCACCTGGCCAGCAGAGTACAGGTGGGCTCGCCAGTGACCATGAGGCTTCTGCAGTTGCCATCAAAGACAGAGAAAGGTAACAATCCCCACGCATAAAGAGGAAAAAAGCTTTCGCCAAAGTGCGGTGGCATTATTGAGAGAATGACAGTAAATTTTACCATATTGTGCCATTGTGGTGTCTTTGTCGTTATAGTCGTTATATGTCCTGTAGAAGAGTAAATTACACTAAATCTGATTGTAGTAATCTGAAATGATGGCTAATTTTGTAGTTTCAAGAAAAATGTCATGTTAATATCTATAATTACTTGGTTTACTTCTCTGTAGTCTTATATGCCGCCTGTAAAATTTGCACTTGTGTCGTTCTGCCTTTACTGTGTCTTTCTGCTTTTTGAGTCTGAGTTCTGATGTTGTGTGTTTGTAGCTGTGTTGGTGTTGGAAGAGGACATGGAGATGCATTCCAAGTTTCTGGACAGAAAGGTGACAAGTGATGTTCTCACGTGATGCAACAGTTTCTCAATACCTGGCTGCATTTCGAATGTGATCTTTCTCAGCAAACTGTGAAAATCCTACAACAGAACAGGTCATGAATGTTTGTGTTACTGTGGCAGGAAGAGATAAAGGCGAACCACGCCCTGTACCTCCGACAGCACCCAGAGATCCGAGCCCTGGTATCTGACTTCCTGCAATCCCTGTTACTGAGAAAACCAGACGACGTGGTCCAGTTTGCAGGAGAATACTTCCTTCCTTTCGCCTCTCGTCGTCGTCCAAAGCCAAATACAGAAGGCCAGTCAGTCTAAACACACATACAAGACCATATTTCTTAACTATTTTTCACATTTTCATCTCCTTTTGTAATAAACTTGAGAAAAAAAAAAGTTTAGAAATTACATTCCTGTTTTCTTCTGTGAGGTAAATGACTTGTAATTTATTAAAAAAAAAAAAAAACCTTTGTGAGCATTCTGAAACAACTGATGAGGTCTGAATAAAGTATTTTGAAACTTTTTGGGGGGAATTATTTTTAAGTGCGTCTCCAAAGAAAAAGGACACGCGTCAAATCAGCTGGAGGCGAACGAGGCTTCAAAATAATGTTGAAGAAAAACTAAATAAACGTGATACTCTGTCATAACTTCACAATATCGGGTTGCAACTGAGCTGTGTGGGGTGGTGACTTTGTTTCTGACTTGAAGAAGAAACACGTTGAGAAGATTACATTTCAAAACGTTCGACCTCAAAGACAGCTGGCTTTTATTTTGGTGTCCCTTTACTTCCTCTGAAAGCGAAACTTTATCAGCGTCGAGTCTCGACTGTATGAAACTGAGCTGAAAGATTAACTTCAATGTATTTGGGAAGAAATACTGTGACAACATCGCTGTGAAGTGGAAACATAAAGTTTAAGGGGCGAAAAAGCCAAACGCGGTAAGTTCCAATGTGGTTTTGTTTAAAATTAGTTTACACATCAGCAGACGGACACTGAAACTCGGCGTTTGTTACCGAAACTCGGCTGGACTTTCCGACTCACGTCACTTTATATAATAAAACATTTTCAATCGGTTACTGGGATTATAATGCCAGCGATAAACACGTTCGAGTCAACAGTCAATCTTGGTGTCGTTCAGCTTGAACAAACAAAAACACGTCTCTAAATAAAGTCAAACAAACGTGATGACGTCACACGCGTCCGAGTGAATTCAAAGTTAACAGTCAAATTAAAGTTAATATTGAATATTGGCAGAGTTACCAACACGAATAGAGATATTACCTGAAGTAGCGCATAGATTGGGACTCACTCTATGGGTTAGACATGCCCATAACACTATTTCAACAAAAATATTACAAAAGAGTGGATTTACACTAATAGTTGACAAGCAGCAGTCAAATGTATTCCTGCCACTAATTAAAAATGCTGACACCAGGTGTTTGTTATTGTTATTTGTTTTGTTTGCTTGAGTGTCATTAGTGAGTGATCCTCATCTGTATCTGTGGAATATTCCCCGAACAAAGGA
The DNA here is from genome assembly GCF_963422515.1 of Blennius ocellaris. NCBI lineage: Eukaryota > Metazoa > Chordata > Actinopteri > Blenniiformes > Blenniidae > Blennius > Blennius ocellaris. Next base: position 15,433,516 of record NC_137659.1, read on the forward strand.
AGCTGGACAGATGGACAGATTGCGAAATGTGGAAATGAATGAAGAAGTTGTCGAAATCGAAATCAAAACTAAGATTTAAAAAAAGATGAACTTAACAACTGATGAAAATAGAGACACCTTAATAAGAATGTATCGATACTAAAATGATATCAAACATGGGAAAAATCAAGACATTTTCATATCTTTATATGGGAAAGGTTTTAGTATACACAAATGTGATATAAAAAAAGTTGTCGTAAGTTTAAATACAATCTAATCTTGATTAAGAATTACAAATACTGTGATAATGGAGAACTGTTAAAATAAGTTGCTGCAATGAGCAAATGCAGATTTTTGTTTGTGTTTACTTTTTTTTTTGGTGAGATTAAACCAGTTGTGATTGTCGTTAGAAATGAAACCAGAAAGGCCACCTGTTGTTTGTTTTAGTCATGTATGCAATTTGTTTATAAGTAGATTGTAGGTTGTTCCATTTTCACAAACTGAAACAGCACAATGATTGGCACAGGACCCTAAAATGAACCCTCGGGTCTGTAGTGGCACAATTTGTCCCTGGTCAGGAGAATGTAAAGCAGACTGCCCCACATCAGCTGTTTAATGTAAACAGAATTGGACAGGGACAATAAAGTAACGTAACCAGACTGCAGAGCCATGACGGGTGCACTTAAATTTGAGTGCTGAGCTCCGTCATAGAGCACTCAGGCTTCTGACCAAATGTGTGTGTGTGTGTAGACACAGAGTGTGTACTCTTGTGTGTAATCATGTGACTATGCATCCATCCATAATGTCAAAACATAAACATGTACTCAGAAGGTAACAACAGTTGTGTGGTGGATGGTTTCCAGGCTCCTGTTAAGAGGCCTGCGGGTGGTCCTTCAAATAAAAAAATAAAAAAGCCATGACCCCCCCCATACTGGGACATGGATAAACCTGATGATGTATATGACATAAGAGAAGGAGGATCCGACAGTATAAATTGAGGGGACAAACGAGGCTGTCGGTTCACTCACTGGGGTGTCCTCACTGGTGTTGGACATCTTTGAATTTTGACCTTTTTTTTTTTTGGACTCTGTGTGCGAGTTCCTCTATTTATGACTGATTGACCTGAAGTCTTCCAGCAGATCAATTTAACATTAAAGGAGACGACTTCTTTCTAAGCCATACACAAAGTGAACAAATGTAAAAACAAAGGCTAATATCAATATAGAACATTAATTCCTACTTTAAGTGTTTAGCAGTTTGAATATAATCTGACTTCAAAAGCTGTCATTAAAAAAAACATTGTCGGCTACATTTATTAGTGGAGCTATAACTAGTCTTTTAATTGCACAATATTACAGGGTTTTTTTGGGTCCTGATGCAACAGTGTGTATATTAATTGACTATTCGTTTACAAAAAAAGTGAATATTTTTCTTTTGGTGGTTTTATTTTATTTCCCTGTGTTTCGCCTCTTCCAGCAGGATTGTGGCGGTGAGCCTGGTCAGGGCATGATGGACAGGTTGCTCCTGTCGCGCATAGATGAAGGTCTGGACTCTTCTGACGTGGCAGCGCTCTGCTTCTTGTGTTGCGACAACGTGAACAGGAAACGCCTGGAAGGGGTCGGCCTCATCCAACACTTTTATACTTTGTCCCCAAAGAGAATGTTGGCCAACATGTGTTTTCTTATTTCACGACGACTGGCGGACTTTTGAGTTATTTGGTTTTCTCTGCAGATCAAAGATGCAAAGAGTCTCTTCCTGAGACTGGAGGAAAAAGGTCTCCTGGAGAACAGCGCCTTCCTGTCACAGTTACTCCGCACGCTCCGGCGGACAGATCTCCTCGACCTCCTGGGGACGGACGGCAGGCAACCAGAGGAAACGGATTCCTGTCCCATCCTGTCAAACTACAGGTGATACTGATCTCCACTGCACGTCAGCAATGTTAGGAAAATACTGTTATGTGTGATTATCAGCATTTCTATTTCCCCTCTCCCTCTTTTTCTTGCTCCACCTGCTTTGTCCCTGTGCCAGGGTGATGCTGTACAGAATCTATGACAACATGACGCAGGAGAACTTTGATAACCTGAAGTTCTTGTTGAGCGACAAGCTGCCCAGAAGACAACTGGAATCGAGCAATGTGAGGACTCGACTTACACACCTCTCTACGTCAGGCAGGATCCACCCTGCAAACGTTATTTGTGGCCTCACAGTGAGATGAACTTGTGTTACAACCAACAGAGGTGACGGAAAAGCTTTTTGAATTCTAAATTGATTGGATGTTTTCGTTCCAGACCGCGCTTGACGTGTTTGTCGAAATGGAAAAATTAGGCTTAATGTCGAAGACGAATGTTGACGAGCTGCTCGAAGTGTTGCAGGATTTGGACCGGGAGCTGGTATTGACGGTGCAGAAGTACAAAGGTATCGCATTTTCTTTAAAAACGTGTACATCTCACATTTTAAATACTAGGCTTCAGTAAAAGGCTTTTTCAAATAAAATGTTTTGTCTTTGCAGACGCCATCCAGCAGTGTGTCCCTCCTCATGTCAGCATGGATAATCAGGTGAGGGTTTGTATGCGCATGAACTAATCGGTCGATTGTTAACCGGTTAAAAGTTGGATTAAAAGGTTGTTGCTTACTTTTTTTTTTTCACGCAGCAGGTCAACAATGACGCCCGTCCACAACGCCCTGTGCTGCTCATATCAGAGACTCAGCCCAGCTGTAAGTGTCCTTTTTGAAATGTCACGTAAATGATAATGTCCTCACTGTTCACACGTCATTAACATTCTCGGCTATGACAAATATATACCTAGTTGTTTTTGTCTTCAGTTACAGGAGGGAGTGTTTACTCTGATGCACAACCAAGCCTACAGTCCCTCTCTCTTTCTGATCAGGTAAACCCTCTGGGAAAAAAAAAACCACCCAATGTTTCACATTAAGATGTTTTATTTGTTTGTCAAAGCATCAAGACTCACGCTTGTCTCGGTGTCCCGCAGGCGGAGTACTATCCTATGGTTCATGAGCCTCGTGGGTTGTGTGTGATCGTCAACAATGAGAAATTTATTGGATATGAGTTGGCGAATCGAAAAGGAAGTCAGGAGGACGAGAGTATGTATTCTCATGTTTGACGCCTCATGCTGATTTATATATGCACAGAACGGTCTGGACTCCTGAGCCAGGTTTTTGTTTTTTTAGTTGTTTAAATGGTCAGGTGAATTACATTGAAGAAGAAGTGAATAAATTATCAAATATTGTGAGAAAATAATCTGGCTTCACGACAGTATGAGCTTGTCATCTTTGGGAATCATGGTGACACCAAGTAGACATGTAGCAATTGCGACATTTCTCACAGCGACGAGGATGCTCTGAGAGGAGATACGCTCATGGATGGCTTCCACTCATCTCTTTTTTTCTCTTTGAACACAGAGGCTCTGAGGGCGTTGTTCACCCGTCTGGGCTTTACAGTCGACGTCCACAACGACTTGACTGGAAAACAAATGCTGCAAGCAATTGAGAACATCAGCAGGAGGGATTTTCTGAATGACGACGCCTTGGTGAGTCTTGTGACAAACATTTAAATCTTTGTTTTTACATGAACAATCGTAGCATTCATAGGTTAGACGTAGTTTCTGGTATTGTGGAGGTACAGTTATTTATTACTGAGGGTGGACAAAAACACAGATCGCTTCTCATGTATAATATACAGTCCCTCCTTGAACCTTGACATGTTTCTCTATCTGTGTTGCCTGTTACTTGAAGTGCAAATTTCTGTGATAAGTTCAAGTAAAAGTAAAAGTATTCAGTTTGAAAATATGTTAAATGAAACTGCGACTAATGATAAAACGCATGCCTGCGTTCGTCTGCAGGTGATTTGTGTGCTTTCCCACGGACAAATGGGCTGCGTCTTCGGCACGGACGAGGAGAAGGTGGCGCTTCGAGACCTGACTTTTCCCTTCACCGGCGATCGAGCGCCCACCCTGGCAGGAAAGCCCAAGCTCTTCTTCATCCAGGCTTGTCAGGGCAGCGGCTACCAGATGGGGGCGCTGCCGTTTCCCCCAAACCCGAAGCAGGAGGAAGCCGAGAGGCAAACCCGCCTGGAGGAAGACGCGGGTCTCGTCCGTGGCGAGACGGTGCCGTCCCACGCCGACTTCCTGCTCGGGATGGCCACGGTGCAGGAGTGCAAGTCGTTCCGACACACGACCACGGGCTCCATCTACATCCAGGAGCTCTGCAGGCAGCTGACGGCATCGGCCGAGAGGTGAGAGACGCCATGAGAGGACACTGGAAAAAGCTTTAGAACCACAGATGACTGATGCTTAATCACAGCTTGGTGATTTTCTACCTAATCAAATTGATTTTATATTATATACACAATTGGAACTGCCATTTGTTATATATTCAGACCATCTCTCTCTGTCTAATCTTTCTGGTTTTCTCACGGACTGTGAATGTGGCATACTGTATCCGTGTTCCTGTGTTTTATTTATGCTCTCAGCCACTTGATACGTGTGATTTAATGTAGACAATTGTTCTGACCCTTTCTGTGCAGAGAGGAGCCGGATGACATCCTCTCCGTCCTGACGCGAGTGAACAGGGAGGTCAGCAGAGGGGATTATTTAAACCGCAAGCAAATGCCAGAGCCCAAATACACGCTAACGAAGAAACTCGTCCTCAAGTGTGTCTCAGCTGACAGAAAGCGGCACTGAATATCAGCTGGAGTTCCTAGTTTACATGTTTCTTTGTTTGTTATGTGTGTTGGAATATGAATTTTGCAGATGTTAAGAAATTGCAACATGAACTATTCAAGTTGGTCTTTTTTGTGATTTTGAGTACGGAGAAAAGCCAAATTTTTTTATGTTGAATTGTCGTTTCTATTGTCTTTTCAAACACCATCCCGCCAGTTTTTAAGCTGGTCGGTAAATCAACAAAGAAAATAGCTTACACTTTACTGCGTTCACTCAAAAAAGATGATTGGATTATCAATTATATTTATTACATCTTCGTTGAAGCATGGACGGGAAATCTACTAAAAGCTGTTTTCTGTTCTGAATGAGGACGGTCCTATATAAACAGTGTTTTAAATGTTGAAGAAGCAGCGTATTACATTAGAAGACGTACCATCTGGCTGTCGTTGGAAGTGCGTCGGCACTAATAAAAATTAAATAAGTGAATGATTTGCAAAATATGTCATAGCATAATGAGCAGGTCGGACATTTTTTGTGACTCCTGCAAGACAAAATAATCTCAGGAGTAAGCACACAGCATTTTGTTATTTCCGTTTACAGTGTTCAATCTTATATTGGTCAGTGGACGCTTTTGAAGTCGTATCAATAAAAGGAACCTACAGACGTGATCACCATGTGCAATTTAATGTAGTTAATGTGTAGTGGCTTTGTCTCACTTTCACAAAGTAACATTGTGAGAGGTACTTCTCACTTCCATCTTGTGTACTTCGTTATACAGCTCAGGGTTGCACAGTGCTGGATCCAGTCAGCAGCAGTGGGTGAAGGCAGGTACACGCCAGTCCCTCACAGGGCAAACAGGCAATATCGCAGTGATCAGTTGAGCCCAAAGTTGTTTCGGGATGTGAGACATCACTGCACTGGAGCGTCAGGAGAATCCCCACACAGTAGAAACCTGGAAATGTGCTGTAAGTGATGGCAAACAATTTGTAATGCTACTAGCCTCATTCTATTTTTCTTTTTAAGGGGGAATATGGAGTGAACAAAACCATTTTTATCTTTGAGTAAATGTTTTTCACTGTAAAGCTGAAATGAATGATGTAATAAATGAGAATGTGAAAATGGTGTGGTCTTTCTTTTGCACAAGTGTTCATGACTCCTGGTAGGAAGGACTTATTAATTGTACCAAGGAGCCATAGAACTTTGGGAAAGTTCTGCTGCGTAAAGTGAAGACTCAAAGCAGCTCCATCTACCAATCTATCCGACTTGCCACTTTATCCAGTTGGTCCAGGCCAATCCCAGCTGGTTATGGACAATGGTGGGTTACATCCTGGTTCACCAGTCCACCACGGGGCAAGCGTACAGAGACAGAGAACCACACACACACACTCATATTCACACCTCGGGGCAGTTTTCAAAGGGAAGCTTTTCTTCAGCATACTATATATTGGTCGGTCGTGGTTAACCTGATATAATCCAATATAATCTTTGAACCCCCATGTGGTTTACAAATCACCTTTGTATTGCATTTTAAATTTCGACGGCGCGTTTGCTCTGCGACATGGATGTTTGTCGGTGGCTCCGCCGTCGGTTGTTATTTTTCTTGTGGGCAAAGAGCTGCTATGCGACTCTCAAAATAACAGATGGTTCTATCGGCTCCATCATTCCAGTCAAAATCTCACATGTACTCTCGCAAGAGGAATTTTTGGAAAAACGTGTCAGAATGAGCTCTATATTTGATTTTTCTTTTTTTTCTTCTTCTTCTTAATAAAGTTTAAGAGTTGATTCAAGTTAGAATGGATACGTGAGAATACCAGGTGACAACTGCTTGAACCTCACATGCTTGTTTTGGGACTGTGTGTGTGGGGGGGGGGGGACTCACACAAGCAAAAGGAAGAACATGCAAACTCCACAGACCACACAATCACATTTCATTAATTATTGAAGAAACACACATGCGTCAACTTAAATGTTCATTACTTTTGCCCCCCCAGCCCCCCCCCGCTCCACCTCACCCATCCTGCAGTTCCGCCACTGCATGTTTAGTCTCTTCAGTTTCAGGATACACGCTGCTGCTGTGAGGATAGAAGAAAACAACAACAACAACAACAACAAGCGTAAATGCGGCTGTGGGGAGAAGCAGGGATGAGATGAGGGAGTAATAATGTTCCGGCGCAGCAGCTTGAGGCGTGTCTGCCTGCTGACATGAGTCAGCGCTGATCGGGCCTGGTTCAGTCGGTGGGTGTGCTGCTGGTGGTGTGACAGATTCCTGCGGACTCCACCCTGTGCTGCATGTTTTGTTTTTTTTTCCAGGAAAGCTCCCTCTCTCTCTCTCTCTCTCTCTCTCTCTCTCTCTCTCTCTCTCCCCCTCTCTCTCTCACACACACCAGTGGAGTTGGGCTGTTAAGCAAGAGACCAGATCGGGGATAAAAAAAAAAAAAAAAGTTCCCCACAACCTGCTCTAACGGGGGTTCGGACAGGGCGAGGATCTTCGCGAACTCCGTGGGAACGGACAGGACTGGGTGGAGGAGCGCGTGAAGCGGTGAGTGGAGCCTCCATGATCCAGGATCTATGATCCATGATCCAGAGGCGTGTTTGTCAGAGCGCAGGCCGCCCGACTCTCACCTGAAAGGGCTTTTTGTTTGATGCTCCTCCATCGGCTTTTCAAAAAAAAAAAAAAAAAGCTCTGCCATGTTGTTTTTTTTACCAGCCCTGGAACAAAAAATACCTTAAAAGGCGAAGAAAGGAAAGAAACGTGTCAGTATTGCACAGTGAATGTGTGTAAATACTATTATAGGATGATAAACCCTCTCGTTGAACTTAACGCTGTGACATATTTTACACTTGAACCAGTGTGTGTTTTTAGGGCAGACATTTTAACTCGTCCAACCAGGAAAAAGCACAACTGTTGACAGCAAACTAGAATGATGGCTTCCTTCCAGTGACAGAAGTCCCAGTCTGCTCGCCTGTAAACACTTTTTGTTTCTGGTTTATATTTCTTTCCATAGGTATCGATGGGTTGTGGGCACGTGACGTGCCAGTCTCATGTGGTTCATTCATTCAGTTGTCAGAGAGCCTACAGACTGGGAAAGTCAGGATAAACTTGTAGGTTTAATATCTTCCTTATTTTCATGTGAGAGGAACAAATCGTATCAGAAAACTGGGGGACAAAAATAATTCTGTTTTGTTTTTGTCTCTCTCGCGACACGGAACTATTTAAAATACTAACTATATACTATATAACTTTAAAAAGTGTCTTAAGGCTGGCCTTTTTCCGACCATTTTGAATACGTTTTTAAATGGAGAGATGATATCTAGATCGTTTATAGGTCTGGATATTGCTATCAAGAAAGAATCAAATAAAAAAAATTTTTACTCCCTTAATTCTTTCTAGTGACAATATGTATTTTAGATCTCAGACAGACATTACACAACAGCAATGCTGTTTCAAAGTGTGACTTGTTCTCCTTTTTAATAATGCCTGTAGTTTTGTGGTCAGTCAGCAGTGCACACTGCAAAATGACAGGGTTCAGAAAGAAGAAGCGTAAAAAAACTCATGTCGATGAGGATGAAACCACGTGTGTTATGGTATATTTTCTCAACAGCAGTCTCAGATAATGTCAGGTGAATGAAAACCTGAGACAGGCTGAACATAAAGTACAGAACCTTAGGTTTTTTTTTTTTGTTTTTTTTTTACAGTTTGTTGTCTTGTTTGTCATGATAACAGAATAAATGAACATCTCCTTGCTGTCGGCAGTATAAGAACTGTTGCTGTGTTGAGGCCTGCATGACAGATGGATCACACATTTTAACACAGCAGACTGAATTTTAACTCATAATTCACATTACCTACAAATAGATTGGTCGTAATTAATTTCAGGGGATCAGAGGAAGTAAAGGGCCTGTAAAGTAACTTAAATATATATTTTAAAAACTCGCCATTCATCAGAATTCCTCCGACAGTAAGGCGAGCTGCCAACTAAATGCTTTTTTTCCCCAGAGGTGACTGAAAGCGTGTACAGAAACCATTATTTGTTCACATCGGTCACACAGGTGGAGGTAAACTGTGTTGTAGCCACAGCTGTCCTGTTTCATTCCCATAAATTCCCATGGAAAGTTTCCAACTTGGGGAAAACTCCCAGAATTCTGCAACCCTACATGGAGGTGATAAGCATTTTACAGTGTTATTTCACTTCCTATGTTGCAACACTGACTCAAAACAGCTGTGTGACTTGCAGTCAATGGTGTTGATGAGATAAATACTTATCACAATGACACTGACACTTCTTGAAGCAGTGAAACTTGCTCAATGTGCCTCATGCCGAGCGCTGACCGGCTCCTTCTTGTCCTGTGGCCGCTCCACTGGCTGATCACTTTTTCCACAGATTGTTTTCTGTCCTGTTGCTTGGTGCTTGGGATGTGATGTGATGTCAGCCGGAGGTGGAGCCAGCACTTGAATTCCTTTACTGTGTGTGTGTGTGTGTGTGTGTGTGTGTGTGTGTGTGTGTGTGTGTGTGTGTGTGTGTGTGTGTGTGTGTGTGTGTGTGTGTGTGTGTGTGTGTGTGTGTGTGTGTGTGTGTGTGTGTGTGTGTGTGTGTGTGTGTGTGTGTGTGTGTATTCCCCTAAAAGTCCCACTGAGAATAGAGTGCTGCACCTTTCAAAATAACTGAGCAAACACCGCCCTCCTTCTCCCCCATGTCACTGAAAAAGTATCACACCTTTCAGAAACACAAGCCCCCCCTGTCAGTACACTGGTGAATCAGGTTGTGGTGTGGTTTGTAATGAAACATTTCCCTCCGACGTCTATGTGCTGGTCCATGACTGAGCCTGTTGGTGGTTTTTAGTGAAGGACAATGCTGAGTGAATCCACATATTCATGTTGACCTGATACAAACTCACATGGATCCAAGCTCAGCTCAGGTCGGAGCATCACCAAGCCAAGAGTGTACAGTGATAGGCACGTGTGCAAACCTCCACCCACACCCACATCGGCATTACACATACTTTTGATATAAGATGGTCCTGAATTTGTTTTGAGGTTGTTGTTTTTTAACAAGAAAGTTCTGAAGAGCAAACTTGTAACATATTGAGAGTTCCATCTTTCTCTATTTCAGGCCTGTTTTATTCACTTCTATATGTAAATATGTTACTGCATGCCAACTATAAGTGGCTGAACTGTTTGTTGACAGAACAATCTTGAGTCTAAAACACGGAAATGTAAAATGTTGTTAAATTGTAACTGCGAAGTGACGACTTTCACAAAGGCCATATGTACATTTTGCCAGTTCTACGGCTGTTTTCGATTTGTGAGAAAACCTTTTGAGCTGCCAAGTGCGCAACTGTTCTGACTTCCTCTGAATTCTGCGGGGTTTTTTCTCCCTCTCTCTCGATATGATACTGAACATCTGCCCATGTTTGAAGTCTCTCAGCTGCAACTGTACATCGTCCCAGTCAGACACGTGAAACTTAAAAGTCACCATTCACTTCAGAATAGATTTTTTTCCTGTTTGGATTTTAAAAATACAAGGTTGTTTGCACATCCATCTGTTGAAAATGGAAAGTTTCAGTATTCCGACAAGAAATTATATAAGCAGTGAGGCCAAATGTTGGTGCGCGCAAGGTGGACGAACAGGTTCAAGTGGTAAACGGAAGAAATGAGCTGAATCTGCATCATTTGGGGACACTTTTAACCAAGAAGTGATTTAAATATTAACACAAGATAACTAAACCATCTCTGTTGAAAAGCCAACACTGGATAAATCAACATTAAAAGCTATAGCAGTTTAAGATCAAATGGATTAATGTCATTTAAATTACAGCTTCAATGTGACTTTCCCCTCTTCTCTCTGTCCTTTATGCTGCCTCATATTGTTCTTTATTTAAAATGTGACACCCAAACTGTATCTTCTCCTTCTCTCCACACAGTTGTCATGTCCAGGTCAGACTACCCCCCAGGGTACGATGACTCCCATGGCGCCATGTATGGGCCTCAGGGGGGCAACTACCCTCAGCCTCCTGCATATGGCTTCCCCTCCTATGGGGATCCACAGCCGGGCCATCCCTCTGCCCCCTACCCCGCCGGTCCAAATGCCCCTCTCTACCCAGGCCAGCCAGGGGGCTACCCTCCTGGCCCTTACCCGGGACAGCCTCAGCCCGGCGGGCATCCAAGGTCAGGCTACCCCGCCCCGCCTCCCATGCCCCCGATCATCCCCCCAACCATACCCTCCGAGGTGCTGAGCTCCGGTAAGAGGCTGACGTCTTTAATAAAAGGAAGTTTGCTTTAAAATCCCCAACCAGATAAAGCGATGCATCTTGTGCGTCTCTTCAGATTAGTTGCTGCTCTTTGTGATCGGATTTCTGTTAAATTGGTGCAGGTGATGATTTCGCAGCAGCTGGCAGCAACTGGGACAGCCTGAGCATCCGACACGCTTTCATCAGAAAGGTAAAGTTCACACTGAACTGGCTCCGGCTCGTTCTTTCTCCTCTATAGAGTTATATTTAAGGACAAGAGTCTGCAAAATGCTTCACTGCTTTTAAAATTGCAGAGGGCTTTTTTAATTTTGATTTTTACAACAATGTGAAGTAAATAATGTAAAATTCTCATATCGACACTGAAGCTGAAGACGACACGTAACTCAAGTGATTAAATTGCATCTAGAATTGCTGAAACCAAATTCCTGTTCCTGTCAAAGAAATGCATGGATGTTCTTAATCAAAATCATAATGTTTTATCTGTATATAGTCCAGCCTGGATATTATTTCACTTTATTTTCATTTTAGCTTAAACATTTTACATTTGCTTCGTTGAATAGAAGTTCAGTTAATTCTACTTTTACCAATATCTTTATCTGTACATACATTAGTATAAATGGTCAATTATTTCAACAACTTGTGAAATGGAAGCCTAATAGTGAGAATGATGAAATGAATAAAATAAATAAATTGCCTATCATGTTAACACTGCTGTACAAAGCTCAGATTTAGTTGTTCTTCTTTATTTAAAGCAGTTTTTAGACAATAATCAGGCATATTTGAAGGCGCCACAACGGTTTGAAGATGAAACGTTATTTTGTCCGTACTGGACTGAAAGCTGCAGTAATCCATTCCTTCAGCTCAGAGTCTGGGTGTCTCCTTTTGTGCTTGTTGCGTCACGTTAGCTGGGCCGACATGGTAATAATTACTCATTATGGAAAATGACTGAATATGGACACTTTCTGACATTTGCTTGTGGCTGGCTAATATTATTTGAAGCTTCATTGGAATACATACGAAATCGAAGTAGGGCTCACCCACATCTGCCAACTGGTCTTTTCATCCTAAGCTTGACTGTTCAAAATAAAGTCCAAACTACAACTCGGTTATTCAGCAAAGTGCAATGAGCAGCGCTGGACGTGTAGTTGAACTCGCACTGGAGGACGCCGAGTGTTTTCCTCACTTTCTGAGTTGACATTTCTTCTGGGAGTCGTCGTGTCCCGACACTGAGTTTGTCTTACTGCCGGCCAGAAAAGACGTCCCATTCGTTCACATGTGAAAATATTATGTGAAGGATTGTTGTTTGTCCGGTTATCTTTCGGCCTTGACTGTATCACACCATCCCAGCAGATTCAGAGTTTGTTAATGACTGGTTTTGTTCTATTGTCCTGATAAGACACAGATGTCCAGACGCTGCTTCAACATCTTTGAACAAAGGCTCTGTATTTTACCGTTTTAAGCCTAAAAGGCCATTGTGGTATAATTATTAGTTTACGATTATGCTCATTAGCGTGTAGTGTACTATTCTTCAAGGGATAAAATGTGTTTTTATGTCTTTTTTGTTTTGCTTGTTGCTATGGTTACAATATCTGTATCTGTGTTTTTCCAGGTTTATTTGATTTTGGCATCCCAGCTCATCGTCACCACAGCCATCGTGGCTGTATTCACATTTGTGTAAGTGTGTGTGTGTGTGTGTGTGTGTGTGTGTGTGTGTGTGTGTGTGTGTGTGTGTGTGTGTGTGTGTGTGTGTGTGTGTGTGTGTGTATTTCAACTGTACCTCTGTTTCTTATAGCCAACCTGTGAGAACATTTGTGCAGAGAAACCAAGCCGTGTACTGGGCATCCTAGTAAGTTGTCGTGTTTTCTAAAAGTGGCACGTTTACAAAGTGCCCCCTGCAGAGTGTTGCGACAGTAATCTCTCCATGTTGCTGTTCCAGTGCAGTGTACATCGTCACTCATCTGGTGCTGGTCTGCTGTAAGGGTCCCCGGTGAGTGCAGCTGCTTCAGTTTCACAAAAAGAAATTTTTTTTTTTTTTTTTTTTTTAGTCTAACTGAGAAGTTTTTTCTTCTTCTTCTTCTTTTTTTAATGTAGGAGGAAGTTTCCATGGAACGTCATTCTGCTGTTCATCTTCGTAAGTTGATAAGGATGTTTATATTCAGGCTAAAGAGGCTGCAGCTTTTCACTGAGGATTTGCAACTACAATTGCTTTGTTTTGGAAATTTAACACGGATCCCATAACAAAGCAGTGAGTCACCACACAGCCAATTGTTTTAGTTTCTATTTTACTTGGGAATAGTCTCGAACAATGAAAGAAGATCACCCAGTTTAAAAATCATTCTCTACTTTTGAACTGCTAAACATTGTAAACACATACATACTGAACACACTGGAGGGATGGCGGGCCACCTTTAAACTTTGATTCTTAATCTTTTGACTTTGATTTTAATATCTTTTTTTTTGTCTATTTACTTTGAGCAGTGTTTTACAGTATGTCTAAAATGAATGTATTTGATATTAAGGATACAAAAAGTATTTGGTAAATGTATCTATCTGCAAATTAATTCTTGGAGACACTGGAGGGACTGGACACATATATATATATTGATAGGACTCTATTAAAAGTTTTTCAAAGAGCACTGATGAATTTTTTAAATATAATTTGTCTCGTATAATAATAATAACTCAATAAATAACAGAGAATTGGAGAAGCCTACCCTTTAAAGATGTTTATGTCAGTTAAAAACAAATACATTTAATGTTTGTTGCCATTAAACAATGTTTCAGGTGTGTTTTTAATACGATTGTGGCTTTGATTTACAGACTCTGGCTTTGTCCTACATGACAGGATCCATATCCAGGTACAGCAAAGACATGAGCCGCTCCTCAGGATATAAACATAAACAGGGTTGCCTCAGTATTCCTTGACACTTGCCGTTTGCTTTCAGTTATTATGACACAAAAGCCGTGTTTCTCGCTCTGGCGATCACTGCCGTTGTCTGCATCGCCGTCACCGTCTTCTGCTTCCAGACAAAGGTAGGTGTCCTGGCGACGGCCAGCTGGCTCGTCGGGCCCACAGCGCATTCATTCACATGTTTGTGTCCAGGTGGATTTCACCAAGTGCCGGGGTTTTTTCTGTGTCCTCGCCATCGTCATGCTTGTGACGGGCATCATTACGACCGTCGTGCTCTCCTTCAAATATGTGAGTTTGAGCTGATTGTGAACGACAAATGAATGTTCTTTGACTGAGTTCCAGGTTTTCAATATTTTGTCCTAATGGCTGCTTGTCATTGCAGATCCCGTGGCTTCACATGCTTTATGCAGCTTTAGGAGCCATAGCCTTCACTTTGGTGAGTGTTTGACTTTGATGCTGATCTGAGAAATTGGAAAATTCAAGTTATGATGATGGCTTTCATCATAACTGCCCTGACACGTCAATCCTGACACACCTCATCTCTTTGAGCTGATTAAATTAAAGCAGTTTTTCTGTTATGCAATTACAAAGAAACCTATTAAACTCTGCTGTGTTGGTGCAAGCTGGACTGATTATAAATGACTAAACATGGAGATGTAAACATATTTGGTCGCTGTCTCTGTATTAAAACACTTTTTTTTATATTATATAATTAAAACATAAACTTTAAGGCATTTTGTGATATGTACAGTAGTGTAATAACTGTAGTAATTTCTAATATATCAAATTGAGTCACATTAAATTGGATTTTCCCGTCACAGAAATCCACTTGCTCCAGCGTTTGGAGGAAAAGGAAACTGAGTTCCAAAAAGAGGCAATGCTGCAACTTTTCTTAATTTTAGGTCGTGTTTACACTTGCAAGACTTGGTCAGGTTAAAACAAGCACGGGTACAATTGAAGTGATAGTTTTCTCCAGCTGAAAACAAAATCCCATCGTGTTTAATGGGCAGGTCTTGTTTCCCCCTTCGAACAAACCAAGGTGCCGTTCAATCGAGCTGTCGGCATGAAGCAACCCTCTTTAGTCCAGACGAGAATCGTAGGACTTCCTGGTGCTGTTTTGTCAGCTTGATACACTTTATAGGCTCTTATAACTCTTTGCTGTTGAAAATCCCACAATAATCCAATATGCTTTATGTTGCTTTTAGTCCAACAGGTAACATATTTTAAGAGTTCTTAAAAAAATCACAACTGTCCAGCATGTTTTTTTTTGTTGATTATCCACTTTAAACATTGAATTAACCCAGGTTTCCAATGCTTATCTTTGTGTCTTGTAGTTTCTGGCGTATCACACCCAGCTGCTGATAGGAAACAGGAAGCACTCCATCAGTCCGGAGGAGTACGTCTTCGCCGCGCTTTCCATTTACACAGACATCATCCAGATCTTCCTCTTCCTGCTCCAAATAATTGGCGGCTCAACAAAATAAAGTCTGCAGGGGTACAACTTGGATCAGCTCATTCCGGAAAAGGAATTGAGCAACAAAACCATTCCAAGCTTTGACAAACCTTTTGCTTCGGTCATTAGAAAATGAGCATTATGTTTATAAAAATCACAACACACTCCAGGGAAAACCTTTTTAAGGGCTGAATTTGACATTTTGTTACCATGTAGGTCAAACATATGCACAAAAATGCACTTTTTCTGATCTCTATAGCTGTCTACTTGTCCTTTTTAAAGGTACAATTTGTAAGTCATTTTTCCCACCACCGTGGGTTGACGAGGCTGTGCTGCGGGTTAGTGGATGGCACTCTTGCCTCGGTTTAAATTCACATTGGGCCTTTCCGTGATCAAAAACATGAGTTTGAAGCTAATTGGTGACTCTAGATTGTGTGAATGTCTTGTTATGGATTAACAACCAGTCCAGGGTGTACCCTCGCCATGGTTTAGCCAGGCTGAGCTCCCGCTCCGCTCAACTCATAGTGTTAAGTCCGTGTGTTCTTTTATTCTGCTCTTGTTGGACCTGAAAGCAGATGAGAACCTTCCGAGACTCCTTTTCCCCTCTCGTTGCAGTATAGTATATATTGAGACGGGATAATTAGAAATGGCTGGTTAACTTCAGAATTGTGGATTTCAGTCGGTTTGGCTGTTTTTGAAAAGGAATCTTACATATTGTACCTTTTTTAATCTTAATGGTAGTTAAATAATATATAGACACTGATTCTGCGGCACCATTTATATTCCTCTTGCTGCATTTCACTTACTTTTTGCATGAAGACATATTTCCTCAAATCAATATGCTTCTGATGTGATCTCTAGTTCAGTAGGAGGTGGTTCACTGAGACATTTTATCCATAATCGCTTCAGTCCGAGTCGATACTGAAGCACAGCTCGGTCCCTTTAACGGAACCCTCAGAGCCTTTATTTTGAGTTCAGGCTCAACTTTGCTAATGACCTTTTAAATCTCTATATTCACGTTTGCCCTTCTTCTTATCACTGCAGTGCCTTCGCCATTACAATGTTTCTCAGAGGACTTTTTTTTTAAACGTTTCAGTACAGGGTTATTATCAATAAGCTCTTAATCATATTGTTACATGCATACTCTGGATAAAGTGCTCAGTTACAGTCACATTTGAGTCAAATGGGGAGTGCCGGCAGGGCAGAATTTTTCACAAAGGTCGATTCAGTCGGTGCCAATGTGTAAAATGACTAACATTTGTGAAGGTCAGTGAGTTGCAGCCAACGTGGCAGTGATGAATCATTGTTGAGATGATCTCTGCGGCCCTCGGCTGGTTCCCTGAACTCTACTGATCATAAAGTCAGACCAAAGCCAAAATTACAAACAAAACTTTAATCAAAAAAAGACAAATTCAGAATGTAATTCACAGGTAGACTGTTGTGTAGATTTATGGGTTGTAAATATATATATATATCAATGCTGAAGAAGAATCTGCATTTTCATATGAAATAAAGATTGTTTTTCCTTTGCGAGTTTGGATGTGATTGAATGCAGTTGTAATGATCAATATGTTTAAATATTCAGATATTTTCTATGAAGTGGACATATGTATTTTAATTAAGTCCTCAAGGTGCAGGGAAATACCCGTTGTCGTCGTCGTCAACTATCGCTCCAGTTTAACATCGTCTGCGCTGTGGCGATAGCGGCTTCCTTCATATTGTCCTTCGTTTGTGTGTCGCATCCTTTGTCTGATCTTCAGCTGCTTCAGTCGGTTTTTGTCCACTTGTCTCTTGGCCAGGAGAAAGCTGATGATACCTGTAGGAAGGCCGATCATCCTTAGCCAGAGAGGGGAAAACAAACAAACAGTTTCCATGGTTAATGGTTTGTTCTACAGTATGAAGGGCGAGA
Source organism: Blennius ocellaris (assembly GCF_963422515.1). Taxonomy (NCBI): domain Eukaryota; kingdom Metazoa; phylum Chordata; class Actinopteri; order Blenniiformes; family Blenniidae; genus Blennius; species Blennius ocellaris. The sequence continues at coordinate 15,450,696 of NC_137659.1, forward strand.
TGTTACAGGTGGATTAAGATTTGAGAGCAAGTTACTGTCGCACAAAGAGCAAAGCTTAATGTTTACTCTCCTAAAAGATCTACCAGAATTTCCGGACTATTGAGCTGCACCCAACAAATTAAAACGAACACAAAAAAACATGTTTCACAGACACATTCAGTGTTTTTCTTCTTTGTATTATGTTGCATCCAACGTTGCCTTCCTTTAAGCTTTATTGGCTCTCAGTCTGCTTAAAGACCTGAAATCAGCCCAAAGGTTTCTCTTCTTGCTAATGAAAAGATCGCTGACCTCTGTGTTATTACGTCTGATAAAAAGAACACAATGTCCTGGGAATAATAAGATCACAACAAGAATTGGACCCTCTTGGGGGCTTGATTTGGTTTGAATCATTGCCTTCTGGTTATGCTTACAAGAGTTGTAGAAATAGTTACCATCACGTTTGATATTCCTTAAAATTGTTGACAAAACATGACTTCTTGCTTTGTAATCATCCGCACTTGTGTCTTTATGAGAACTTTGTTTCCTGCCGTGTTTATGTAGAAGTTAGTAAAAAAATGCAGACTGACCAGGCATATCCGACCTTCATCATGGGGTTTTTTGCTTTCCTCCTGGGGATGTATTCTGGTCCCTCCTCCTCCTCCTCCTCCTCCTCCGGCTTCTCCTGCTCCTTCCTCTGGCCTCCTGCGGAGCTCCGGGTCTCCGTCCTCGAGCTCCACACCGGGGCAGCGGAGGACACATGGATCCGCCCCTGGTGACACACTGCCGGGCCGGGACCGCTCCGTGTGAGGAGCCACCGGCCGGAGACGAGGCGCACACCTTTGGAACACATTAACCAGACGTTTCACGTTCACTTTGTCCTCTGCAGAGAAAACAACGCTTAACTTGTGTAAGAAAAGAAAAACTAAAACTCCACCCGCTACTTTATCAGACTTCCACAACCTCATCAGCGCAAATTAATTCGCAACAACCACCGATGAGGCGATGTTGAATCAACCCATTTCTGTATCCTCCCATTTCTGCTTTTTTAACGACAAATGTGAAGGGTTAAAAATGCTGTTTACCTTTCAGTGCTGTCCTGAGAGCTGTCACACAGGGCGCAGCCATGTTGTTTTGAGGAACAGAATTCACGCATGCGCAGTGGCGTTTTGAGTTTACGCCACCCAGTGGATGATGCTTTCAACCCAGTTCAGGTTTTGTTTTGTTTTAAATGAAAACAGATCCAAAAAAACAGATTACACTTTCTTCAACAATTTATTCTTTTATTCCCAGCTGCATGACGTCATTCTTATTCAAAAAGCCTTACATAATAACCTTTATTATACTTGCATGAAAAAACAGCAGTTACCAGAAGACTCCAGGGACAATCCGACAAACAACTGCAGTAAACGGAGCAACATATTTACAACATTCATTTTAAAGAGTCACACAACTTAAGTCTTTTTACAGTCGAGAAAAAGGCCAAACACCATCTCCAAGGCTCTCATTAGGTTTCTGGTACGTATGCATACGAGCAGAAAAACTACTTTGACCGTCGGGTACAGGCCTGCAGGAGAGGAGAGCCGCCAAACTGATGATGGGAGGGGTGTAGTTCAGTCTTCGAGGGTGTAGTTGGGGTTGACAACCAGCACGGCTTCTTCTGAGCTTGCGGATTCTGAGCCCTTCAGTCCAGCCTGAGACAGCTCAATGAGGATGTGATCCTGTGGAAGGACATTCATTAGTAGATGGACAGCTCCACATTTGGAAGGATTTTTTATTACAATCCACTTTTTGGGGGGGGAGAAGGTGAACTCACATAGTGTACCAGCCTGTGAATGACCTTCTCTATCAGTCCCTTCTTGTTGATGAGCTCTTCCTCCGACTCGATCTCCGACTCAATCTCCTTCAGATACCAGTTCACCACAGCGGTTTTCTTAAGCTCCTCCTCTTCCTCCGCTGGAGCACGGGCAAAAGAAAAAGAAAAAAACAAAACCCCACTTACAATAAATGCAAATTAACATATTAAATTGGCAACATTCTTGCACACGTAATGTTGATCTATTGGGAAAGACATCATACCATCTTCAGCTCTCCGAAGGTGCAGAACCAGCAGGTTGGAGATCCGTTTATACTCGGGGAAAGAAAGGCGAAGGGAGGGTTTGGGCTGGCTGCCGTTCTCATTGTGGCCGTTTGCACCATTGACTTGCCCGTTGACACCGTCCACATGGCCGTTCACGCCATTAAGGCCGTTCGCTCCATTTGGTACGCCGTTTCCTGCGAAGACAGATTTGCATTTGACAAAGATTCACAACAGACAGAGGATTAAAAATTTGTTGGTCGGTGCAACCATATATGGCGTTGTTACCATCTTCCTGCAGCGCCTCCTCTTCCTCCAGGTCGTCCTCCTGATCCAGGTTGATGTCAGGCGTCTCCACTCTGATGATGGATTTGTTCAGAAGACGGAATGCTTCCTTCACATGTTTGGGCTGAACCTGAAGGAGAAAATATAAAAATTAAAAAAACACACAAATTTTACTTTCTAGATCATTTAACAAGCCTAAAAAGTAGCCAAAATCATTTTGCCCCAGACGTCGTACCTCATCACAGCAGTGCATACGAGCCATGGCCTCCGACAGGCGGATCATGCTCTCCAGCTGTCGAACTGTGATCCTCCAGGCAGACTTGGACACGCCCCCAGACCCGTCACGCTGGCGCAGACGTTTGTACTGCTCCACGATGAACTCTTCTGATTCACTGGAGATCTACGCATGCAAATGACAGTGGTTGATACGCAGAAATTCCCAAGTGCACCTAGACAATCTACAAACAAACGAAGAAGAAAAGAAAAAAACTAAACAACGCAGACCTTTGGTTTAAACTGCCGGGCAAAAAGAAGATATCTGCGGATCTCATCCAAAGAGTAGAGTCGGTCAACCGACTCCTCCACACGAGAGTGCAGGTCCACGATGCGTCTGGCGATGGCGTAATCTGTAACCTAATTAATAGAAGGACACCATATCTACAATTATTTGGAGTTCCACAATTAACCTGGAGACTCATTCAATGTAATGAAAACACTGAAGAGTTCATCTCGCATCTCGCACCTCGTTGCTGTCGTCCACAAGGATGAAGAAGAGGTCGAAGCGGCTCATGATGGGCGCGCTCAGGTTGACGTTCTGCTTCAGGCTCTTGCTGCGGTCGTAGCGGCCGCCAACAGGGTTGGCAGCAGCCAGGATGGAGGTGCGAGCGTTCAGGGTGGCCTGGAGCGGACAGAGAAACTGTGTTAAGTGTGTTACCGGAAGACCGTTGACGACCTGCGCAGAGAGCGAGACAAGACTCATCGGCTATATCTGCTGGTGATCTAAACTTCTCAACTTCCATCTGCAAGGACTTGATCAAAAAACTGTCCTCCAACTACTGCCTGCAATACGCCAGCCACTGAGTTGACATGCGTCACAATTACCTCCACTGTGTTAAAAGACCTTATAATGAAACACCATGCAGGTTTACTGGGTTCGTATGAACAAAGATGGCGTGGTTCTCGCTGGCCGAGGCTGCCGTGTGTCACCTTGACTCCAGCTTTAGTGATGCTGATGGTCTGCTGCTCCATGGCTTCATGGATGGCCACTTGGTCCTTCAGGTCCATCTTATCAAACTCGTCAATGCAGCACACACCCTGGAAGCAGTCGCGAGAAATTAACAGCACTGAACGCGCCGGGAGAGATGCTCTACGTCCACGCTCGTACTGCGCTCACATTGTCCGCGAGCATCAGCGCTCCGGCCTCGATGACGAACTCGTGGGACTCCTCATCCCGCACCACCGCCGCAGTCAGACCGGCGGCGGTGCTGGCTTTGCCGCTGGTGTAGACGGCTCTGGGACTGAACTCCTCCACATGCCTAAAGACAAGGCGTTCAGATCATCAACAGACCTGCGCAATGAGGGCAGGTCAAATATTTCACCCCCGTGTTACACACTTGAGGAACTGGCTCTTGGCGGTACTCGGGTCTCCGACGATGCAGACATTGACGTCTCCTCTCAGAGAGGTCCTCTCCATGGTCGTCTTCGGGACGCCTCCGAACAGCATCAGCAGGATGCCACGCTTCACCTCGTCGTTCCCTGCGGCGTCACAGAGAGTATCATTTAACCGCGATGGGACGATTAAAGGGAAAAATAAATTAATTAAAAAAGCAAGATGCAACACGGGGTTGGCCCACTCACCGTGGATGGTGGGAAAGAGGCTGGTGCACAAGTTGTGGTACAAATTCTTGTCCTGACTCATCTCAAACACCTTCTCCCATTCTTTCTCAGTCATCTGGCTCTTGATGCTCTCGGCAGTTTGCTCCTCCTCTCGCAGCTCTTTACCGCCAAACTACAATGAAGACGTTTTTGCAATTTATGCACAGGACATGTTTTTTAAATGCGGTCGATCTTTAATTGAAGAGAAGATTTTACGTACCCGTGGATTGGTTGGAGCCACGTTACAGGCCAGGAAGGCCAGTCTGTACGACAGCTCCCTGACTCCCAGAGCTTTCAGTCCTCTCAGACCCTCCGATTCAAAACCCTGCGGACCTCCGGCAACACGGGTGCTGGTCTCTGCTCGCAAACCTGGAAGAAAACATTTATACAGGCAGGCATTAATAAAAAAAAAGTGTTGAAGAGGCCAAAATACAAAACACAACTGTTGGAACTTCAAACTACCGGGGGTGTTGAGCTGGGAGACATCAGGCACCACAATGAGGGTCCCGGTAAAGTCGCAGCGGTCTCCGGCCTGAGCCGTCTCCACAGCCTCGGCCCTCAGGACAATCTCCAGGGAGCGTGGGATGGAACCGCGAGGCAGCTCGGCCTGCGTCTCCTGAATCCGAACCTGAAAACGACAGACGGCGGTACCGTCCGTTAGCCTCGCCACCCTTTGCACAGTTCGGGCTCAGAGCTCCTGTCCCCCACACTGACCTTCTGGAAGTCAATAAACTTGGATTTGTGCGTGTCGAGGTGGAAGCGGGCGCGGTTGTTGCAGACTGGGTTCCTGCAGATGGTCGGTGGCGAGTATTTGAACTGCTGCGGGACGTCTTTGATCACCGACTGGCAGTCCATGCACAGGAACGTACCGCTAACCTGGAACCGCAGAGCACGTTAAAGTGAGCGACCGGGAAATAAAGCTCAGCGAAGCTTTTACTGATCTGTTGACAGTGCAAAAGTGTCTCACCAGCTCGGGGTGGACCGGGTGCGTCCTCACCACCTGACCACTGATCCTCACCAGGGTGCCGATGCGCATCGAGGACAGCTCACGAATCCTGGGGAAAAAAAAAAAAAAAATAAAGTCAAGAAGATGCAATAGTTAAGTTACAATATAGAAACATCAAGAACTCTCAATCTGTGTCGCACCCTCTAGTGGTAAAAAGACATGAATTTCAAATAAGTAATATCTTTTGATTTACTGTACCTTTGTCTAAATATCAACCTTTTATATCTTTCGCTTGACTCAGAGTGTGCACGTTAAATTATGTGTCGAATCATGTCCAAAATATACTTTTGTCTTTAACAACTGAATACTACCGACTCGGGTCAGTTTACAGTGTAAATAAACAGCTGGGTATTCTTCTTGGTCCTGGCTTGCTGTGTTCATTGAAACAGAAAGATCAGCTGCAATTTGTCCGGATGAGCCCAGGTGGATGCAAATACAAGGTTATAGATGTTCGGTGGCTACATGTACTTGGTTTGTTGTTCATCACTGGCAAGTTCAATCTATGTGGCTCTTCTACAGCCTGTTGACGGTCTTACTTGTGTCTGGTGGGCAGATCCTCAATGGCGACGTAGAACTCCTTGTTGAGAGGAACGTTCCCATGGTCCCGAGCAAAGTTTCGCACCGCCCGACAGAGGAAGGGGTACACTCTGAAAGCATAGAGGCCTTCGTGGTGACGTCCGGGAAGGAAACTCACAATCCTCCGTGCTGCACAGACTTCCTTGCCTTCAAGCTTTCACTCACCTGTAGTACATCTCCTGGACGGTGGTGGCCAGCTCCTGGTTGAAGCCCTCGAGGTCCGTGAAGCTCACCAGCAGCGTGTTTCGTTCGGGCCGGATCAGCTCCTCGGCCTCCAGGACATACTTCACCTCTCCGTCCGCCGTCTGGAACCTGGAACACAAAGCCAGGGCAAGGAACGTGACGCGCAGAAAGACGAATCCGTCAACTATACACACAAGTTGTACTAAATTCTCCCTGCGCGACGCTAAAACACGATGCTGCCGGTCGACTCACTCCTCTAAGAAAGCCTGGAATAACTTCTGGCACTTCTCCGCCAAGTCGTCTTTCACCGTCGCCCCGGCGTTCTCCGCGTTTGCTGTGGCGACATCCATGATAGCAACACTGTGGGTCTGCAGGAAAAAACTCTCCGAATAACTTGAGTCGATTCCCCGTGCGGGACTCTTTTCACACAGAGAGAAAGAAACCACACAACAAGCAGGCTTCGCGCGAAAAGTGACACCACGTGACGTTTGGCGCGCCGATGCCTTCCAATCCGCGAACGCTTCTTGTCTTTTTAGCCAATCGGAGGTTAGAACGCAATCTGACGGCATCCGTTTTCCCGCGAATGGTTTGGTGTTTTTGGAGAGCAGCAGGGCGGTGCAACGACGCTGTTAAAGTTCTCTGTGTGCGTGGATTTGAAGAGCGCGTGCCGTGGTGTGATCACACATTAACTGCAATCTGGACGAAATCTCATCTTCAAAACAATGATCGGTTGAAGGAAACTGCTACAGTATAATTATATAATGGTATGAAGATAACCCCACAAACTCCAAACTAAGAAACAAGACTATAGTGATTCCTGCAATGATGCATGCTGTCATAATGAGTGGAGGTGACAGAGATGAAGATGCTCAGACATGCTTGGATATGTACTGCTGATTTATTGGACACAGGCTGTTGAAAATGTATCCTAATAGGCAGAAAGAGAAAAGGAAGACCTTAGACAAGATCCATGATGAAAGAGGACGTGGAGATGGTTGGTGTGACAGCAGAGGGGGCAGATGATGGTAACATGTGAAGGGATCAGCCTCAAGAGGAGGAAGAATATAAAATATCTGAACAGTTTATTGTTTATATAGATGCATCCAACGCGTTAAAAAAAAAAAAGTTGGGTATTTATAATCGTATCTTGGATAATTTATATGTAGCTGAATGACAAAAATATAATTGAATTTAAAAAAATCTGATATGCATTTAAGTTTACAGTGTTATAATTTACTGTTTCGATTAATATGGATCATAGAATACAACATTCATCTTGTTGTTTTTTAACAATGGTTTTTGCCAGTGATGTGATGACACTGCATGACAATTTTATGGCCATTATAATAAAGTTCACTTCGCATTCCCAAGGCTCTAATTTCTGCATAACTTGAACTGTAAAGTCGACCTGCAGTGTGACCGCATGGCCACTGTGTGGCAGTGGAGACTAATGTTTATTTGTCATAATGTACCATACCGTAGTAAGAGCGACTCAATACACTATTGTTAATCTAAAATTAGAATTATAAAGCTAAACATTTATCACACCACACAGCCATCACACACACGAAATAAACGTGTATTTCTATATATTTGTTCACCCCTGTTGACCCAGAAGCATCATCAAAAGTGTTTGACTTTTGCAAATTAAAACAGCTGGAAACAGTTTACCAAGCCACCAAATCATGTTAGTAGAGGAGTCAGTTTTAACTTGGTTAGATTCGTTTTTTCGTTTTTTCAAAGTGGTCCTGCAGGTTTTGATGTACCGGAGATTGCAGACTCTCAGCACACTGATGATTTGAGGATGTCAACCCGGTCCTCTACCAGGAGATTATGAAGACATTGACAATGACCTTTGAGAAGTTTATTTGAGATGCACGTAGCGGACTTAGATTGGGAGTTTGGAGGGTTGATGTGCGGACTGGTCACCACCGTCTCCCTGAGCAAGAACTTATTGTTGTTATTGTGGAAACTGTAGAGACAAAAATACAATGATAGTATTATGACGTACTTAGGAAATAATGGAAATGCATACAAATTGATATTTTGATATCCCCCCAAAAAAACTAAATATAAAATTCCACACAAAAACATATATAAGATGAAAATAGATGTGAGGAGAGAGTTATGCTTCATATGTTTGAATACACACACAATCTTTACATTGAGAGGCCTGAGTATGGAAACAAACCTGAGTGTCCTGACTGTGAGCAGAGTGTCCTTGACTCTTTACTCACAGTGCCGCTCCAAAGCATGACTACATTTATTTATCATAACTATTATGACAGTAGCTCGTTTTTCAACGTGCGCCTATTGGACATCGCTTGAAGCTCAGAAGAAACCAGAGCTGAGCAACCTGACACAAGAAGGCCTCACTCTGCTTCTGCAGGACTCGGTCCAGGGACCACCTGTGATTGTAAACACTGACTCCAACTGTATTATTCAATTAATTTCTATTTCTGTTCCCGCATCATTCTCACGTCTCCACCTGCTGGGGTCAATGCAAACACTCCCAGCAGGCTATTGGTTTCACCTGTCACATTGTATTAATCCACCAGGAACAAACCAGGAAGTCATCACGGGCCATTTGGATGTAACCCAGTCTCTCACCGCTTCTTTATTTCTCCTTTTGTCTTGACCTCTGGCTTTCCCACGATTGTTCAGCAGCAGGAAGCTCAGTCTGTCTGAATATGAGGGAACCCGACCATCTGCAGGCAAACACACACACACACACACACACACACACACACACACACACACACACACACACACACACACACTCACACACACACGCACGCACACGTGAACGTTTTTGATATTTCATTTCGTTTTTGATATTTAATTTTTACCATCAGATTCTTTATATTGTCATTCTGCATATGCTCCCACACATACAAGGACATTGCAGTTGGAAATCCCGGCTTTCAGCAAAAAGAAAAAAGCATAAAATAGACTTGAGAGAGTGTAAACACATAAACTCAGATAAAATACGTGCAGTCATAATACTCAAGGGTAAACATTATGAAAGGTGCTTGCAGCGTCCAGGCTTTGTGAGGAAGCAGAAAGAATGATGCTGATACTCCAACATGAAGGTACTCCAAAAAGGTTCTTTTTTTTTTTTTTTTAATCAGTGTTATTATTTACAATCACTGGCAGAACATTTACTACTCCAACTAGTAATGATACTATTAGGAGTTTGGTACAAATCAAATGTCTGCTGTAAGACCTTGTGGGTTAATAATGCTTCAGGGACTGAATCCACTCACTCGGGATCTGAACTCTCTGATGTGTCAGATTTGTGGTAACAGGTGAGAAGCGGTTCAGTGGGAACAAACCGTTGCAAGAGAGGCCGGATATGAACGAGAAGAAGGGCAATATGGTGCCAAATGAGTCGTTTCCTGGCTCATTTGTATTCAGAGACTGACACGGATTCATTGTGTTAGTGGTGTACTCCTCTGCACTTGCTGTGAAATTAAGTCGTGACCATGGATGTGACTGTTTACATCCTCGATCCTACATCCTCTGTGAAAGGAGCAGTTCATATCAACCGGTAAAACACCTTCAAGTGCATGAACACATCCCGACAAGAGAGTCAAGAAGTGTTTTCAGGGCAAGCATTGATTGTTTTTGGCACAGAGAGTCAGTAAAGAGAAGTGGCTCATAATAAAAAAAACTAAATAACAACTACAGACACTTGACTGTATTGAAGTAGGATATTCATCTGTGCTAGTATTTTGGATATTGGAAAACTAAGTGGGAGGTAGAAAAATCAACAATTTATTTTAAACACACGTTATTACAACAGACTCTATTGTTTTTATTAAGTCCAATAGAGACAGTAAAATTATCCACACGAAAAACTTACAAGTTACTGTTGAAACCCAAACAGAAACACTTGTCAGATATTTAAATTAAAACTATCTACAGTGACTAATGTTTTCTCTGAATCCAAACAGTCGATACCAATAAGATTTCATAATGTGGAAATTATTAAGATTGCAAACATTCAACCAGAAATTACTGATGTGAGAGTTAGAACTGGCTTTAATCCAAACACAGGAAGGATTTTCTTTTCTTTCTTTTTTTTTTTTGGTGCCAAATCAAATATTATTAATTCCTGCATCATTCTTGGATTGATTTGAACAAGTTTCAAATCCCACTGACCGTCTATTCATATGTTTACTTTGTAAGTTTATGTGTATCTATATCTGTATGTGTGTAGGCATGCATGTACTGGTGTGTGTGTGTGTGTGTGTGTGTGTGTGTGTGTGTGTGTGTGTGTGTGTGTGTGTGTGTGTGTGTGTGTGTGTGTGTGTACACAATGAAAAGAGGCTCGGTTAAAAGAAAATTAGATGAATTCTGAAAAGTTATTTCAATTGTAATTTTTATCAACTCAATCAGTGGTGCAGATATGACGGCTTCTTTCATCTGGCGAAACTGAAGACTAAACGTTGTGGCCACAATTACAACCGAGATTGAAAGTTGAAGAATAACTATATTCAGGCTGTGGTATTTTATTTCTCTCTGTCTCGCGTCCCACTCATGACACACGTGTGATGCTGGCTCTGGTCTTTGAAATAAGTGACTGATGTACTCATTAGCAGCTCTCTGTGTCAGTGAGTGCAGCGCAGCTCTGCGGTTTGATTGTTTAAGCTGCTTGTTTTTCCTAAAATGAGCTGCAGGAAGTCTTTCCTGTTTTGAATACACTATGAATAGAAGTAAATGCTGTGTATGTGTGTGTATGTGTATACTTAAATGTGTTTGGGGGGCGGGGGGGGGGGGGGGGGTTTGGGGGTCTACTCCACCGAAAGGTATCAGGTTAAATGTTTTTCTTTTATTTATTTTCATCTGCATACGTTCGTCTTCAAACTCTTCTGTACCAGGCATCTCAGGGAATTACCGGATGCAATGACAGAGCTGTGTGTGTGTGTGTGTGTGTGCGTGTTGTGTTACTCATACTTCATTGTCGTGCCGACTTACTGTATTTTGCCTCCGTGTCTCTCTCACAACTTAACTCTTCATCCTCTGCTCCTCTCATCTTTTTGCCTCCAGGAAACAGGACACGGTTAAACTTCCAGCTTCTGTTTCTCTTACGTCCAAGTGGAAGGAGGCCTGTGGGAAGCACTTTAGTGTGTATGTGTGCAATTTAAAGTACTGGAAAAATGGACCTCCTGACCCCTCCGTGCTCCCTTCGCTCCCACAAAAAAGAAACAAACTGTTTATGTCATTAACATAAATCTTGGGGGGGGGGACCCAAAACGAGACACAAACACATCTATGCACACACACTGACTCAGGGACGCCTGTATGTCACACGTCAAGCGTTTCATTTTTCAGTATGCACTCTCTGGATCAACGACTTCAGATGTTACTCAGATAAATGATCATGAGTAAACAAAAGAAAACGAGACAGGGTGACGTTTAATATTCTATCATTCTTATTAGAAACATTATCACCTTTTTATCTGCAAAAGTGAGTCACTAAATTTGCACCCAAGCACATCAGACATCAAGTATTTATTGGTAAAAAATTGGAGGTCTTGTAACACGTGGGCAGGTATGGGGGGTACAGTCAAGAGCGGGTGTGTTTGATTGAGACGTATTGATCTTCTGATTTCAATGTGTTTTCTGTGATAAAGCTCTCGGTGTCTCTGAATATGTGGAGATGGATTAGAGGAATGCAATTGAATGCATGCATGGGGAACAAGTGTAAGAAAGCCACTCACAAGTATGATCATTTTGTATATTTTATTACAAACATCGACAACAGTATATAAGCACACCAGCACATCAATGATATTTATGAGGAACATTCTACCAAGAGATGAGCCCTGAGCCAGCAAGTCTCTCTGTGTTCATATGTATAATATATACACATTTATACATACAAAATATACAATATATACATTACACACATACACCAGCAACGTAAGCAAACACTAGCTGGAATGTAAACTGGAGGACTCGGACTCTGTGGTCGTGGAGGCCCCGGGGCGTCTTCGAGGTAAAATCTTCAGACTGGAGGCCCGGCTCAGAGTGAGGGCTCTGCGGGCTGAACTCTTGAAACCAGCACCGAGGAAGGCGTACAGCAGTGGGTTTAGGCAGCAGTGGGCAAATGCCATTGGTTCAGCCACCGCCAGCCACATGCCCAATGCGGCCTCCAGCCTGCAGCTCCGGGGCAGGACCTCCAGCCGCAGCAAAGCGTCCACGGAGATGCCCGCTCCATAGGGGAGCCAGCACACAAAGAAGCAGAGCACCAACGCAATGGTGGTCCTGACCGCCCGACGCTTTTGCCTCTGGCCCCCCAGAGGGCCCCGGGTCAGCCGGGTGACAATGACGCAGTAACACACCAGAAGAACCAGTCCGGGGATCACCAGACCCACCAGGACGAGCTGGAGGTGAAAGACTGCGACCCAAAGCGGAGCGTTGTCCGCTGGGTAAAACCTCTGACAGAGCGTGGATCCCTCTCCTCCTTCCTGGGTACGAGCGAATACCAAATCCGGCACCGCCAACAAACCGGCAGGCAACCAGGCGCCTAGCGGAGGCAAGGAGAAGACGAGTCAGTGACTGTGTGAGAGGAAGATGCTCAGTGAAAGAAGATAAACATCAACGGAAGGCACCCTGGATTTGTGACACTCACCTACATACACTAATCTGTATGCCAGAAGCTGCCTCAGGCCGCCGGTGTTCGTGTCTGTTGCTCGAACCACTGCCAGGTAGCGGTCCAGGCTGATGAACGCCAGGATGAGCACGCTGCCGTACAGGTTGACCGTATAGATCACGTGAACGCCGACACAGGCGGCCGCGCCGAAGCTCCAGTCACCCAGAGCCGCGTCCACCGCCCAGAACGGCAGCGCCAGAACAAAAAGGAGGTCGGCGGCCGAGAGGTGCAGGCGGTAGCGGTCAGTGAGGCTGCATTTCGACCTGTTCGGGAAGGGGACGTCCAGTCACTTTCGTGAACCACGTATCACTGCAAAGGGTAAAGATTCAACTCGACAATCCTCCGCTGCCGCTCTCACCTGCGCTGGCAGCCCAGCACGATGACCACCAAGCCGTTTCCAGTGATGCCCAGAGTGAAGATGAGAGCGTAGACCACGGGCAGGAAGACGTGCTGCAGCTCGGCCGTCATCGCGTGCTCCACATCACAAGGCTCCTCGAGATCAACTCCCAGATACCCAGAGCCAGAGCCAGAGCCCGAACCTGAGCCTGTGTCATTGTAGTCGTAGTCCAATAGGATGTGCTGTGGGGAGATCACGAGATGATGGCAATCACACATTTGTCAATGAACATTAAACAGACAAACTTGATTAAACGGTGCGTACCTCATAGTATGACATGATGGAGACGTTTACTCTCTCTCTCTCCGCGGGGTGAAGTTGAGACTTGGATCGACTGGGGTTTTATAAGCGTCTCCACGCTCCTCCCCCCCGAAGGCTCCGACACATCTGTGTTCCTGCCGAAACGTTTTTCCTGTTTTCGAGGTGTCAGGTGCCGATAGTAGATCTCTCACAGGATACTGTGTTGTTTGAATTGTTTGAGCTTTGAGACCTCTGGCTTGTGATAACCGGGTCCAATTGGCAATAGGAAAGAATGCAGATGAGAATCGGGACAATAAGCAATCTGTGCGTCTCCAAACGCCACGCTCGGTTAAATCGGGACAAGAAGCGTGAACGTGGACTCCAGCCGGACTCACTTGTCCTGTTTGCGTCACTGTCCCATACGAAGCACACAAGCATGGACACATGGACGTGCATGAGGGGAAGACACTAGAGAAACATGTGGGAGAGCAGGAAGAGAGAAGTTCAGACGATTATTATCAATCTCCATTCTGGTAAACACCACGGCGTGTGTGTCACTCCCTCTGATCTCTCACTGTCAATGAAACACAAGTGTGTGCTTGTGATTTCTGACGGCAGCATGAACTATTTCAACGGACGAGAACAAAAAACCTCTCATTATGGAGCTTGCAATGTGCTCACTAAGTCCTATTAAATTGGTAAAAAGCTTTAAAAAACTAATGTATTCAAATTTAATTTGAATGCTGAAGTTGTGTAAAATGGGAACAAGGTGCTAAACAACAAACAGGGTTGTGAAAATAAAAATAAAAAAACAGAAACAAAGCTTGTGGTACAGCCAATCTTTAGCAGAGCTTTGGCTGTAAACCCCCATCCTCTCGCAACTTACTAATTCTGGAAGTAAACGTTACTCCAAAACAAACAAACAATCTCCACAAAAAAAACAGTCAATCTGTGAGGACTGAACCCCAAAGCCCTTATCTCCTTCTCTCTTTCCCCACCCTTCCTCAGCATTCATTGCTATCAGCGTGAACATCTCCAGAGAGAGAGAGAGAGAGAGAGAGAGAGAGAGAGAGAAGAAAAAACACACTGCTGCATAGAAGTCCTCAGATTTGGAGCATGTTTGTCTGAGGAAACTCGACATCTTCAGATGTAAAGAATCAAACATTAGTAAAGAACATACATTTGTGGGATGAGCTCAGTATGTGGATTGACGACGTTCAAATGACAACATGTCTTGTTTCCAATGTCAGTGTCGAAAGAGTCGATAATCAAATTCAGTTTTGCTTTGGAAGAGGAATTGTAAACTTGTTTCTCTGCTGCTTAGCACACAAATGCACGTTTTTTTATGCTTACATAAATGAAAAGCCGCAGTGTATCATGCTGTAATGTCTGGTGGATTCTGATAATGGTACAACGTAATGTTAAAAACAACGCCATTAATGAATACTACAGGCCTTTCATTCAGGCTCTGCTCACTCCAGTGAAATAAAGCAACCAACATATTATCTTGAAATAGCATTAGTGTTTACACACTTTGTTAAAAGATGCTGCAGAAGGCAGTTATTTTATTGTATTTTTTTGATTTAACAAAATCGAAAGAAAATGCAAGATGCAAACGAAAGATGTGATTTGACATTTGAGTGCATTTTGCAGCATGTGACCATTAAATATGGCACGTTGGAATAAAATACACTATTTGAAAGACTTGATTAACGAGCCTTTGTAGTAAAACGATAGCATTCATTTGGACTCGTCTTAATATATAGGTGATGGTGTTGATATCGGTGCTGCTCTCCACTTGGATCAGTTTAAATCTCATACAATCGCGCCTCCTTGTGGAGGAAAGACGTGATAGGCGTTTCTCAACCCCTGGTTCTGGATTTCTCTGCACCTCTACTCACCAACACACACCTTTGACGAAACCCGATCACAACTTGCACGTTGTCACCAGGTCCGTTTGAATAGGAAGGCATGACAAAACACACACACAACGAGCCTTTTATCAGAGGAAATTGGACGTCAAAATAAACGAGTTTCCTTGTTTTCAGGATGTGACGCACCTCGCCACCTGCAAGTATTCATTCACTCACTTATTGTACTCAACAAAGTGTTGTGGAAGCCTTGTTTAGGTTATATAATACAGTACTTCCTCCAAATTATGTTCACGAAGAACAATTAAAATGTCAAAATAATAATGTGGTTGGCAAACTCAAGACACACCAGTTGAAGTTATGAAAGATGTCTAAGGCTTTTTGGGTTACAGTGCCTCCATTTGCTTTGCTGGCTTCAGTGACGAAAACTGATTCTAGACATCGCTTTATTCAACTTGTACTGTTGTTGAAAATCAACATGCGAACCTCCAACGCAAGCACAGAAAGGCCCCCTCACCTTCAGGTCTGAACAGGGAATCTGTCAGACAACTTTTTCCAAAGTATATTTCTAAAAGTGCTATTGACATGATCATATTCGGATAGCAGATATTAAGAACACCTACAGTCCATGTATGCAAAGAAACTGGACGCAAATGTCCATAAATTAACTGTAAACCCTGTACAAATGAATAATAAATCCAGCCAATAAATAAGTAATAAAGCAATTCCTGCAGATTAGTGTAATATCTCACTCTCACTGATGGGTGATTAATAGGCGTCTTAAGTGAAGTTAAAATGAGGGCGTCAACATTTCAGCCTCTCCCCGACGAATCAAACTGAACATTTATGGAACGAGACTAAAGATCAGAGTTCAGAGAGGAGGCTCATTAAACCTGAAAGATTTGAAGACATTTTGAATGAAGGGGCTAAAATGAATAATGCGTCTCTTCATTCAGGTGTCTGGACGCTCTAAATACTAAAGGCTTGAGTACAAATAATTCCATACAATTCTATAATGTGTAATAATGTGAAAAGACATTTAAGGCATTAACATCTATGGCTTGATTTGATTTTATTGCATGTATGTTGTTTTTTTTTTTTTAAACATCTGGTTAAAATACTGTCGGTTGCATCTATAGAATTATACTCACTGAAATAACTGGTGACGTATTCAATACTTATTTTACTGGCTGTATGTGCTTGTTTGTAGGCACTTCATTCTGACCATATATACATTGTGCTGCTGATGCAAGCGTGACAAATAAAGGGAAAATGAATGTAAATAAAAACATTTATTGACATTTACTGTCATAGGAAATTTTAAATCTATAGTTTTTAACTTCATGAAGAAACAAAGAAAGTGCATGAGAAGGAAATCATGAAAGTTAAATGGCAAAATCAACAACAACAAAAAAGAAATACACAAATATATCAGTAAAAACCACATTAGATGCAGGGATTAATGAAAGAGAAGGTCTTCATTCTTTGATAATCATGCTGCCTCGGGACTGAGAAAGCAGGTTTCTAAACCCTTGAGCTCTTTTGGGCTGGTTGGACTTGGCTGCTCTCAGCTCGCTGGTCTTCACCGTCACCGAGGACGAGAGTACGTCCCTGCTCACATCGGCTTCTGTCTGGCTGTCCCAGTCTGGGCTGCTGTTGCTGACGCTGTTAAAATGGCTGCCGTTTTCACCGTGGAGACGCTGCCGTTTAGCAGAGAAAAGCTTCCGGGAGCTTTTTGTCCTCTTCTTCCCGCTCTTCTTCCCTCTCGGTTCGTTTGCCGACTTTGTCACACACCTGAGGTTCCTTACAACAAAACACAAGAAGTTCCTTCAGATTT
The DNA here is from genome assembly GCF_963422515.1 of Blennius ocellaris. Lineage (NCBI taxonomy): Eukaryota > Metazoa > Chordata > Actinopteri > Blenniiformes > Blenniidae > Blennius > Blennius ocellaris. The sequence continues at coordinate 15,467,680 of NC_137659.1, forward strand.
GAAGCCGCCAAAACTCAAAATTGGATTGTTGATATGAGGGATCAGAAAAATCTCCTTAATTGAAACAAAAACTGTATTTTGCATGGCAGCCATTGCTGCTGGACACAAACAATCTCTTAAGGATAAAAAAACAAACAAACAAACATGAAGTGGCGGGTCTGAATGGTGCTGTATTGTTCTATCACATGCGTCGGGTTTCCACTGCAAGAATTTGTGACTTTCCGGAAACTGCTGCTGCAAAGACGATCATTTTTCCCACAAACCCCATCCGTCGGGGTTCTGGGGACCATGGAACCATAGTCCTGAGTTTGAGGAGCCGGCTGCTGCTTTTTAACCTACTTTCTGCGGTGGAAACACGCGACATGTCACCATTACCTCAGGAGGAGAGGGTGTGGCCTCGAGCAGCCAGGTGACTCCTCCACCGCCACAGGTTTCCCAAACTGGAGCCGACTCAGGAACTTCCTGCCCAGGTGAAAAGTGAAGCAGCAGTCAGGTGGAACACTGAACAAAAATATAAAAATGAAAGAACACAACTAGCTTATTTCGCTCAGATATTGTTCACAAATAAATATCTAAATTCGTGTTCACTAAGTCCTCCTCCTCACCGGCGTGGAATATCAACGTCATGTAAATAAAGTTTTTTGGGTTTTTTTTGTAAACGTAGAGGGAGAAATATCAGTTTTCGTAAACATGGTCGTGAAACAATGGGAGCCAAAAACAAAAGTGTTTCTATTTTTGTTCAGGGCACGTTGAAGCACAGAGGAGCTCACCCCTCCAGGTTAGACCCCCTGGTCCACTTTTTGAGCAGGACCCACTCGTCACATGTCAGAGACGTAGGATCTGAAAAACGAAACAGAAGTTGTTTCACAAATGGGATTTTCTTTTCTTTTTTTAAATGTATGAACAGAGTATGTTTTGATGTGGATTTTTCTTTTGGGGTGGACTGACCACGGTCGAGCAGTTTGTCTTTGATTGACGTTTTGCCCATCATGGCGTTCTGGTAGAGAGTGAGACAGGCTAGACACAGGCCCGGGGGCGGACACAGTTTCTCGGGGGAGTCGACAGCTAGAGGTCCAGAAACGATGCTGCTGCAAGTTGAGGCACTGTCTTCCTCCGACTCCTCCAGTCCGTTATCCGTCACTATCCCAGCCACTCCGCTCACGTCTTCAGCATCACAGTCACCATCGTGGGTCCTCGCGATGATGTCCAAGAGGTCACGCCACTCATTCTTGTCTTTGTCAACAGTCTCCCTCGGTCTCCGGCCTCTCAGTCTTCGCTGGACGACCTCTTCATCGGAGGGACTGCTCCGAGGGCTCGTCCGGGTGGCTTTTTGGCACTTGAAAGAGCCTCGACGACTCATTGAGGGTTTTGTTTATTTACCTCTGGCAATAGTCAAGTGTGCTGCAACACAGAGAAACAGTGATAACACTCAATTTGTACGGAACACGCATTTGTGGGATGAGAAACAGATCCGAGTATGTGGGTAACGTCCATGAAAAGTATGCCTGAGTGCCTGGCCATGCCAAAATTATTTATTTTCAAGGATTTGAAGTCCAAAGAAACGAGCCAAACAGGCAGCACTTTAAGTTTAAGTTTCTCTGTATTGTTTCTATTATACAGACAAGTTCGATGGAGGTCACAACAACATTAACTGTGACATGTTCAATGCCATTCAAGCTGGATTAAGCTGTGAAAGAAAAGGAATTGATGAAGACGTTGCTCTCCAGAATCATCCAGCTTTAATCATTGTGATATTATCCAGTTAAGATAACAGCTGAACCCACATATGGACACATAACATTCATAAAAAGACTGTTCTATGTCAGTTTTCTATGAGAAGGTGAACTAAACAGTCGTTTCAGGTCAGTCCCTGGCTCTACAACATGTCGAGGACCCCGAAGTGGAGCTACGAACTCGATTAATTCGTTTCCCCGCCACGACTTTAACCTGAGGCTGAAGGGGAAGAGGCCAAACGGCCACTGAGTTCGTTTTTTAAAACCTTCATATTTCATAGTAATGGACAGATAAACGAGTTCTTGTACTCACGATTTTAAAACAAACAATCCCGCGTTTCCGTGATGACGTAGGGAGCTCGCGGGCGGAAGCGGAAGTATCGCCGCCTCGATTCTCGGTTGCCAGATCTTTACTTGCAGGTTCCAGCCCAAACTGAAAATATAATCCCCCACTTAAATTAAATTTAAACTCGGACTGCAGGGAGTTTTGTACCACGAGGAAAGCATGAAGCAATAAAAGAAAGTAAAATCCTCTTTGATCAGGGTTCCACTAAATCAGCAGGGCTGGCTATTTTGTTTTATCGCTCTCCTGCCAAACTGAAAACATAAAGGAAGCATGGAAGATGGCTAATCTGTGTTTTAAAACTAAATGAACAGCACATTATTTTAGCTAATGTCTCTGGCTTTAATAACTACACAGAACGGACAATTGATTTCAGAGGTTTCAGAGGTAGACTACAAATCTTTTGGCAACAGATTTCAAAACACCATTGACTCTATGATAATTCCAATTGCTCAATTCAATTGCCAGGAGGTACTTCACCAAAGTTTGATATCAAACGAGCAATGAAACAAGCCTGCCCAATTACTCTATTTCTTTTTATTATTGCTAAAGAAATACTAAACATTTTTATCAGAGAATTCGAACATTGCTCCCTTAGAAGTGTTGGGCAAACCTAGAACCATTAATCAATCAGTGGATGACACGACAATTTTTATGAAACAGTTGACTGAGCTGTTTAGTAACTGGCATACAGACAAATAAAGCTCTAAAGCAGACATGTTTAACTGTTGTTTACAAGCAAATAAACTACTGTATTTGACCTCTGGACTGCTGACATTGATAAAGAGTAGTACAAGTGAGTGAAGTCTTCCTGTGTGTGAAATTAAGGGAACGTAGTCAAAGTATAATCAACATCACAATGACGTGACTGCCGAACTTTCATTTAAATTGTAGTGTGTTAAAATGGTGGAAAGATATTTCACATTGCTCATCCAAACTCAATTTTTCCTCACTTTTCAGTGTTATCCATGAATTTGTGCCTTTTCTTTTCTGCATATCTTAAACCAGTGACCAACAAACATCAATGATCTCTTTGCAAGAGATTGTCACATGTGAGGACTTTGACACAGCCTCTAATTCACAGAGGTATTTCTACAGGCTGCAGTGAGAAGCCCGAGGGGAGTGGAAAGCTCCAAGAGCTTTGAAATAGGAGTGTTTTCCCCCGTCTCTGCACCCTGCTGCTTTGTCAGCGTCGAAGTCAGTCAGACCCGGATCGTAGGAAAGGTGAAGAATGAGGAAATCAGCAGTGTTGTTGTTTTTGCTGCTGAACGCGGTGATGAAGGCGAACGCTGCAACAGGCAAGAAGAGTGAATTTGAGGCAGGAAATTCCAGGCTGCCGACGGAAGAAGCTGAAGGCATGGACACTGTTCCTCCAAGACAGATCAATTCCACAGCTTTTTTAGGTAACTTGCTCGTGGTGCCAATGGATGGGAGTCACTGGGTGGGCGTGAAGGCCATTGCCGAAGAAATGGGTCGTCGAGGGCACAGGGTCACTGTGGTAATTCCTGAGGTCAGCATTCGAATGGGCCCCGGAAAACATTACCACATTGTGACCCATCCTGTTCCTTATGACCAGACCCACATAGACTCTGTGATGTCTTCCAACACGGACATCTTGAAAAAAACCTCAAATTCTTTCCTGGAAAAAGTACAAAGACGATTCTCACAGGTCCAGAAAATTGCAAACTTCATTCACATTACTGCGGAGAGCCTACTGTTCAATGACAGCTTGATCTCGTACCTGGGACAGCAGGTGAGTGAACACACACACAGCATGAACACAATACCTGTTAAATCTAATACAACCCACACTTTGAAAACCTGAAACACTTGATACTGTGTCCAAGGTGGAGGTGGACGGCGAACAGAACGACAGAAGTTGTTTTCTGGATGTTTTGTCAGTCAGTGCTATTTCTCCTACAGTGAGATTCTGACACCGTTGTGCATCTGTTAACTTTGTTTCGCCAAAGCACAAACACTGCAAGAAGGAAAATACTAACAATGCAAAAAGGTGGCATTAGCGCTATTAAATTACAATGATATATCATTAATATTTCAAGTTGAATTTAAGCAGGTAATGTTGAAGGTTTTAGTTACAACCACAGATGTATCTTCTGTTCTTTCTTTGCTTCCTCTCACTCTTTCTCTCAACAGGACTTTGATGCTGTTTTGACCGATCCTATGGTGCCGACGGGCTCATTAATCGCCCGCAAATTAGGTGACTTTTCTTGCGCTGCATCATCTGTGCGCTTGTGCCATTTTACATGTTCTCACTACTCACCGCTCCATCATATTCAGGTCTTCCCACCATCAATTTGCTGAGGGCTATTCCCTGTTCCCTGGATATGAAGTCTGCAGGCTGTCCCTCCCCAGCCTCCTATGTTCCTCGTTTTTTCACTGGATACACAGATAAGATGAACTTCAAGGAGAGAGTCATCAACACTTTGGTGAGGTCAATATACACAGAATTATACATCCTGTCACACGTTTAATAATATTAGCTTGCTAATAATCTGCTTGGTTCCATTTTAAATGTTTGGTTTGGTAAACTGTACTTGCAAATTCTGGCTCATACTTTGCGTCTTTGTTTTGATGTTACTTATTATGAACATATCCTCTTAAAACTCCCAAAGAATGTTCAGGTTGACTAATTAAGAGTCTTTGTCACAGACAGAAATGCCTGCCCTCCTTTTGTTGGTGACCTATTTAAAGCTAAAGTGCAGTAGTCTGTAACGTCGGTCTTGAGGTTTGGGGCCGTTAAAAATCTAACCTGTTAAAATTTAACCTGTTAAACGAGCATGTTTCAAAGTACCCACAGTCCACTTTGTTCATTTGTTTGCTCTTGCGCTCCCTTCTGACCTGCAGGTAGCTTTACTGGAGCCTTTGCTTTGCAAAATCTTCTACTGGCGCTTTGATCAAATCGCCTCCAAGTTCTTAGGCGAGGAAGTGGGCATAGAGCAAGTGCTATCAGAGTCTGATATCTGGCTGATGAGGTAACGTGTACAGAGGGCCTTCATTCTTGTTTTGGAGAGAAATACATGCACTATGATTTGTTGTTGTGAAAGCTGCTCTTAGAGGGAGATGAAGTATCTTAAACACCTCCATTGATGTCATATCAAAACAGGATTGACTTCACCCTGGAGTTTCCACGGCCCCTCATGCCTAATGTAGTACTGGTTGGTGGAATAAACTGCAATGTCCGAAATCCTCTGCCTGAAGTAAGTCCGAGTGAGAAGAGAAAACCATAAACTCAAATGTTCTTTGGTGTTTCTACTGTTCAACTTCCATTGTAATGTATGCAGATGGTACACAGAACGTGCGATTTATGAACACGTGCTCATGTTTTGCAGGAATTGGAGCCCTGGGTATCGGGAGAGCATGGGTTTGTGGTTTTCACTCTGGGAACCATGGTGACAGCGCTACCACTTGACACTACATCTGCATTCATAGAGGCCTTCAGACAGATTCCACAAAATGTACAGTGTCTTTATCTAAAAAAAACACAAATCATAAAGGATAAATCCAGGCGAAGTCAAATAACTCATCGTTTCACAGGTAGTGTGGCGGTACACTGGACCAGTTCCTGATAATCTACCAGGGAATGTGAAAATAATGAGTTGGGTGCCTCAGAATGACCTACTGGGTATGTGAGGTCACAGAAACACAACCTGACATGGGGTGTACCCTACGTTGAACTGACAGATGTGGATTTGTTGTGTTGTACGTTAGCACATCCTGGAGTTCGGGCTTTCATCACTCATGCTGGCTCACACGGTCTGTTTGAGGGTGTGTGCCATGCGGTTCCAATGTTGATGGTGCCAATTTCTGGGGACCAGCCTGACAACGCACAGAAGATGGCAAGCAGGAGGGTGGGAGTAATGTTGGATATTATGTCCATCACGACAGAGACTGTTTTGCAAGGACTGAATGAGCTCATCAATGACACCAGGTGAGGACGCCGCGAAGTCAGACTCGTTTGCATCTCAAGTTTATGCTCGACAGTGCAATTCATACAGTAAAACCTCAGTGTTGTATATCTTCTTTTTTTTAACCCTCCTCATCAATGTGTGTGTTCAGGTATAAAGAGAATATCCAGAAGCTGTCCGCTCTTCATAAAGACCGGCCCGTTGATCCACTCGACCTCTCAGTGTACTGGACGGAGTTCGTGATGCGACATAAAGGAGCAAAGCATCTTAGGGCAGCTGTTCATGATCTCAACTGGTTTCAGTACTTTTGTTTGGATGTATTAACTCTACTGGCTTTAATAGTGGTGGTTTCAGTAATACTGACTGTAAAATGTATGAAATTATGCCTCAGAAAACTGAGCAGAAAGAGGAAGAAGGACTAGAAAGAAGTTTCTTTTTTCTCCATCCTAATCATTGCTTGTTAAGGGAAAAACATTTTTTGTAAACAAAGCCTTATTGAAAATAAAAATGGTCAGAAATTCAAGTGACGTGGTGATCAAGCAAATTTTAATACACAGAAAATAAAGATTATCAGATTCCATTCGGTATGATCTCAGTCCAACAGACAATAATGAGGATTAGTGACCACCCTTCTTGGGTGGGAAAAAGGTGTATTCGACAGCCAGGGCGACGGCAAATGCAGCAAAGCCCCACTTGAATCCTTTCAGTAGAACGTCAGACAGAGTCACGGCACGAGCGAAGCCGCCTGAATACCTCCATGCCTCATTCCTACAGAGAACAACATGCAGCGTCAGACACAAACTGACCCCGCAGTTAAAAGGAACATGATAAGACTGCAAGATTGAAAAATACCAATTCAAGTGAATCACTCCCTTGACTGACATCAGTACATTCATGTTGAAATAAAACGCACTGATATGTCTAACAAAGGGTCTAAACATACGGACCGAGCCCACGGGTCCTTGAGCCCCCGAGCTGCCAGCCTCTGCTGGGTGAACTCCAGCGGCGTTCCCTCCGTCTTCCACTGTTTCCAGTCTGGCATCGGCATCTTGCCGTGGCCGTGGTCACCGCCCATGCTGAACACAAAGACATACAGAGGGATGTTAGTAGTGATTATTCATTTAAATTCATTAGCTTATAGCTTCAGGATTGACACGTGAATCTTATTGTGGTGATTTACAAATTGAAATAAAACTGCAATAAATACCTCTTTTAAATTCAGTATGAGCAGGTTCATGATCCAGAAAGATCTGTATAATATTTTTTTTTTTAATAAATGTACTATTAAACAACTTTTGTAAGAAATAAAATAACTATAACACAGTCCCATACCTTTGTCTCTTTGGCTTCTGTAAACACCTAACTACGGAAACTTTTGTAAACAATCGTGCATCTCTTTTATTCTTTCATTTATTTTTCAAAGAGCTTCCTTAGAAAAGGAATAAAACCGTTGCAATTCAATGATAAATTGGTTGACAAGCTTTTAAATCCGAGTCTCAGTAAAGCATGTTTCACCAGCATTTGATGAAATGTTTAAAGCCAAAGCTGTTGTCACAGAGCGAGAATCTAGTGAGTTCAAATACAGGCCGAGATTTTCCCGTGTGGAGTTTGCATTTTCTCCCTTTGTGTGTGGGTTTCCTCCAGGCACGCTGGTTTCCTTACACAGTAAAAAAACAACAACAACATGATTGTGAGGTTAAATTGTCCTAGGGTGTGAATGTGAGTGTGTGTGGTTGTCAGAGTGTGTGATGGACTGGGTGTGCCCTGCCCTCACCCACAGATTGATGGGATCGGCGTTCTAGATATAGAAGATGGATAATGCGAGAATATAAAAGTGAGATATGTACAATCTGAAGTGATAAAGAAAGATGCCTCAAAAGCATCCATTAAGATATATTTCTTTTTAATCACAGAAAAACTATTTTGTTGCCATAAAACCACAATTCACGAGGTAGCCTGATTTAATTTAGATTAAAAAAATTCAAAGATTAAATATAATTAAAAAGGGGAGAAATAGATGATAAAGGGTGCATTAAGCGTGTACTTTATTCATTGGAGGTTGTTTTTGCTGTTGCCGAGTACATCTGGAATATTTTAAATATATTTTGACAATCCAAATAAGTTAGTCAGAAGGAAATGTAAGATATTGTAAAGAAATAAACTTCCAATGACGTATAGCCACAAGGGTCCTTCAAACGTGTTCACAGTAAACCATCCAAAGCCTTAAATGAAGACTTATTAAGAGTCTTACTTATCAGTTTCTAATTACATTAATATAAGCTTCACCCTGATCACCGATCATATTATTAAGCCAAATAAAAGATAATATTGTCTTCAACGCTGGAAGCTAACAGTTAGCACAGCGCTAACTACCAACAAACCTCTGCTCACATGAAACTGGAACATTTACTCGAAAACGTGTTGTTTGCGCAAATGATCAGCATTCCGACTGTATTGTACTGGTGACAAATTAGAATAAAAAAAGGCGACTTCGGCGCAGAAAAGTGTTTTTACCTGAACTGCTTGTTGTGACCTCTGATGCTGCAGGAACCGACTACGACAGTGTGAAGTTGGTTTACGGCAGATCTACGGAACGGTGCGAGGGACAAAATGCTCTCACGCTTTCGCGCATCATCTTTTAAATTGAAAACCATTTTAATTGTATCAATACATTCGGTGACATTGAACAAAAGTCGCAGCTTGCTATACAAATATGGGTTTAAATACCACATTTAGGAAGTGAAAATTAACATTGTGTGATCAGTGGGACGGATTTGTTCAGCTGTTCTACTTTGACAACCTTCTGTTTTACAACAGGGTTTAAGAACAGTTGGATGTATATTTCAACCATTTCTTATTACAATCAATTGCATCACATACAATTACAATTATATACAATCATATAAAACATTCAATAATAAATCACACACCTCATATGGACACGTTTTTCTTCAGGTCAGTAGCCTCTTTCACACAGCCAGAAGACGTACACAACACAGACATTAGAGAGGAACATGCTCCTCATTAGTTTGCGATGCATGACCCATTCACACAGTTTTCACGCCACCCCCCCCCCCCCCAAAAAAAAAACAAAAAACAACCCAAAACCCCTGTTTATTAAAGGCTAAGTTATTGCTTATAGTGTTGATTCAGGTAATTATTCATGTTGGTTTGCGATGTTGATAAGTGAATTAGAGTTTGCTTTGTGGGTCAAGCAGTCCCTTCAAAGCATCCAGGTTCTCCCCCTTTGGCGCCTCAGGCCAGGCACTGTGGTCTGGAGATAAACATACAGAACACACAGACTTCAGCAAACCCTGCATGGACATTTGTTTTTTTCTTGACAAAGTAATGCTTTCTGCAACGGTGAAACATGAACGTGACGGATAAGTTTTGCTTTTGAATGCCGTCATACCTGGTACCTCCCACATGGAGTGGTACAGACTCTGTCCTGCATCAACTCTGAGTGTAGCTCCGGTGATATAGGAGGCAGCGGGAGAGAGCAGGAAACACACCGCTGACGAAATCTGAAGAAATACAACAAACAAGTGAAATATTCGAGACTGCGACACCATAGAAAGCCATCACTGCCAATCTCAACACACATCAGTGAGTGAAATCTACTTTCTACTCGGCTTCATGGAGCTCTGCAAGGAGCCAACACAAACCCGAAATAAACAAGGTGTGTAAAGCTGCAACTAAACACAATCGAATACATTCTATTTGATCAGGAACATGTAGAACATTGAAGTGTATTGTTAACAGAATTATCAGCAATAACAAAGCTCCAGCCCACAGTCGCCTTGATGTTCTATAGTTGTCACGATGTAGCTACACACCTCTTCCGGCACACCCAGTCTTTTTGCGAGGTTAAAGGATGAAGACATCTTGAAAATATGTGGTCCGATCTCTTTGTAGTTCTCCATTGCAGTTTTGGAAAAGATTGTACCCTGTTGCCAAACGCAGAAGACAGTCACTTAAAACACTCGAATTACAAAACGTCCATCCAAACCTACACACTGTACATACAGGTGCAACTGCGTTGATCCGCACTCCGGACGACGCCCACTCCACAGACAGACTCTTGGTTAAGTTATCCACCGCTGCCCTTGCTGCTCCTGTGTGGCTGCAGGCAAGAAGGCCAAACTGTCAGGAAATATGTGAGCCAGTCCACTGATCAGTGGCTAAACTAATCAAGGTGGTTCTTACGCCATCCCCGGAAAGCCTTTCCACATGTCAGCGATGATGTTGATGATCACGCCCCCGTGCTCCTTCATCCAGGCCGTGTACACTGTGAGTGGAGGAGTACCCGCTTATCACAATGAAGGTTATACACACACACACACACACTGTAAAAGTATTAAAAAGTGCGCTGGCCTACCCTCCTGGCAGCAGTGAAAGGTTCCCGTCAGGTTGGTGTCCACCACCGCCTTCCAGCCTTTGGAGGACATGTGTTCCGCTGGGCTGCTAAACTGACCTCCTCCGTTGTTCACCAAAAAGTCGATTCGGCCGAATCGCTCCAACACCGACGAGACGAGAGTCTTCACCTGATGCACGAGGGGCCAAAACAAACAAACAAAACAAAAAAAATCACATGATTAAACCGTGCACTGAAAAATACTTCATAATGAGCAAGATGCTGTGCCCACCTCCTCTTGACTGCGGATGTTACACGACAGAACTGTAACACTAGCAGGACTCGAGGGAGGAATTTTCTGTCTCATTTCCAGAGCCGCTGCCTCCAACCTCTCGGTCTTCCTGCTGGAGATCACCACATTGCAGCCTGGGAACAAAACCAAAAAAAATGTCAAGATGCAACATGGAGCTGTTCAGAAAGTTCAAATAGAGCCTGGCTACTGACTTCGATGGTATTTTATCCTATAGGCTATAGCACTCTCTCTCTCTCTCTCTCCTCACAAGCTTGAAGTATTATTATTTAGTTCTGATGGTTTTCACCCCATAGATTATTGGACGATTTAAGACACTTTAACTTGAAATATCCAGTCAGTCTTTGTGTATTGTCTGCAACCATCATAACTGTCACACATGGTTTTGCTGTAATACCTAAAGGTAATTGTAAATTCGATCTATTATAATTACTGTCCATGCTTTCGGTAAGATGGTTCGGAGTGTCTTATTGTTAACAAAACTCATCCGATATTTGCGAAGGATTGGTCCGTCATATTCTTCACTACCAGTTATATTATAATGAACTGACGAGACCACGACTGCAGTGAAAAGGAGACAGAATACACAGAAGAGTGGAAACATCACATACATGGAACACACAGTAAAAAGAAGTGTGTGTGTGTGTTCCAGCCCCAGGAGGGAGACCAGATCAAAACCAAGCCACCACGTCCTGAACAAAGTTTGAAAAAAAACAAAAAAGTTACAATAAACTGCACAATGTTAAAGAAAACCGATGCTGGACTTGTTGAGGAGTATGACCTCAGAGGACAGAGGTGATGTTCACAGCAGTCGCTGTGGTCTTCACAGGTTTCAGTAGTGCGACACGACTTCAGGATGTGTGTCGAAGTTCACGTCACTGCTGTCACTTCTGTGTTTCTGCAAACAAACTAAACAAAAAAAACAAACAAAAAAAAACAACCGTCTCCGGGTTTCCCCACCACGACTCACCGAGCTCCAACAGCTCTGCGGAAATAGCTTTACCGATGCCGGTTCCTCCACCGGTGACTATTGCGACTTTCTGGTTGAACAAGCCAGGTCTGAACACACTGGAGGCCGCCATGTCTGTTTGTGCTGCTGCTGAGGTGAACACAGCACCCCCTGCAGGACAGTTCTGAAATAACACATCGCCCACTGCACAACCGTGCTGAAGGTAACACGGCGCCCCCTGCAGGACAGTAATTGCACGTGGGTTTCAGCGTTCCCAAATACTGGACTCACTCTGAATCATGTAAAATTTGTTAGAAATAAATTACCATGCACAAGTCGAACAACTTTAGTACTACTAAACAAATATATGAACGTCCTGTGGTTTGAATATCTGTTCACATTGGTATTGAAAACAATTTGTTCCCTAATCATACATTATAGTATCTCACACTTTTTGTGAATCCTCCGTTTTACAGCAATTATTTTTCATAGCATTCGTCATGACTTCTCTCCACAACTGCACTTTAATGAACATTCTTAAGCAACTCTCGTGATGGTCGGTAATTTCACTTTTCAATGAACAGAAACAAACGTAGAATATTTGATATCTAGAAATGTCATTCTTAAGATTTAGACAAAGTAAAATAGCCCAAATCACACTCATGGCATAGGGTCTAATAAGTGTGGTAAAACAAGATACACTAATTAAGGATGTTGACTATATTTGCAGAAGTGTCCAATGTTGCAGAGCACAGATCTTCAGTTCCATTGTTTGTTAATGCTGAACTGTGAATTGGTGATTAATAAAGTATCCATCTCATCCCAGCAAAAACAGCTACGTCTGAATAAAAGTCCATGTATCGTTTATTTTGGGAGGTTTTGAAATATTTAATACTTCTCAAGGACTTTAGTGAACCATAACGTTGTGTGGATGGCCGAATGGTTACATTATCTCCTGGAAATAATCCACAAGATCACAGGGACAAGCTCTCCCCTCAGTAACTTTGTATTTTGCTTCTACGGGGTCAAGCCGGGCTTGATGAAGAAACACCACGCAAAATCTTCAGAGTTGATCCTTTGTCATCAGTGTAGAGCAGTTTAAAATGTATTTAAATGGCTGCAACAAGCCTTTAAGATGCTGGAAAAAGACCATAGTACTATAATGCCTTAAAGGTGAACTATCCCTCTTTCACTTGATCACAACTCAAGACGATTTCTACCTCTGCTATATTAATTTAAGTATTCATCAACGCCACCCCCCCCCCCCCATGATCTATGATCAAACATGCATAACTCAGTTTGATACAATCTTTCTCCACCATCAAGCGATGAAAAATACGGCCACGCTCCATGCAGCTGGATTATAAACTCACCCAATCTGACATCCCGTTTCACACTTGAAGTGAGAATAAAGAGATGGATTTGTGTAAGGAACCTCCTCACAATGAGAGTGCAATTCAGAGTCACACGATTAGAAATTAAAATAAAATAGAAAGACACAAGAGCTCCGCTCCAGACCGATTTATTTTTGGATGTTGAGGCCATGTCCAGGTCGGTTAAATTATAGAAAAAGTCCCAAATCCACCAGCGATTGCTCTGCACTGGTTTACTGGTCCTTCAACTCCTTCAGTCTCCTGATTGCAGACTTGACTGTGACAGCGGATGTTGTGCTGCAATGAAAAAACAAAACAAACGAACAATAAAAAAAAAACAGGATTTCAGAAACCCAGTTTTCAGGAACATAGACCTCCAGGAGTTGGTCAAAGATGAGTCTCGGTGAAGCTCCTAAACCCACAAGAGAAGCTCGATACTCCATTTACAGACGGGATAGGATTTTGGCAAACAATGCAACGACACCTTACTTTCACAGTTCCAACATTAATATTTTCTTTTAGTAAGCCTAATCCAAGTTATTCATACATGTCAATGCTGGAAGATATTAAACGTTGAAAAGTAAAACCCGGATCATACGAATATTTGTCTCACAGTTGTATGCAAAACTCTTTAACATTAATGTCCACTGAAATGTCTAAATATGGACCAAATCTTTCTTCTCACATGGGCAATGCTAATTTACTGCAACATCATCAGAAAAGGACAAATCCTACAGACATGCACTGTTAACCATATCAACATCCGTACGACTGTCACAAGAAGAGAACCTACTTGTATGTCCAAGCACCTCCGGCCACAGTCTTCTTGCAGGACCCACAGTGCCAGATACCAACAGCCCTCCTCTTCATCTTGGTCTGCAAATAAAACAACACAACAGTGAACTTTGACCTGCATCCAGATGTCCTACAGAAATAAACTGCATCGCTTTTGACAGTTTGAAACATGTGAGGCCTTTTCAGTGTGGCCTGGGGTTCATCCTCACCTTGCCACAGAAAGAGCAGGTATACTTTGCGTGCTGGGAGATTTCAATTTTCTTCACCATCTTCCTGAGCGAAGCACCATAACGGGTGCCGTATTTACCCACGATCCCCACCTTCTTGGTGCGTTTGGCCTGGAGGAGACAACACAGTGAGTTACACAGGTTTTTTAAACATGCAGTTATACAGACAGGCCTCTTCCACGATCACATACACTGCCAACACACAGGATGAAGCTGCAAAGCGTCACTCCCAATATATAGTTGTCCAATACGTGAAAACAGCTATTAAAAGGAGACTAATTGATTAAAACCAACAGGTTTGTGCAAGCCGCTCCAGCGTTAGCCACCTAGCTTGCTCACCTATTTCGATATTGCTTCGTCCGATTTTAGAGGAAAATAACAACCTTACGTAGAACACCATGTTTCACCTTTATGAAACAGACTCGAATACCAAAACCCACGTTTCGTCAATTCAATGAAACTAGTGCGGCACTGCGCGCCCGGTTCTACGCTCAATGGCGGCAGCCATTTCTGTGTCGACCGGGCATGAAAACATCACTTTATTATTTAAACAATCGCCGCATCACGCAGATAGTGGTAACGTCAAAAGAACACGGTTCCCGCAAACCATCTGGATGTGTGTTTATATCGATAATCGCTGCAGATAACTTGGATTAACGTGGATTGTTGGTGGACAGTTTCAGCTCACCATCGTTTCAGAGGAGACGGAGGTCCAAAGAGGAAGTACTCAACGCGCAGGCGCGATTTAGTGGCTCCGTTCCGGTGCATTGCGGGATATGTGGTCCCAACAGAATTAACTTCTAATATAAAAACTGCAGTTTTTACAAAAATTGTAAGTTAAAAATGTTCTCTATTCGATGAAAAGGCAACACTATACTATACCAAGTAATATTATACGGGAAACAAATTACCCCGTTACCAAGGACGCTTTGTTAGCAACCCGCATGCGCAATCCTGCGGCGTATGACAACGTCCCGCTGCTCGAGCTGAGATGAAATGTTTGTCCACTTTCTCCCTCCGAACGTAGCCTTTCTGGTCTGTGAACACATAGGTCAGTAAAAATATTCTTTACTTACACTTATGTTTAGTGATATACTATGAAGCTGACGCGGAAATTGGTTCTTGCGAAGGCCAAGGCCTCCGACTTGGAAAGCGTGAAGAAGCTGAACTGCTGGTGAGTGTTTACTTTTCTGCAGTGTTGATGTTTTTCTTGTTTCTTTACCCAATTGAAGTAAGATGCAGACTTATCTTCGTATTGCAATTGTAGTAAAGTTGCGTGTCAATTTTGCAGGGGATGCAACCTGACAGACGTGAGTACTCAAACCTCTATTGTACTGACACTCAATCTGAAACGTTTGACACTCGAATCCAGTTTTATGAGATCTCTGTGCACGTGTGTATTCCCAGATTTCTATCTTCTCTCAGATGCCCAACATCGAGGTACTGACTCTGAGGTCGGTTTGCTCTCCTACACCTCCCAAAACGAAATCAACCTGCAACACAGTTGATACCAACATGGCACTGGAATATCTTTAGAGTAATTTGAGATGACCAATGACTGCTGGATTGTCTGTTTGCAGTGTAAACGGCATCACGTCTCTTGCTCCCCTGTCCGGCTGTCTGTTTCTGAGTGAGCTGTACCTACGGAGGAACATGATCCCATCCCTCTCCGAGCTCTCTCATCTGCGTCCGCTGACTCGCCTGCGTGTGCTGTGGGTGGCCGAGAACCCTTGTTGTGGGGCTCCCGCCAGCCAGTACCGGCTCACCGTGCTGCGCTGCCTGCCCCGGCTCCAGAAACTTGACAACCAAGGTGGGTGTTTGTGCAAGTCTGGAAATGATTGTTCAAAATTCAGTCCTCCTTTTGAAACGATAGTCGGCATCCCGGTTTGGTAAAACATGCACTCAAATGAAAGTACAATGTTTTGTGTGTATGTGTGTGTAGTCGTGACAGAGGATGAACTTGCTCTGGCCCTCATGGAGGGTGAAGAGGTCACCACACCACCGGGGACCATTCAAAACCAGCTCTCCACAAACGGACTGGCAGAAACGGAGACCGAGATCGACCCGCTGAACTACAACATGCAGGAGACCAAGTAGGTTTCAAATCACAGACTTTCAACGGTTTGTTGTTGAACTGACAGACACTCGAGTAATAGCAAAATACACTTTGCTTCATTTAGCAAAATAAGAGCGGAGTTGGGAATGAAGCCCCTCGCCAGAGACAAGTTCTCCTCTCCTTCTTCTCCATCAACCAGAGAACAGACATCAATTAATAAGGTACACTTGCTTTCAATAGTCGTGTTAAAACTTTTCAACAATGCTTAAATACTTTTGATTCTCACTCAAACTAATTCAATTCCATTTTCAGAGACACACACTTGACGCAGTGCTGCTGCTGCTGAGGGATTTGGATGAAGACGAGCTTCACATTGTGCACACGGCGACACAGAACAGACTTCAGATGTACGCACTGGACTCACAAACGTTGAAGGATTCACAGCCAATGCAGAAAACGGTTGACATTCAGCACTGATGTTTCATTACACACAATCGAAGCAAAGCTTTTTTACTTCATTTCACTAAAGTCACCTAACACTCAGGATCTGTTTTTCCCCCTTAATCTTCTTTCTTGTAATATATATATATATATATAGTATTTGTGTTTCCTACAAGGACAAGTCCTCAAATTTTTACTTTTTTTTTTGTAGTTGCATGGCAAACAGCAAAAGAATGTATGTATTGCTGAATGTAAATGTATTTCTATTATCAAATAAACGGTGCATTCACTTTTCGTTGCTTTATTTACAAAGATGTCAGAGTGCTACATTGAGGGAACGGAGTGAAAATGCTCTAATTTCTTGAGCATATAAGGTTGGTTTGTGTCATGATAGTCAGATGTAAAAAAAACAAAACGACAACTTTCATATTCATTAATAAATCATTGACAATCTGCATGAAAGTTCAGTTTATATGTCTCTTTTTCCTCAGTCTCCCTCATTTTCCAGGAAATCTATCAGGGTGCTTGCATCCACAGCAACAGTTAGGTATTCCACTCCATCTGCTCCCTGTGAACACAGTGAAACCATAAGCAACAGGTTTGCAGGTCAAAGTCACTAAACCAAAGTCAGGAGATATATACATATATTTTTAAATAAATGATTTCACCTTTCGTGTTCGAATCAGTTTGTGGTCTTTAAACTCGGTCAGCTGAGTCCTCAGTGTGAGGTCAGAGTTCACCAAGAAGGCCTCACGACAGCGCTGGTAGAAATCTTGGAATGACAAACCTGCAAGTAGCGAGAAACATGATGTTACCCATAGTATGAAATTTTTTTTTTTTTTAAAAAGGAACTTTCGAGCTGTTCCAATAATTGAAAATGCACCTGTGTATGACGGATTGTCTTTGTTTTCAAGCTGGAAATTAACCAGCAGTTTGAAGATTCCCCTGCAAAAAAAAACCCAAAAAAACATGCTGACTGCACCCTTGAAACAGTGTGATGACCATTCCTTGAATATATATATGCAATGATGGGAAAACTAGGAGCAGCTTTAAATATGGTGCCATGCAGTCCACCTCTGTTGTACATATAAACACAAAAAAATACTAAACTAAAACCTTTTAAGCAAAACTAAAGAAGAACTGCAAATAATAAATACTATTACTAATGTACCTAATTATGGTGACAGGAGCATCAAGCATTAATAATATGAATAAATCCAATCAACCATGTTGCATTGTTTCTTTTGAGCACGGTGTTTTGAAAATAGAAAAAAGCAGGGCTGCTACATCACGTAAAAGAGCGACGAACAATGTTTGTCTGGTGTTGCAATTTCAAAAGAGACACAGGCTCGACTCCTCCATCTTGAACACTGCAGAGCTTCTGCATGTGAGGAAATGTGTGCATGTCACAAACACTGCAAGGCATGATGGGATTGATCCACTGATCCAATTTGTTCTAATGTTGTAAACGGGAGGACCCGACTTCTCTGGACGTTTCCTACTCAGATTGACCAAAAAACTCGTCTCATGTAAAGCGCGGCGTCCTCTGGTGTCGCGGAGTGAGCGGTACCTCGCGTTGGGCGTCAGGCTGCGGAGCACGTGTGTGAGCGAGGACAGCGCGAGGGCGCCGGTCTGCTGCACCAGCAGGGAGTTCTCGTACGACGTCTCCTCCGCGTAGTGCTGGAACGTCACGCACTCCCACCACAGCCAGTTAAACTGGCTCTGCTTGAACTGGTCCCACACTGGAAGCGCACGGGGAAAAAAACATTCAGACGTGAGGACACGGGCTCGGCGTCCCCCAACACCGCCCCCTCGACACCACACCCACCCAGCGGTGCGTTGATGTGATCCAGGGAGGCCACCATGTGCAGGTTGGGCAGGGATGCGAGCTGCCCCAGTGCACTCTGGGTCTTTTCTCCCCGCAGCATCGGCCCGTCGATATTGTGGACGATCAAATACACGTGCAGGTCAGGACCTGCAAGGACGACGGGATTCAAATGTCGAACGGACCCGGCGCCCGCTGGAAGCAGGGACGGCTGACGGACGCACTCACTGTCTCTGAAGGTCTGGACGATGAACTGGATTTGGTCCGAGGGTGTTCGGAAGCTTGCCTCATGGTCGAGAACCTCGCATGTCAGCGCGTTTAATATCTGTCACAAAAAAACACAAAAATAAGTTCATTTGGATTCACTGCTGTATTTCGGATTATCCAATAATAAAACAAAAAAAAGTCGTGTCAACATTTTTCATAAATACGAACCGATTTAAGAGTAATCGAAGGGAAAAATCCATTGACCACGAGGTGGATTTCTTGAGACAAATGAGACAATCTGAAGTCCTCCAGCAGAGCTTTTTTACTGCCCAGACCATAGACGAGCACACTGAAGCCCAACCTGCGTGAACAACGGCCACACAAACTCTCCGTTCAGTGCGAGGAGTCGAAAGGCGGCGAGGCTGCGTGGCGGAAGCCGACGACACTCACCGTAACTGTAACATCCACTTGTTAAAGTGCTTGCGGTGCTTCTTGTGAAGCTGCTGGATCTCTTTAGCGTAGCAGGAAGGTTTCCCGTCTAGAAGTTGGATCAATCTCTCCTGGAAGAAACAGAAAGGACACAACTTGACCCCCGAACCGTCGGTCTAAGTTTGCTTCATTCACTTTTAAGAGCTTCGTGAACGAACCCTGTCCAGTTTCGGGGTGTGTAGTCGCTGCAGGGTGCGGTCTGACGTCAACACCTTCGAACTGGCGTGGGCCTCGAAATACTCCTCGGTCATGCTGGGCTGGTTCACGGGTTCAGGGGCGTTCTTGCTCTTCTTGGCAGGCGTCTTGTAGAGAGCAGCAGGTAAGCCTTTCCTTGGCGTTCGTGGGGTCTTCGAGTTCTCCTTGTGCTCGTTCTTTACTTTCTGCTCTTCTTCCACCCCATTTTCCTCTTCCTCCTCATCCTCCTCCTCCTCAGAGTCAGAAGGTGACAGCTCACTGTCGCTGTCTGACCGGAGACTCGGGGCTGAAAGCATCGATTACAGTTCTTTAAAAAATTATTATTATTATTATTTTTTTAAACACTGTAAAGCTGCTTTAATTGCTATGCGAGACTCACTTGTGAGTCTCTTCCTGAGTCTGTGTGGTGTTGTGGAGACAAACTGAACTTTTTTATTCTGCCGTTAAAAAAAAAAAAAAGAAGCAGTAAAACATTTTTAGAAGAGACAGCGCTGTCATCACAGTTTCATAAGTCAAAACATTTCCTCTCACCCTTTTCGGTGTCCCGTTTTCATTTCTGTGGTCTAGAAGACAAAAATTTCTTTTTTTTAAAAATCTCTTTGGTATGAAAATGGCTCCAGATTTTAAGGCACAAAAACAAGGCGAAGGTTAGTTTTACTCACTGCGTCGTGTTCGAGAGGGAGTGGAAGGTTCGACGACTGGAGCCGAGCTGAAACTCACAGTCTTCCCAGGGGTGCGGGCCAATTCGCTCGCTGTGTGGGAAGGAGCACACGGAGCTTAAGCACCGGGTACGTCATTTATCGTCAAAGTTATTTAACGCGAGACGGCCTCTTCATCCGGGACTAGAAACATGCAAGGTTCTCACCAGTTTGGGCCATACTGTGTCCACGTCTGACCTTCTGAAAGGTGAATATGGAAGATCCCGCCACTCTGGACAAACCATCTCCATCTTCTGTAGAGTCGAGACAAAACCATCAAGTAACTGAAGAGCGACCACTATTATATATCATAGCGGTAAAGACTGAGCCGGGACACATCAACACACTGTAATATGTGTAAGACTGTGAATTCAACAACCTCTTGATGCATCATCTAAGAGTTGTTGGATATTCGATGCAATCGTATACTTAATTAACCAATTAAAAGAGCTATTCAATCCCCTTTCATGTTCTTATTACTCACATGCTATTTCAGTCAGTGATGGTTCATCTCAACAAATTTCAATATTCTATGAAAGTCAATTGCTTTTTCATTTATTTCAATATTAATACAAGTTCTTGTAAAATGTTTCAAGCAGTGAACGCATTTTTAGTTGTGATAATTGTGGCTTATGGTTGAAAAACATTAAAGTATTAAAGCATTAACTATACGGTTTTTCAGTGCAGGCAACCTAAAATATATATAGAATTTTCACTGTTTTAATGACATTTGTGGAAAAATTTACCTTTCTACAGTTTTTGAGAGGCATGTGTGGATAATAAACGATCAAACTGAGATTACTTGTGGTGGTAAATTTGCTAATGTCTTTCAATATGAATGTATGTGGCAATGAATGTCGCAAAATACCTTGTTCATGTGCGATTGCAAAATTACATTACAGTATAAAAAGCTTGCGAGTCTGTAATGAGATCTTCTGTGTGTGTGTTTGTGCCGACATGTATATTGATGTGCACATCGTCTGTGAA
The DNA here is from genome assembly GCF_963422515.1 of Blennius ocellaris. Taxonomy (NCBI): domain Eukaryota; kingdom Metazoa; phylum Chordata; class Actinopteri; order Blenniiformes; family Blenniidae; genus Blennius; species Blennius ocellaris. The sequence continues at coordinate 15,488,588 of NC_137659.1, forward strand.
AAAATGTTATGCATCTCTTTAAAGTCCTATAAATGTCTCTCGTCTTCACATCCACCTCAAGCGAAGCTCTTCCATAAGCTGGATTTTAATTCTCCGCTGCTGTGAAAGTGAACTGTTGATCAGAAACAGATTAGTTCTGTGGCTCCTCACTGCTCCTGGCATGTATAGTTAAGGTTAACTATTAATAGCATGGCTTAAATGCAGAGAAATTATTTCCCAAGGGGGATCTGTAAAGTATAATTTCTTCTCCCTTTGCTCTCGATGTCATCGAGCAGGCTCAGGTTGGTGTGTAACTGTGTGCTTTTCAGTCTGGACTTGCTAAATATGCTTTATAACACAGAGTAGCACTATAGTGGGACTCTGTGCAGTTATTGCAGATAAAAGTGAGACCTGGAAACACAAAAGTGAACCTGCCAGTCTGGACTGAGGGCCACAAAACTTTGGTTCGCGTCGCGTAACCACACGTCATCACGAGCAGACACGACATCTCCATCGTTCACCTTCTGCGTCGTTCGTCCCCAGTGACTGGATGTAATGCTGCTCGCCCAGGACTCCGTCTCCACCCCCGTCGTGCTCCGCGTCCTCCCCTCTGTCCCCTCGCCGTGCAGCCAGGCTCTTCAACGTCACCATCTTCTGCACGTGACGCCCGCTGCTCTCCACTTCTTCACACACAAACCAAAGCAGAGGCGATGAGACACCAAGCACGCCGCTCCGAAAAAAAATAAATAAACAAAAGCTGAGGATTTTCTTGCACGTGCACGAGTGTCCGAACCTTCCTGCTTGTCCAGGATGTGCTCCAGGACGTCTCCATCGCCGAAGAATTTCACCTCCAACCTGCTCATGATCTGCAAACACAAACACGTGACAACAGTTCACGAGCGCCAAACAAAAGCACGACACGAGAGCAACTTGTGTCGTCGGATGACAATAAAGCGACGAGGCTTCCGCCCTGCAACTTACTCGAGGATGTCACTGCTTCACGAGGACAGTGGAACTTAAACTTTGACGGACCGGGACCTCCTCATTGCTGCTGTGTGACAACTTCCCGCGAAACACTGAAATCTTTTTGTTTTTTACGCCACGTCACAGGCGAAAGGTCAGACAGCGACCAATCAGAAGGCTGCGTTCATTTAAAACTCAATTTCCCAAAATGCACCCGATAAAACTGATTTAAAAGTCTTTTGATTTGAGTTGATCATGACTTTATGTTTCAGGATACATAACATACTGACAAATAAATTGTAAAAAAAATGATCTCAACAAACCACAATATGTTTTGTTAAACTGTAACACCTGTAATATCACGTTGTTTACATTGTTAATACCACATAACATTGTATGATCACTTCTTTTTTTTTTTTTAGGAAACTGGTTTAAAGGCCAAGGCAGTGTCAATTTCTAAAATTCATACATATATATATATATATATGTACACACATTTCTATATCATATCAGTGAGTGAGTACATAATACACAGAAGGAGACCTACAATGGAATAAGAACAAGCACTTTTATTTACCATGGTATGAAAGAGATGCTTGCTGGAATCAAATCAATGACAAAAGAGAAATAAACATATTTGACATGAAAAAAACAAATCATGTTACAGAAGGGTAATTATCCTAAAACTTAAAGAAGAATTTTCACCGTTTGTTCGTTTGATTATGTCAGAAGTAACAGAAAGGTTCAGCAGTAGTGATAATATTTTGAATGTGGCATGAAGCTAAGCTAAAACACAAAGATGAGAATTGTGAGTTGTTAAAATGAGAATATTATATGGATTAATGTGTAAAACCATCTACTGTGGATCAACTCTCCAGCATCCAGCAAACTATATAATCCAACAACAACGACATGGGATTCACGAGTGTTGCTAAAGCAGATTGACATAGCTTGGAAAGACATTATATATCTTTTACCAACAGGGATTAAATTAGAGGCTGAGTTTATTAGTTGCTTAAAGAAATCCTTCTTCGCTCCAGACAAGGTGCTGTCAGACCACCGTTCACCACCCGCGAGTGGGTGTCCACTTCCCCAGGAGACGACCCTGAGAGTGTACGTGGTACACAGGATGCATCATCGCTGTTGCACATGACTGTAGAAATGTAAAAAAAAAAGAAAAGTGGTGAGACAAGAAGACCGCGAGACAGTGGAACGTGAGCTTTACTGGACAACAAGGAGCACTAACGTGGTACGGGATCAAGGTGAGCAGAGAGCCCAGGGGGTATTTACTGTAGTCCAGTGGCCCCGAGAGGGGCTCCACTCTGCCATGCTCCTGCGTCATAGACAACAACCTGGGGAGAAGAGATATCGCATCACAAGTCCAGTCGTACTTCAGTTCAGTGTTGAGGTCAACATAAGGACTTGACAGGTTTACTTGAGGTCTGGATGTCCTTCAATAACAGCATATCCAGTGGGAAGCTTCCCGGCTCCATCCAGACTAAAAGAACAGCAAGAGAAACGTTCAAGTAGGTTGAACATGGTCGCAAGACAAGTGCACACCTGATGGGTCTCGGATGGCGAGGCATTTAACTGCTCAATCAGGAGCTTACATAACCAACATTGGTGAAGGTACCTGAGTGCACTCCACCCGCAGTCGACCAGCAGCTGGTTCCTGTGGGGGCAGTGTCCAATGACTCTGGTCAAAACCCTCACAGCCACATCGTCCAGGGAGCAGGAGCCGATGATGGACTGCTGCACATCTAAAACCCAGACAACATGCCTTAAAAAACAGCCGTTAGTGAATCGATTACGTCCATGATGCCGTTACAAGCGATAGGGGGCAGCTACTTTCTCACACACACACACACACACACACACACACACACACACACACACACACACACACACACACACACACACACACACACACACACACACACACACACACACACACACACACACACACACACACACACACACACACACACCGTAAAAGACGTAGTTTCCGGGATGCACCTCGCTGAGCTGCGCCATGTCTTTGACTGGATGACTGCAGGAAGGGGTGGAGCCAATGCTGGACTTACAGGTGACGCCAACAGCGTTAAGTCTACCAGGAAGCAATCCAAAGATTTTTTTTACAAATTCATTCATTCCAGATAGCACTTTGTCAATTTGAATTAGTTACAGATAAATTGTACATTTCATTTTGACAATAATAAGTTAGAGAAATAGCATGTAGATAATATTACACTATCATTCATTTGAAGTTCAATTCAGTTACTTTTACAAAAGCCCCATTTAAGTGCTGAGGGGATATTTGACTGAATTCTCTGAATTGTTAAATCGGTGCTGACTGCTTGTGCGTGGCTTATAGCAGAGTCTCAGTATAATAGTTCTTGAGATGATTACAGCCATGAGTAATTGGGAATTCTGACAGTAAAGTTGTGGCTGGAGGGTGCAATCAAAACAAAGAGTTAAAAGATGTTAAAATATAAGACCTTTTATGTCGCGTATGAGTGATTGCATAACATTTACAATGGAAACTCCTCTCTTATAGATTCTTATCCTTCTTCCACAACCATAGCAGAACAATACTTGGCCGATATGCAATAAGCAAGGAAAGAGGAACAGGACCAGTACAACTACTCTATAGATCTCTTAAAGTTAATCAGATTTCATATAAATTTATCTCGACAAGATTTTTTTTTTACTTACTTTTCCATGAACTGCAGAGTAAAACGAGTGGTTTCCTGGGCCACAGCCTGTATCTTCTCTTCTCCCCTACAGTGATAAGTGTTCCCACAGTGGGCGTACACTCCCGTCAGCTCCACGCCGTCCGTCTTGGCGATGGCTTCAGCCAGCCTCAGCGCCTCAGGCTCCGAGTGCAGGACGCCAGCTGTACCCCAAAGTCAAATCAGAAAATGAGTGTAAACGTCATTGGTTTTTAGCATTTATTTATTTACAATTTACCTCTCCCATTGCCACAGTCCAGCTTGAGCCAGACATGCCACTGTCGACCATCTCTCAGTGGCCTCCTCCTGAGCTGCTCCAGGGCGTCGTGGTGGTCCAATAAAACCTGGAACAGCTCCAGTCTCTCTGACAATGCTGCACAACGCTCCACCTAATCAAAAACAGGAACATCAATTTGGATTATTAGCAATATGTCAAAACTAATAAATATATAAAAAAAACAAAAACACTACTAACAATCATGTTTTAATGGTTTTTGGAGCCACTTCATATGTGGAATCTGTTATTTTTGTTTGTTATTAGTTGCAAAAAAATTTAATCTGATGAGTTAGTTTATGTTTGCACAAAGTTGAGCATTGATAAATCACGCAGACAGCAGGGAAACCGTTAAATTACCAAATGTCCTTCATCTGTATAGAGCCAACAAAAACAATATTAAATGTGGAGAATGAGTCAGAGTTTTTATCAAATTTTTGGTAAATATTAGTGAAACTCAAGTTTATGTCATTTCTCCCCAAGAGCATTTCTGATGCATTTATAGATGATCCCCCCCCCGTCATGTCTCATATCATTGTGAAAAGTCCCTTTGAGCATGAGTTGGGACTTGTTTTGGATGAGATCCTCATAATATTCCCAAGTCGTAAATATCTGTCTGTGTGTTTGCTCTGTGGTATACTGGAGACATGTCCATGGTGTGTCCAGTCTTTGTGAAAACAAATATGTCTGTTGACTGCAGATGTGGCAGTAGAAGCACTGAAGTGGAAATCATGTCACGTATTCACCAAAAGCAAGTGTTGAGGGCCACCAAAGTCCGGGGAAGTATGGGCCACTCTGATTCATTGAGAAGGTGAAATAGCCTATGAAAGAATCTGTTTGTAAAGAATTAAATTAGAGGCTCGGCTATATTAAAAGTTTTGCAAACCTTATCAAGAGGTAGACAGTACGCATAGAGGATGTCGTCAAAGCCATTGTCAGCAAAGATACAAGCCTCTGCCAGGGTGGAGACCACAATGCACCTCCGGGATCCACCTGTCATGATGTCGGCACACTCACTGGACACACACACACACACACACACACACACACACACACACACACACACACACACACACACACACACACACACACACACACACACACACACACACACACACACACACACACACACACACACACACACACACACACACACACACACACACACACAAACACAGAGAACTCATCAGTATCCATTACATGGAGTATCCCTGATCTGTATGCATGTGTTGGGAGAGCTTTTAACTGTTACAGGGTTTTGTGGGTCTTCATGTGTGGGCGAAGCTGGACTCCGAGTTTCTGCCAGCGTTCAGTCATCCTCTGGGCATTTCGCTTCACTTTGTCCAGATCGACCACCAGAGCAGGACTGGCCAGGGCTGCGAGAGGATCCCCCTCCATACTGCCAACAGTAGAGCATTCTCACACATTCTCACACAAACAGCTCTCATCGTCTCTCGTGCAATTAAATCAGTGTGCATGACTGAATCACTTGTGCAACGGCAATACTATTGTTGCAAAAAAAAACAAAAAAACAAAAACACAGAAATCTACAAGAACCTCGTCTTTGCATTTGATTTTGCAACGTTCATGTTATGTGAACTGAAAGACCTTTGAACTCTGTAAAGTAAACACAAAAATATTTCTTCTTCTTCTTCAACCCCCCCCCCCCCCCCCCCCCCCAAATAAAAAACCCCAAAACGCTATCTACAAGGACACAAATCTCCTCTATTTGTTTTGGTTACACGTATATATAGTAACCTATTTTGCCAGTCACAGGCATGTGATAGTGTTTACAAAAAGTTTACACGTGCACACGGTAACGTTTCCTGTGAATGCACCAAAAATGCTTTTGACCACATGTTTATCGTTTAAATAGACAAGTAAAGGACAATCAATTCTTACCTTTTAGAGGCAAAAACGGGTCTATTTTCCCCAAGATATGCTCACTGAAATGACCGATGTTTGCAGACTACGGTGCCCGCGAGTGAACAAAGCTCCTCAAAAAAACGTTTGAAAGTGTTACTTTCCCCACCCAGCAGGGGGCGACACTGAAACATGCCTCCTGTGGAGCACATAAAGCAAATTGGGAGCAGATGTTAATGCTGAGAATAAAGCTTCTCTTTCAGCAAGGGGAGTTGCATAATAATTTAATCGAGTTACTTTGCTTGATTTGTATCAATTTGTGGCTCCTAGAATTACACAGATTTAATTACAAGAGATAAAATATAAACGGACACAACACCGCACATTTGTGGGAGTTGATAATTTGGAATATCCTATGAAATGTACAATGTCTTTTGTGGTGGACTTCACTTTAGTTTAACAGTCATTGAACATGCCACGTGGTTAAAGTATTGACCCTTTCACAGAGGTACTACTGCTTTGATAGGGTGCATTTTATAGGGGTCTGTATGAGATTTTCTTTTTCTTTTTCTGATGGCTTTTAACTTGGACTTCCTACATTTGAACACAAATCTGAGAGGGAGACTCAGGGATGACAACGTAGAGATGGAGGGCTACTTGTGGAATGAAGGTATTGAGTCCAGTGAGTGTACAGTAGAGTTAGAGAGCACTAATACAAAAACACCAGCATGGAAGAAATGCTTGTCTTTCACAGAATGGTGTTGATTTACTCTGATAACATGTTGCCCTTAGGGAAAATACAAAATTTTTAACTGCCATATCTTCATAATGCACCTATTTAATGATGCAATATTAAATGATTAAAACAAACGCATTGAAGACAATTGCAAACCAGTAACAATGACAAATTTTGATGTTTTTCAAAAAGTCATATTCAACTCTTTTTTGCAGACTTTTACAAATAAAACAGCTTCACCATTATTGCTCGATATTTTCTCAGATGGGACTTGGACAACCGATCAACTGTTAAAGTTGACCAAATGTGCTTAACATTTTCAAATATATTGATTTGATTCATTCATCTTTTGTACCTACTGTTGCTGTTCAGGTCGTGAGGTGCTGCATCCAATCCCAACAAATCATGAACAGGGACAGCGCACACCCTGGACAGGCTGCCAGTCGATCACAGAGTAAACACAGAAAGACAAACAACTATACATACTCACATTCACACCTCCAGCTAATTTAGGGCCACCCGTTAACTGTGGACTGTGGTCAGAATCCAGAGTGCCTAGGGGAAAACCCATGCATGCACAAAGAGAGCATGAAAAGATCAACGCTTGTGTGTCAGAACAACACGGGCCACTGGGCATTTTGGGTGGAGAAAAGGGCGGGTGCAGATATCCCAGATGTATGGGTATAACGGGTACAATGAAAGTGTAGTGCACTAAATGTGTCACCCACTTGTGCTTCAACACTGGAAATTTTGCACTTCATGGAGCATTTAGCAGCAACATCACAAAAAATTGCATCACGTGAATTAAGGCACAGTGGATTGACAGGAAGCATGAATTTGAATTAGGCAGTAAATATAAAACCCATTTTACATCAGTTTATTGTTTATTTGTGTGGAAAAGGTTATGATTTCTATGGTAATATATTTAAAATATGAAGAATTATATGATGACTCTTCCACATGTTCATGTGCCGTTTGTTCCACAATAGTATAATGTTGACAACTGGCAAAGAAAACCATGAAAAAACCTTCAGTTAAAAACACATTTTTTCCTGCTTGGCTGTATGAAACATACCATAGAAGGCTAAACTGGGTATAACAGGTATTCAAAGCAGCTTTATGTGTGGTCAAAGGATTGAGCTGTTTTGTGACTGATAAACAATGATGAATCTAGTCAGACAATATTTTCTAAAGTTATCTAGTGTGAGTGTGTCTGTGTGCATACCTCTATTTACATATGAGACCCTCACCAAGAAAAACAAAGTTAAAATAATTTCAAATAGCAGGCAACTTGTACTTTTATTGCTTGTTTACTGACGTATGAAAAAAAAAAGTATATATTTTTATTGAGTGCATTTCAGTGTCGGTAATGTTCATTATGAGGTGGACAGTGGTGGTATGGGTGTGAAATGAACAATCAAAACACATGGTGGTGGGAAGCTGGACTTTATTGGTTGTGAAGCGAGTCAGCTGTGCAATATTCCTGCAATGTCGCCTTTCAATCACCTCTAGGTTGTTATGGTCACTGCAGCAATTAACTCGCTTTAAAAAAAAAAAAGGTTGGGGTCACAACATTCGGCTTGATCTGGACTTCATGAATGCAGACTTGATGTTTTCATGTTTGTGTGCGGGAGTAGTTAGCTTGAGCATATGTTTGTGTCTTTGTGTGATTCGTGTGAAGCTGAAGAAAATTTATTTTTTTTGGGGGGGGGGGTAATTCTGTGTATGTGGATATGACATATGTACATGTTTTTATGCCCTGAAGAAACTACAGTAATTACAGCAAAACACAATGTAGAAAGCTTTCAGAACCTGACAAATGGCTTTGTCCTTTTTTTTTTTTTTTTGGTAAATTAGCACCTTTAATGTAAATACTGACTTAGTGGAGAGAGAGAGAGAGAGAGAGAGAGAGAGAGAGAGAGAGAGAGAGAGAGAGAGAGAGAGAGAGAGAGAGAGAGAGAGAATCAATACAAAAAAAATAACTCCTACAGTTTGTTTGGTACACATTCAATAATCATATACTTCCTCCTTTGGGATACGTATGAGTGTCTTTGTTGGAAATGCTGATCACAATGAATGAAAACAACTACCTTCTAAAATGTGTTGTATGCGTTTGTGTGTATGAGTGTGTTTGTGTCTCGACTTTCATGTTGACTCTTCACCTACAGGATATGTCGCCATCTCAGTGCCTTACATCCAGTATTGATAAAGACCACAGTGGTGTTCTCGATGTGTGTGTTTAGATGTACACAGAAGGAGCTGGTACCTTCCTTCTTTCATTCTACTGATCTGATTCTAACTCTATGTTGTAGAGCTGTACAGTTCCTCATTAGCATATCCAGCGGATGAAACGATCGAAGAACGAGGCTTTGTTCAGCATCATGTAGTTGCCTCCTTTGAAAATGGCCGACGTGTCTCCTAGCGTGATCTTGCGCAGCACCTCGTCGTCGGTGTCGCTTCCCATCGCGATCACGGTGGGGACGCCGCCCGCTCTCTTCATGGCCTCCACGCCCTCATCCAGCTGCTCGCTGGCCGTGATGCCATCAGTGATGAAGACAAATGACACCTCAGCATTGCGGCGTGCGCCCCGGCCATTACCCTGCAAAACACAACACAGCATGTTTGATTTCGAGGCTGTGGGTCAGGTGGTGAAGGAGATTATCCCCCCCAAGTTAATGATTGATGGATTTATCCCTTTACTTCAGTTGTAACTCCCGTTTTAGTGTCTTAAAACTAATAGACGTTACTACATAGTTGTTACTGACTTTGGCTGCGCGTAATAATTGCACATATGTGAAGTGTACACTTTTATTACCTGAAACACCAGATTGTTGACGCCGTGGATGATGGCGCTGCCCAGAGCAGAAGAGGAATCCATGTAGGTCACGGTCGCCAGCGAGTCGGAGATCACGTTGATCTCATGGGTGAGCGGGAACTCCACTTTCTGCTCCGTGGAACTGCCGTACTGCAGCAGAGCCAGGCGGGCATTCCTCTCGTCGGACGGGCCGTTGGCCAGGATGAGGCGACGGGCCACGTTCTCGACGAACTCCTTGGCTCTGCGGTGGTTCTCCAGCCCCATCCTCTCAGAACCGTCCAGCAGGAACACCACATCCACCGGCCGCTGAACACAGCTCGCCACAGCGGGCTCTGGAACACAACATATTGTTCAGTGAGCAACAGCTGGACAACAGATGTGTAGAAGTCAAAGGGAAATGAAAGTCGAAATGTCCAATAATGTGCAGTAACTCTATACATGCCAGCCACAGTCCAGCTGTTTGATTTCTTCTATAACTACTCACACCAGGGTTGGCTGTATTAATAAAGCACTGCGATGTTTCGTTTTGTGTCTTTTTTTTTTTCAATATCCAGTTTTATTCTCTTGAGGCAGTATAAACATAATGAATACATTTCATTTTATGAAAAACAACAATTCACAACAGCAACTTGCAGTCACTGAGCTGACACACTACACTAACATTTGGACAAAGCCACTCTCTTGGCACTTTCCACGATGTCCTACGTTCCAAACTGAGCCACATGCAAAAAAACCCGCCCCAAAAAAAACATGCACTGGTGATTGGCACAACATACAATAGCTCGTTCATTGTCAGTGCCAAGTCCATGAATTAAACCACCGAAAAAAACATAAACTACTGACTCATATACAGTATGCTCTGATATGTATGTGTAAAACCAGATATTTTCCACATGTAATAGCCTTTCCCCAGCATGAGTCATTCACAAGGAAAAAAAAAAAAGTAAAGGCTATAACCATGGAGATGTGCAAAACAGCAACAACAACAAAAAAAAAGTAATCAGAGTGATTCAGCAAGCTTGTGATTCACAGTGGAAATTAGGCTTTGTGAAAGAGCCACTGTACAAAACCACCATGAATGGATCCAGACAAATGTGCCTCTGACACACAAATGAAAGCGGTTTTCCATTTGTATGGAATGTGTTTCACCACTAAATTTAAAGACATGTGACATTCAATACTTCCATCTACTATCCGAGAGTATAAATATATATATATATACTATAGCTCATCTATACAGTAACTACACTTTAAAAGCTTATGAGTAAAAACTGCTGCACGTCATGCATTTCTTTTTGCATCAGCTGTGGTGGGTATTGCACTTGCAGCATTAAAAATGCCCACAATTTCAAGATAAACCATATCCAGCACTGAGCTTATTATCCATTAGCGAGGTAGCGTCGTTAGAATATTGGCATTAGCAGAGTCCTATGGCTTTCCCGGGGTCTCCCATAATGTCTCCATAGACATATTTGAAGGAGTCGATGAACAGTTGGGTCCACTGCTGCCTGTCCGCTCCCTGGGCGAGCTTGGCTCTCTGGGCTGTGTACGCCATGGTTGCAACGCCAACCCCATACTGCTGCTCGCTCAGGCCATTCAGCAGGCTGGCCACACCCGTCAAAGAGGTGGGGACCAAGGGGGGGCTGCTTTCCTCGGACAGTGGCTTCCAGGGGTGTGGGATTTGCCCCACAGCGGTGCCCCCTCCTGCAACAAGTGGGCGGAACGACATAGTGGGCGAGGTCCCACAGACACGAGCATCAACACAGCCAGTTATGATCAGTGTTGGTTGCAACGTGTTATCAAGCAGCCGATTTGACTGTAATCACGTTACATTTCAATGTAATGCATTTTTATCGTTGCTTAATGACTCTGTCCTTTTTGTATTTTCCATATATTTTCTCCCCAGTAGGGTCAAGCTTGTCATTCATGCATACTCATCGTGCATGATAGGGGGCTCATCGATTAACATTTTTGGCACATACATCCAGCAGACAGGACAAAATGAAAAAGCAGTTTCCTGTTACGTCCGGTAACTTCCCTACCCAGTGTATGATGTTCAAGCCTCTCTAAAAAGTTCACACGAATGCTTTGGCACTGTAGCATTCTATTCAAACGACAATGAAAAGCACATTTGTTGGGGATCAAATTTAGCTGCGCATGACAACACATTTGGCTTATGTGAGTAACTCAGACAGCTGGGTTGTGCGTGTTGACGTATTTCAAACTGAATGAATGCCACATGAGCTTTAATGTTTGTGATTAGGAGAGGACATGAATGAGTGTATCGAGTCCACTATGGGCCGTGAACGCAAAAGAAAAAAAAAGAAAAGATACTATTGGGGCTCAGGGTGATTACATAAGAAGATAAACTCAAAATATACTAGTTTTCAATCTCAACAAAAAAACTGTTATCAAAGGAAATCCCAAATACACATTTTTAGATCTTGTTTGTACTGACCACTCTTAGAACCTGGTGTCCATGGACACTATGCTGTCTCCACCAATTCAAAGTATATTGACCCATTAAAAAGGAGGTTGACACATGACAAAATAAAGAGTTACATTTAAAAGCAAGTGAAGGAAAAGGAAATCACATACATGTCGATCTAATATCTCACCTGTTTTACATGGAAGATCCGGACATATGATGACAGGTTCTAAAGTAAAAATAGAAACGCACGGTCAGTGAAAAATAAACACAATAACTTCCTCATGTCTTTGTAACAGACGTGCTGTACGTGCTTGACGTTGGTATGTTTACCTGGGCAGAGCACCGTCTCGATTTTGTCAATGAACTCTTCTGCCACGAGGTCTGCGAAGCGCCTCATGCCCATCACTCGACCCTCCTTCTGGCAGGCGATGCTCTTTAGACTCTCGTTCTCCTCAATTTGCGCAAACATGTCTCCGATGCCGATGGCGCTCACATCAATGGTGGGGTCGCTGTTTGCATGCACCGCACACGAAAAACAAGGAACGAGATCAGTCGTTTTCCCTGAGGTGGTCGACGCCATAAAATGCCAATCCACAAGCCGAACCCGCAAAGGTAGGTGAGCAGCTTGTCGTCGTCTCTGGGGTCGAAGCGTCCGTCGGTGATGACGACGACAGTGACGTGAGCTTTGGCTCTGCGGCTGTCCCGGATCAGGTGGTCGTAGGCGTATTTCAGAGCAGATGGAGTGAATGTTCCACCGGCGATCCATTCTAAACGCTTCACGGCATCCTGAACAGTCGAGAAGGCAGAACGTGAATGTCACCGCGTTGAATAAATGACAAGTCCCATCAAATTACAATACAAAGGGATCAGAATGTGAATAAAAGAAGAAATTCAATTACAGGGGCTTTGAAATTTGATCTCTCCAAGAAATTTTGTCTAAATACTGAGCATACATGGAGAAGAGAATATTATCTGCAATACTATTGGTCAATTTTCACATGTCTATAGATTACTGTACATTATGAGAAATAATATAACTAACTCTCACACGATGTCGTGAGGTATTCCTGTTACAAGATCATTTCCCATTAATAAATGTCGGTGTATTATTATAGCTAAACAAACATGTGATTATGCTTTACAAAAATGAGATATGTGGTTCTAAATATATTTGTCACAAGTGTTTGCCAAACGTTTATGATGTCTGTCAGACAATGGCTGAATAAGTTACGATTAACATGTAACTTGTTCAGTTAATTGTCTCTTTATAATGTACATAGTTAAAAAAGTAGTGGACCGTATCCTTTATGCACAGTTTGTATGTATATTTAAAGAGGGACTTTTAACTATTATTTTATGTGATTGTCACATGTTATTTTATGTTATTGTCATTATATGTTATTATTAGATGTTATTGTCGTTACTTCAGTCTGCATTACATGTGCAGACAGTCTGTTCTGCATCCTGAAAGCAAACTTTGATGTTTGTGTCTGTTGGTGTTTAACTGAGACCTTGAATGCAGACAATGAGTCAATCTTGGAGTCGTTGAGCCGGATGGCCTGGAAGGTCCCACTGTGACTGTACTGAACAACTCCGACCCTGGTCCCTGAAAACGACGAGTGACAAGCTCGGGTCAGCAGGAATGTTTTACCGTTTTGGCACAATGCTATTTGAACAGATGCACCTACCCGACTCTGACTGAGGGTCTTTGGCAAACGATCCCAGTCTGTTGATGGTGTTGATGACAAAATTTTTCTCCAGTGTGAAGTTGGTGAGACCCACTGACTCTGAGCTGTCAATAACAAACACAATATCCTGGGCGCCACAGCGCTTCTCACAGTCTGGAGGGAAGGAAAGCACAGATTGTGACAATCTGCGGTGGCTATGGAGCACGGTGCTGTCAGGTCAGCAGCAATGACACTCACCACAGCAGCCACATGTCTCTCTGACGTAGTTCATGACATCACATTCCTGAAGGAAGAGACGAAAAATGAAACATGATATTCATCACTTCCTCTCTGTTTTTGTCGATTTGTTAAAACCTGGAAATTAGAAGAAAAAAAAAAACCCACTCACAGTGAGACCAGGATCTCCCTCAGGGCCGGGATCTCCCTGTCGAACAGGAGAACACAATAAATCACATCCCTACCTCCTCAATTTGTCAAGGGTTTGACTGCCGAATGGCGATGGCATAGGGGGCTAAAAGGTATTTTTGCCACCTATGCCCGAAGTTTGTCATTACTTACTTCACGCCCAGGCTCGCCTCTTGGTCCCCTCAATCCAGGTTCGCCGCCAGGTCCCGGCTCGCCCTGGTAAAAGCAAAATAATTGCAAACGTGTAACTACATGCACATCTTCTCCTTAAAAGATAATGAACATCTGACGTGGAGCTTACAGACTCTCCCGGAGTTCCCTTATTTCCAGGTTCACCCTTTTGGCCACAGTCGCCTCTGCTCCCCCGGGGTCCACGGTTACCCTTCCCTCCTCGATCGCCCTGCACGGCAAGCACAGAACATTTACATCAGCTTCATGTGAGCAAGTCTGGCGAGAAGATACAAGCGACGTGAGTCCATGTGTATGTTACCGAAGGTCCTCTTGGTCCAGGGTAGCTAAAGCCAGGTCTTCCAGCGTCTCCCTGAAAAAAAGTGGCAGACAAGATAAAGATTTTCAGCTAAATTCCTGACAACGTTCCAAGGAGTTCTTTGGTATAGAAACATAGACAAACCTTTGGTCCAGTTGATCCAGACTCACCCCTTGGTCCGGCATCACCAGGATCCCCTCTGGTGCCCTGCAACACAAACAGTGCTGAATTGAGCTCGACAAGGCCATGTCTCTTGAAGGCATTATTTGACACAATTTCTAAATGCTAGCCTACATTTTTTCCTGGTTCTCCTGGTACCCCCGGTGCTCCTCTAGGTCCCGGCAAGCCATTATCTCCCTGGGGAGTAAGTTAACAAAAGGTAAAGCAAAAGGAGAGTCAAAAAAGTTCAGGAGAGTAAAATGCACATTTGGTTGACAAGCAATGAGAGAAACGAGCTTCAAATACCTTTGTTCCTTTGTTTCCCGATTCACCTGGAAGTCCTCTCAACCCCTCTGGGCCACTTTCACCCTGAAACAAATCCGAAATGCACCTTTAACACCCCTAGTGGTGCAGTGGTGAAACACACCTGGCGAGAATTCATTTGGACCAGTGCAAAGTCGTTATAGGAGGAAACATTTCAAACTTTTGCCACTATGTGGATTGAACTCGTACTTTTTCTCCTGGACCACCGTCTGGTCCTGGTGCACCTTTTGGGCCGTACTCTCCCCTTCTTCCCTACAAATAGAAACCATTGTCGCCATGAGATGATATTAGGACAAAGTACCTTGGACAATATTTGGTTGCAAGTGACTCAGATAGTCTTACTGGCTCCCCTCTCGCTCCTGCAGCTCCGCCAGTTCCCTATGAAACAAAAACACGAAGATGAACAACTTTGATGCAAGCAAACATTTGTATCTTTTAATGAATTTGCATGTGGTGGTGAAACCTACTGGGTTCCCCTTCTGTCCAGGAAGTCCAGGTGATCCAGGACTTCCGCTCTCTCCCTAGAATAGAAATACAAGATGTAAGTCTTTCACCTCTCAGGCATTTCCCATTCTGATCTGTTACTGCCATCATCTATGTTTCAGAATTGTGTGTACCTTCGGTCCTCCATCTCCAGATCCGCCGAGTGGACCAGGCCTTCCGGGGCGTCCAGGATCTCCCTATAGACAATCAACCAGCGTTAAACCATGGGTCAAAAAGAGGGTGTACGTATTTACAGGTGAGGCTGAAGGTACCTTCTCTCCATCAGTTCCAAGAGGACCACGTTCGCCAACATCACCAGGATGACCATCAGGACCCTGCAAAA
Source organism: Blennius ocellaris (assembly GCF_963422515.1). Taxonomy (NCBI): domain Eukaryota; kingdom Metazoa; phylum Chordata; class Actinopteri; order Blenniiformes; family Blenniidae; genus Blennius; species Blennius ocellaris. Next base: position 15,504,270 of record NC_137659.1, read on the forward strand.
TGTCAAATACACATTATGACCAGGCCACAACAATAAACAGCATGGATTCCCAATTGACTTTTAAATGGACTCACTCTGTCGCCGGGATCTCCTTTGCAGCCTGGAGCGCCAATGCGTCCAATTTTTCCCTGAAAACCAAAATAAACGTACATTATAGAAAATCGAAATCCCGTTGAATATCTACGGTTTCAGCATTGGTTATAGCTGCTGTTTAATTTCCTTAAGTGGATCACAAAAGGTTTTACCTTCTGGCCATCTGTTCCGTTGCGTCCGTGGATACCAGCCACACCCTTAAGATTAAAAAAACAAAAACAAAAAACAATAAAAAATTAAGTGAGAAAAAGCGAATCATTGGAAATAATTAAGAAATTAATTGGGACATTGAAACACGAGACCAGCTGCCTACCTTTTTCCCCTGGGTTCCATACTCTCCCTATGAAGAACAAAACCAAAACAAGGGTCAGTTTATGATCAGTTAGTGATGAATCAGCACTTTGTGAACACAAATGACCAAACAGTGCCACAGTATGCACCTATATGTTTCATTAGAACAAAAGAAACATGTTTTCTCACCTTCTCTCCTTTTAGACCGGATTCTCCCTACAGAGAGCAAACAAAGGAAAATCGGCCATCAAAACACTGACAGAAACAACGTTGATCTTGTCTTTAAAAGGCAGTGGATGGTGTCTCTGTGAAAGCACGTCTTCTCACTTTGATACCAGGCTGACCGATGGGACCCTCAATACCAGGGTCTCCTGGGCGACCTCTGTCTCCCTTCGGTCCTGGGTCACCATTGTCTCCTTTTGCTCCCTACAGTCAAAGAAGGAAACATCTGTGAGGGTGAAAGTCTTCAAGTGTCTGAAATCCCATGAAGGTATATTTGCGTGTGAAATTCACTTTCTGTCCTCTGTGGCCTTTGGGACCGTCCACCCCTTGTGTCTCCAGACAGGACACTTTGTAGCACTGAGTGCAAAGAGAAAAGGTCGGTGAGGAGAGAGAGAAGAGCAGCCAACAGCCAAATTGATGGTTTTTTGTTTTTTTAAAAAACAACAAAGTCACAACAAAGCCTATCTTACCTCTACATATGCCATATGTTTCTGCAAAGATAGAAACAAAATAGTCAATAAGAGAATAAATCAGCAATGTATGACATGTTTACATGAGCAGACTTTTGGTGATACCATTGTGGTGATGATGCGATCGATGGTGGCCGTGTCGATTGTAGGCAGTCGTCCCTGGCGCAGCTCCACAGCCTTGAATTCCCTCCTGAAGACGGTCACCGGAGAGTTGGCGATCTCCCTCAGCCCCGTCTCTTCGATGTTGTCCGATGCCGCCACGACAAACATCCGGATGCCCTTATCACGGGCCTCCTCCGCTGCCACTTTAATGCCCCCGCAGGGGTTCCCGGTGACGTGGCCGTCGGTGATGACCACGGCGAATCGGAGGGCAGAGGGGTACGAAGGCGAGCGCAGCATCTCCTCTGTCGTGGCTTTCAGGGCGCAATCGATGTATGTGCCTTTACCAAGGTATTTGATTCTCCTGAGTCCCTAGAAACATGGATATATTGACATGGGGTCAAAGATGATGGATTACAAATGGAAAAACTGATTTTTTCTTTTTTGCAAAATGATGAAGACTTACAGGAGAGATAATGTTTTGAAAAAAAACCTGATGTATACATAGTTTACAGCTAGTGATTAGGTGGATCAAACGTGTTTAGTTGCTGACCCTGTCCACATCAGTATATCGCTTTGCTTTCCATGGCAGTACAGCTTGATGAGTGCAATACACTCACGATAAATAAGTGAGGTTTTTTTTTTTTTTTTTCGGCTGCTCATTTTCATAAAAATCTCTCAAAAAAGAAAAACAACTTCCCACTTCTTTCGTCAGTTGTATAGAACAAACACAGAATGGGATCCCAAATAAAATTCCACTCGAGTGGCTAAAGTGGGTAAAGATAAAGCATCGATGAACGTGGGTTTGAGAGGAGTTGGGTTACTCACTGTGATGAAATCGCTCTTGGATGCCATGCGGCTGAAAACTTCTTGTGTCTGGGAGAAGTGCAGTCCACCGATGTTCCAGCGGATCCGCACGACACCCCTGAGTTCCTCGTCATTCAAACGCTGTACGAACTGCTCTGTGAACTCCTGCAATAACACATAACACGGCGAAGGCACGGTTAATAAACCACGGTGGGGCTCCTTTAAAAGTTTAAATCGAAGAACTATAAATGAGGAACCTTGATGCTGTTCACGAGAGCGCCAGGGGGCGACTCCTGCAGGGCGATGGTCTCAGATGTGTCTATGGTGAAGTACAAGTCTATGGGACATTCATTTTGCTCTGGAAGGGGGGAAAAAAACAAAAAAAACAGAAATCTTGTTGAAATAGACAGAACAATATGGAACATTTCATTCAACAATCTCATTGCATGTTAAACTGCATGGTGGCTGTTCTGAGGTCAGATTGGTCAAACACTCACTGTTGCAGTCTGGTTTCTGCCCGTGAGTCAAGGCTCCAAGAAGAAGACACAGGACAACGACCTCCAAGCCCAGCATCTTCCTCTTCTCCTGTCTGGCACCAACAGACAGACATGGGTACACAAGTTCAAAAAGCTAAACAAAGATCTGAGATCAAATTGTGAGTAGAAATAAAAGGCCTGGTAAAATATTACCATACATGGGTGTCCAAATTCAGAAAACTCGGCCGAAGCCTTTCAGTTGCACTTTTCTTACTTCTGCTGTTTTTGGTGACCACCAACAACATCTCCCTTTGTATATTCTTTGTTCTGTTACAAAGCTTTTCATGTTTTCAGCTTTTCATTCATTTTAAATGAATTATTCAGGGAGTTCATTGAGTCCTTACTTGCATTGATTTACTTAAAGTAGCTCCGGTTTGAGAAAGGTTGCTGACCTCCGAGCCATCTTGTTCAAACTTAACCAACTGTGAAGCTTAACCATATGCTAAGATATCTTTAAAAGTTGGTGCAGGCCAAGCAGAAATAGACAGTGAGCCACAGTTGGCATCTGGGCTGGAGTTAGCACACTTCAGATATAGTGTAATGTAATAGTGTATAGTGCAATATCTTGTGTGGATCAATATTGCTCTCACATAGTGTTAGTCTATTGATAAGTAACTTATTTTTTTTGTTTCTCAATTTCATTCTAAAAGAAGCAAGTAGGTAATACCAGTGATTAAACTTGTCCAAGTCATGAAACATTGGAATTATTGTTTTCTCGTGACATATAAACATTGTAATTGTTATGAATAAAAACAAAAACATGCACATTTAGACAAATTATATTGTATAAGACAGCTATCACATCACAAAAATCTATAAAACCATTCTCAAGAGTGAATTTTCCTCCCGATCCAACCTCCTTTTACAGGATGTTCCAGGGTGCAGCCACACTTTCTTTTGGGCCTGTGTGTTACGAATGGGACTCACTAGTGTCCCTAGCGGCAGTCGGAAGTATTGCATGGAGCATAGGGTTAGTCTGATAGTCCTTAAAAAACATTAAAAAAAAAAAAAAAAATCAGATTCAAAAGCCATTTTTAAATCAGTAATTTTTAAAACGTGATTATTTTTTCCAACCAATCTCACCAGATTCAAATCTGGAAGTTTATTCCAGTTGAAAGGGTCCTTGTTTTTCTTCACAAAACCCACTGTGAGATTAATTTCGAATTTTATTGGAATTTTAAGTGCTTTGAGATGACTGTGTTGTCATTTGTGCTGTGATTAATAAATTGAATTGACGTGAACTGATGTTCCTATTTCCCATACAATGTTTGATTTTTGATAACAATAAACTTGAACTGGAATGAAATGAGACTAGAAAAAAAGACTGCAGAGGCTCAGTTCAGTACAACCGCAACATTGCAGGATTCAAGCACGGTGACATAAGACGAACACGTTTGCCATAACATTTAGTGAGGGAATTTAAGACTGTGTAAAGTTTCGTTTCATTCAATGGTGGATTACTGCTTATCTGAACCACTTTATTTTCGGTTATCGCTTCAACCAAAAAGAAAAAAAAACCACAGGGTGTTGTGTATTCCTGAAGAGAATTGTTGGGCACATTTACAAAGACAACACATTTTTAAATATTTGAAGAGTAGCCTCACGCTTCAATGGACATTGTAATGAGAGAAATTTGTCCAGGGTCTTCAGTGTCACTGCATTTCTAAAAGCTCAGTTGGCACAAGCCTGCATTGAGGGATTGGCCCTTCAGAGGGTCCGAGGTCCTCAGAATATTACCTATTTTGTCCTTTTAATGCAGAAAACAAAGGCCTGTGGAGGACAGTGCAAATGATAATGGCTTGGTTTTTTTAAAATTATCAGCAACTCCAACAGCAAGACGCATCTACAGCCAACTGATGGCATTTACAATAAGCACACGATAAAAGGAAAACAAGCCATTTTCTTGAGTTTCTATGAGTTCCAACACAACCTCGGAGGAAGATCATGAGGGTCGAGCCAACATTCCCCATAGTTATATAACACTCCCTAACGGAGCTGAAACAAAGCGAAGAAAGACAGACTCAAATCAAGGTGCAGAAGATCAAACTCAGTGATTGTTATCACAAGCGCCAACAAGTATCACAATAATAACATTTATAGTTGATCTAAGACTCTTAAGACGAAAGCTCCTGCCTGCACAATGTCACGCACGGTTTTTTCTATGGCTCCCTCTAGCGGACACAAGAATATATGTGGAGGAGTCGCTCCTGCGGATGTTTCTGTATCTCAGCAGCGACTCAGAGTGAGTAGAGATCCTCCGAACGTCTCATCAGTGCACAGGTGAATAACAGATAGAAACACTGGGGGGGGGGGGGGGGGGGGGGGGGGGGGGGGGGGGGACTCGGAGTGACAAAAAACAGTCTATATCCTCTTAGGTTTATAAAGGTAGCAGTTCTTAGATTGTCTAACTTAAGTTGTGAAGCCACTCCAAACTTTGTTTGCAAAAAAAAAAAAGAAGAGATTTAAGGGAACCAGAGTGAGTTTCCAGGTAAAAGAAAAGACCGCAAATAAAGAGACACAAATAAAGTCGTATGCAACAAGGGAGGAGAGAGAGAGAGAGAGGGACACACGGACAGAAAGAGTTTAGTCAAATTGTGCGTAAAAGTGCAGCCTACCCGAACTCTTTACAACTTGAAATCTTGGTCTGCAGATCCTCTGTTTGATTACCTCCTCATATCCACGGGAGAAGAGAAGCAAAAGAAAGTAAGAAAGAAAAAAAAAAGGGGGGGTCACAAGAGAAGAAGGAGGGAAATAGAGCCCTGGATGCGCGCTTGCTTTCCCCGCACAAGATCCGTGCGTTCGCCGTCCTGCCCGGTCCAGCCCCAGCCACCACCACCAGCTCTGGTCCCTCCTCCTCCTCCTCCTCCTCCTCCTCCTCCTCCTCTGAGCTGCAACCGCGGCGCCTCCAGTGCGCGCGGCTCTCCGCTTGGAGGCGCCGTGGCTCCGCTGGAGCTCGCGTGAGCGCGCGTGCGCGTACCTCCCAGATAGTAGGACAATCAGCGGCACTGCCATGCACCGGTGAACGGCAAGGAGATGCCAAAGGGGGAGCTGGATTGTCTTTTTTTTTTGTAAAAGCTTTAAAACGGTGCAGATGGTAATGGGGGAGGAGGTGGGATGATGTTATGGACGCGGCCCTCAGCTGATCACACGGCGGCACCCCGGGGGACACGCTGGACTTCCATGTCCCCAAGACGCAGCGTTTGGGAGTATTCGCACTTAATCTCACACATGTGAGCGGGTCAGAAAGGAATAAAACAGGATAAAGAGCAGACTTAACCCCATCTGCTCGTAAAGACACACACACACACACAAATACCCTCCGACTTGTGTCTGGGGGTCTGTTTGCAATTAGTAGGCCGAGTGAGAGGAGTTTATACCCGGTGTAAACACTCGCAGCCCGTCCGTGAGCCTGCTCAACATGTTTATACGTTTGTAGGTGCCGCACTCGCCCGTTTGCCTATTTGTATGGGGTTGAAGCCTTGTGCACACAGTGGGGGGTCTTTTTTTTTTCTTCGTATGTTGGATTCAACATGTCTGCAGCCACATTTGCACTCTGAACGCGGAACGTGTTTTATTTCGTTTCATCACTGTCGATTTACACGATGTCAGACGTGTCAACGCTGATGTGTTATGCTGTCCACACAGGAGGCCTGGTCTGGGGTCAAAGGTCAAAGGGTTAAACTGGTTGCGGAGGCTGATGATGGCCTCAATCATGATCTGGAAGCCGTATC